>NC_041405.2:132620802-132961873 GCF_900747795.2 Erpetoichthys calabaricus
ATTCACATGAATTTCAATTCACGGTGAAACCTGAGGTTTCGCTTTATAAAATAATTTGCAAAACAAATTATTTTTTCGCTTCTGGAGAAATTTGTGCCATTGGCACAATATAAAATATGTTTATATGCATTAATTCCAAATGTGTCTGCCTGTCATTAAGTAAAGATTTCCAATGGGAATAAAAAATCAGTTGACTCATTTTCTGTCATGGGTTAATATTTTTTTGATGGCAGCATGATCCTCACTTTGTCAATTATGAAGGCAATCATAGTGACTGTGATCTGAAAAATGTGGACAGGAAACGTGCAGCTCCACGGCAGTTGAAGCGCATATATCATCAACCTCTTCTGCAGGAATCAAGATGAATGGACGGTTATTAGGTAATGGTGGCAGGTGGACAGCAGGCCCCCGTGTGGTGAAATTTTACTGTGGAGAAAACCCAGTAATGTACACAATGGTTGGTTTAGTGTGTCTGCATGAGGAAAACATACAGAATTTAAAAAGAAAACACATTGCACTCCTACAGGGTGATGTGATTGAGGAGCATAAACGGAACTGATTTTAGTGGTGTGCAAAAGATTAATTACATGTGTTACGTAACTTCAGGAAAAAGTGAACAACACTTTAGGGCACAATATTCCTTGTTTTCCACCACTAAAAACCTTTAAAACTTAAACAATTTTTATGCAAATGCAGAATCATCTCTGAAACCAATTTTAGTGCCAGTTCCGCAAAACAAAACATGAGTCAGAACTTGCCTGTTCACTCATCACTATGTTTAATAAAGAAACAATATCTGTAGTAATTACTAAGTTCATTAATAATCATATGGGGTTCTCTGATGCCCAAACCCTTACAAAAATTTAAATAACCCTGAAACAAATCTTCATACAGAGTAGAAAAAAAGATATTTTCATCTGAATCATACAAAAGAGGATTAGATGGGATTAGCCAGGGACTTCTAATTTTTGAATAAGATGGTCTGATTGGGGTATCACTAGGGGACACTAATTTGATGTATGTAGGCAGATACCCAGAAAAGCACCCTTCACGCATCTGGGAAAAATGTTACAACAGGACAGAAAAGGCTCAGGCTTAGCACAAGAGGGGCCCTCATAAAGTGCATGCTTGGATGCATTAGTGTGCACACTGGTGAGTATGAGGGTCTGCAGTTCCTCCCACTCTATTAATAAGCAAACTTAGCTCTCTTGCCCATTAAGGTGCTAATATGGATGCTCAGGGTGCTTCTGGCAACAAAAGAATGTTGGCAAGGCAACAAATCTTTTTTTTTTTTTTTTATATTTTATTAATTTTTATTGTAATCATTCCAGACAAATAGATCAATTTATAACCAAACAAATTGAAGACAAATCAACCCCCACCCCTGAGATGGAGAGCTTAGCCAAAGGAGAATTGCTTAGGGCTTTTTAATAAGGCAACAATAAGCAAAAGAAAGGGAGAAATAAATATATAGGTAAATAAGAGATGGAGAAGGGAATTAAATGCGGTAATAGTTATTTCTCTTATTCTAAAATAATATTGATTAGATCCTGCCAGGTTTTGAAAAAATTCTGTACAGATCCTCTAACTGAGAATTTAATTTTTTCAAATTTCAAATAATATAAAACATCGGTTTCCCACTCACTTATCAGAGGAGAGTTAGGATTCTTCCAATTTAACAGAATAAGTCTGCGTGCCAAAAGTGTAGTGAATGCAATCACCATTTGATTGTCCTTCTCCACTTCAAGTCCGTCTGGAAGAACACTGAACACAGCTGTTAATGGGTTAGGAGGGATTGTGACCCCAAGGCTGTCTGAAAGGCACTTAAAAATTTTGGTCCAAAATGATGTTAATTTGGTGCAGGCCCAGAACATGTGACCCAGTGAGGCAGGAGCTTGGTTGCAGCGTTCACAGGTTGGATCTTGCCCTGGAAACATTTTGGACAGTTTTAAGCGAGACCGATGAGCTTGATACATAATTTTGAGTTGAATAATTCTATGCTTTGCGCATATGGAGCTTGAGTGAATTCTCTGCTTTGCTACCTTCTACTCCTTTTCTGATATATTGGTTAAGAGATTTTCTTCCCAATGTCCTCTTGGATCTTTGAAAGGTAGGGACTCTAATAGGATTTTATATAATGCAGAAATGGTGTTTAATTCCTCGAAATTGAGCAGTATTTTTTCCAGCATTGTGGAGGGTGCAAGGTGGGGGAAATCGGGCAATTTCTGTTTAACAAAATTTCTAATTTGAAGATAGTGAAAGAAATGTGTAGCTGGGAAGTTGAATTTTGAACGTAATTGTTCAAAAGATCTAAATATGTTGTCTACATAAAGATCTCTGAGCATTTTAATCCCAAAATTTTTCCAGGTATTAAAAACTGGATATGTTGAAAGAGGTGGTTCTCTTGCAGAGGTGGCACCGATAAAAAATTTTCCATCTTAAAATGCTTTCTAATTTGGTTCCATATTCTAAGTGAGTAAAGCACAATTGGGTTATTAGTATATTTGCGATAACTTGCATTTATTGAAGAGCAGAACAGGGAGTATAAAGAAGTACTACAGGATTTTACTTCTATTGCGGACCAAGCCTGTGTATGTTCATTTTTTTATGTCCAGGTTTTTATGGCTTGTATGTTTGCTGCCCAGTAATAAAACTGAAAATTAGGTAAAGCCATGCCACCTTCTGCCTGAGGTCTTTGTAGGGTCGCTCTTCGGATACGTGGGTGTTTTGAGTTCCAAATGAATGAGGTTATTATTGAATCTAATTGCTTAAAAAATGATTTATTGATATATATTGGAATGTTTTGAAATAGGGCGGCATGGTGGCACAGTGGGTAGCGCTGCTGCCTCGCAGTTGGGAGACCTGGGAACCCGGGTTCGCTTCCCGGGCCCTCCCTGCGTGGAGTTTGCATGTTCTCCCCGTGTCTGCGTGGGTTTCCTCCGGGCACTCCGGTTTCCTCCCACAGTCCAAAGACATGCTAGTTAGGTGGATTGGCGATTCTAAATTGGCCCTAGTGTATGCTTGGTGTTTGTGTGTGTCCTGCGGTGGGTTGGCACCCTGCCCGGGATTGGTTCCTGCCTTGTGCCCTGTGTTGGCTGGGATTGGCTCCAGAAGACCCCCGTGACCCTGTGTTCGGATTCAGCGGGTTGGAAAATGGATGGATGGATGTTTTGAAATAAGAAAAGAAGTTTAGGAAGGATATTCATCTTAACAACGTTAATTCTTCCGGCTAGAGTGAGATGAAGGGTTGACCATCTATCCAGGTTTTGCTTAATTTTTTCCATAAAGACGGCAAAATTTTGTTTCTAAAGAGCTTTATGTTTACTTGTGATATTTACCCCTAGGTATTTAAACTGATCTGCTATGGTAAAAGGTAGGGTGTTCAATCTAATATTATATGCTTGTGAATTCACTGGAAAGAGTATACTTTTATTCAGATTCATTTTAAGACCAGATATCTTTTGAAATTCTGTTAGTGCTGTTAAAACAGCAGGGACAGTGTTTTCTGGGTCTGATATATATAAAACCATATCATCTGCATATAGAGAAATTTTCTGTTCCAGTCCTTCTCTGACAATCCCCTTTATCTGATAAGAATTTCGGCAGTGAACTGCCAGTGGTTCAATGGTGATTGCAAACAGCAGTGGCGACAAGGCAACAAATCTTGGGTTCCTTACCCACTACATTGCCATCACAATTCAGTAGTGAAGGAGAACCTATGGTCACCAGAAGCACTGCAGGCTTTGACCATATGGAAACGTGTCTCTGAAATGCTCCAAGACTGTTTTTGAAGTACACCCCAGACTGGTCTCAGGTCTGTTAGACAGCAGAGAGTACAAATGGCTGAACACTCCAGGTTGGGAGAAGAGAGAGCTTGGCCAGCTGCCCATTTGTATGGGTTCAGCATCAGCCAACACCTGTAGAAAATGGGTCCTTATGTGCACTGGTAGCATTCACTGTGGGTTTACTTTTGTGTTAAAGGAGTGAGAGCAGGCCGGACCAAGCTGGCTGTGGGACAAAAGAGCTGTCCACCAGTATGATTAATGACTTCAGTTGCCCACTAATCCCAGTGCTCAAAACTATTAACAGCTGTTGGCTGAGAATGTAAATCTTGGGGCCTGACCAACTCACAGCAGGCCGAATCACAGCAGAAGAACGGCCAAGGAGATCGCTCAGTGAAGACGGGCAAACATGGTAACTGAAAACACTTGCTGGAGGAGACCACTACACCCAAGCAAACCTTCCCCCCACCCCCCACCAGCATCCCTTCTTATGTCATTAACTTCCAGGCTAGCTTGCATGATGGCTCCTCAGAACTAAATGACTTGGGCTCCTCGCTAAAATCTGCTTCCTTCCTTTTCATACTCACCTGCCATTTCAAGGTGAGCACCATATTTTGTATTAATTTGTATTTATAAATTTATTCCCAATTGAGGCCTTTCTTAGAGTGTCCACCAAATAAATGATCTCACTGAGCAATCAGAGATCTCTCCTCCTCAAGCACCTAAAAAAGAAGACGATGGCCTAAAACGAAATAACTATGAAATGAACACCATCCCGTGGCTGAACTGCATTTTCTGTGCAATGCCTCAGTAGCACCAAGGGATGAAATCTGAGAGAAATTTTCACCCCTCTATAGCCCCCCAGTTCCATTTCTCTGGACAAGAGTCCTAACTATTTCAGCGGGATTGATTTCTATTCAACACCTCAATGCTGAGACCACCCACTTCTGGAAGCTGATTTGTGAAAACAGTTTGGTAAATGTTGGTGAAAAAATAAGAAAAGAAACGGACTGTGGAGTAAGCTGACACATTGTGCCTAAGAAAAGCATTCACCTCCCTGGATGTTTTCACTTTTTATTGTTGTGAGAAGTCAAGCAAATTGACACCTTTTATTGGCTAACTAAAAAGATTACAATATGCAAACTGAGTTGCCTCGAAAGCTTGTTGTAATCTGTTCAGTTAGCCAATAAAAGGTGTCAATTTGCTTGACTTCTCATTACATCCATAATGGCTAACATGGTACAACACCCTAGTATTAGACATTTTTATTGCTATCTATCTATCTATCTATCTATCTATCTATCTATCTATCTATCTATCTATCTATCTATCTATCTATCTATCTATCTATCTATCTATCTATCTATCTATAAGACATTGGATCACAGTGGACTTCATTTGGCTTTTTTGACGTTGAATAGAAGATTAAATTAAACTAGATCTCTGCAAAGTGGTCTAAATTAAATACAAATATATAACTCAAAATAATTGGCTGCATAGGTAGTCCCCTCCTTCAAATCAGCATTTAGTTGACACATCTTGTGCAGCCCTAAGTCTGTGTGCACAGGTGTCTATCAGTTTTGCACATCTGGACCATACCATTTTCCCCGTTCTTTTTTGTAAAGCTGCTGAATCACAATGACACACCTCAGTCATCACTCATGCAGCTGATTGGTTTTGGAAGTCACAGAAATAGTTCAATGGAGGTCATCTCTCTGGGGTTTCATTTCATTGCAGCACCTGAATGTGGAAGATCCAACTTGTCCTAAGTCAGTATGGGGGTCTAACCTGCACAATGAAGACAAAAGAGCACTCGAAACAACTCAATGAAAAGGGGATTGAAAAACACAAGACAGGGGAAGGAGACCAGAAAATATCCAAGTCACTGAATATCCCTTGGATTGCAGATAAATCAGTCGCGAGGAAATGGAAAGAGTGTGGTACAGCTCTAAATCTGCCCAAAGCAGGCCATCACAAAGAAGATGACCAGTGAGGGAGGCCACCAAGAGACCTATGAGAACTCTGAAGGAGTTGCAAACTCCAGTGAAACAGATTGGATAGAATGTGCAGACATCAATTGTGCCCTGGGTGGTTAACCAGTTTCAGCTTTATGGTGGAGTGGCAATGAGAAAAGCGCACAGGGCATCTCAGCTGGACTTTGCCAGAAGGCATATGGGATACTCTGAAGTCAACTGGAAGAAAGTTCTTTGGTCTGATGAGACCAAAATTGAGCTGGTTAGTCATCACACTAAATGCCATGTTTGATCACCATACATTATCAAAAATATAGCACCCCTGCTGTGAAGCGTGTTGATGGCAGCATCATGTTGTGGGCATGCTTTTCTGCAGCCGACCCTGGAGGGCTTGTAGGGGTAAAATGAATGCAGTAGAATACAAGGAAAGACTGCAGGAAACCTGACGAGAAGATTTGTTTTCCAGCAAGACAACAAACTCAAGTGTAAAGCCAAATAAAGCCAAAGCTACACAGGAATGGATTCAAAACAACAATATGACTGTCCTGAAGTGGCGGAGTCAGAGTCCAAATCTCGATGCAGCTGAGAATTTGTGGCTGGACTTGAGAAATACTCTTCACTCGTATTCAACATACAAGCTGACAGAGCTCAAGCAGTGTTAAAAAGAAGAAATGAGAAAATGGTAGGGTCCAGATGCAAAGCTGACTTAGGCCTGTCATGGCTGTCCAAGATCCATCTACTAAATACAAACTTTGAGGGTCTGAATACTTATGCATCTCACTATTTTGTGTTTTATATTCATGACTAATTTAGACCACATTGCAGAGATTTGCTTTCACCTTGACATTAAAGAGTCAGTTTCTATTGATCAATGTCTGAAAGTCAAATTATATCCACTGTGACTCAATATTGTACAACAATAAAATGTCCTACAGGAAGCAACCTCCAGAAAGAACTAGGGGTTTTGTTGACACAGCATTTTTATTGTCTAACCAATGTGCAGAAGCAATTAAAAAGTCAAATGAAATGTTAAGGTATATCATAAAATACTGTTTAATGTAAATCAAGAAATGTTATTCTCAGGTTATAAACTGCTCAAAACAATTAAAGGAACACTTTGAAAACACATAAGATCTCAATGGGAAAAAAAATCCTGCTGGATATCTCTACTGATATGGACTGGGTAATGTGTTAGGAATGAAAGGATGCCACATCGTTTGATGGAAATGAAAATGATCAACCTACAGAGGGCTGAATTCAAAGACACCTTGAAAATCAAAGTGAAAAAATGATGCGGCAGGCTAGTCCATTTTGATTAAATTTCATTGCAGCAAATCCAAATCGTACTCAGTAGTTTGTATGGCCTTCACATGCTTGTATGTATGCCTGACAACGACAACATCCTCCTAATGAGACGACGGATGGTGTCCTGGGGGATCTCCTCCCACATCTGGACCAGGGCATCACTGAGCTCCTGAACAGTCTGAGGTGCAACCTGGCGGTGTCGGATGGACCGAAATATAATGTCCCAGAGGTGTTCTATTGGATTTAGGTCAGGCGAGTGAGCGTAGGGGACCAGTCAATGTTATCAATTCCTTCATCCTTCAGGATCTGCCTGCATACTCTCACCACATGTGGCCGGGCATTGTCATGCACCAGAACGAACCCAGGACCCACTGCACCAGCATAGAGTCTGACAATGGGTCCAAGAATTTCATCCCGATACCTAATGGCAGTCAAGGTGCCGTTGTCTAGCCTGTAGAGGTCTGTGCGTCGCTCCATGGATATGCCTCCCCAGACCATTACTGACCCACCACCAAACCGGTCATGCTGAACAATGTTACAGGCAGCATAATGTTCTCCATGGCTTCTCTAGACTCTTTCATGTCTGTCACATGTGCTCAGGGTGAACATGATCTCATCTGTGAAAAACACAGGGTGCCAGTGGTGGACCTGCCAATTCTGGTATTCTATGGCAAATGCCAATCGAGCTCCACAGTGTCGGGCAGTGAGCACAGGGCCCACTACAGGACGTCGGGCCCTCAGGCCACCCTCATGAAGTCTGTTTCTGATTGTTTGGCCAGAGACATTCACACCAGTGATCAGTATATGATGCACCAGTCAGGCCACATCTGGTGTACTGTGTACAGTTCTGGTCACCACACTACAAGAAAGACAAGGCAGCACTTGAAACTGAGCTGAGGAGAGTAGTCATGTGTATACCCCAGGACTTAAGGATGTGTCCTAAAGTGACAAACTCAGAGAATTAAACCTGGTTAGTCCCTAGCAGAGGACACTCTGTGGGGACCTCATCCAGGTCTTCAAAATTCTCAGAGGCATTGATAAAGATGATCCAGCAGAATTCTTTAACATACTCAAGGACACCAGTGGGCATTAAGGGAAAGAGCATTTAGGACTGCAGCTAGAAAACACTTCTTTAGACAAGGAGTTGTAGGACTCTGGAACTAACTATCGAGACATGAAGTTGAAGCTGAAGCGTTAACAACCTATAAGAAGTGTCTGGATGAGATATTTGGAAAACTTAACTATTAGCTAAATGAACGAGCTTGAATGGTCTCCTGTCGTTTGTCAGATTTCTTATGTTCTTAATATAACTTGGAAACTTCCAAAGGGGTGATCACTTTTTATAGTCTCTGTAAACGCATCCAGAGATTATAGAACATAGGTGGGCTTTGACTGAGTGGCCACAATGTTTTTGAGTTTATTACTGTGGTTAAACAGGATACCTTAGCTTGTTTATTATGGTGTTTAACTGGGAGGTCACTGCACCTAGTGGGTTAAACCTGTGGTTGGCTTTGTTACCACAGTAATATAACGATTAATCCTGGAGTTTCTTTAGAAGGTTGAAGCGCTTTAAGGGTTAATTTAGGGTTATTACTAAGATTTAGTATGGGGGCTTAAATCTTAAAATTAGGGTACAGATAATATAGGAAGCGTCTTTCACTGGTCATCCACTGGTAAGCTCCAGCATGTTTACGATGGGCAGATGGACTTTCACTAGGAGGCCACAGCTCATTTGGAGTTAAAAGTCATCGGCACACTTATGGCTAACATCAGACTTGTAGTCACAGACCATGGCATGTTTTGGGTTAAAAGCTGACTTTCACTGGGGAGCTGCAGCATATTTCTAGGTTGATGCTGGAGTTAAACTGGGTGTCCTGAGACTTCGGCTTGCATTTGCTCTCTCCAGATTTGTCCAGACTGCTGCCTTCTGAATTACGGGAAACTGCTCCCGTGGGAGACAGCATGTGCACGAGATGCTCATCCCCAGTAACCAAACAGAATGGAATGTGAAAAAGAGAGCGTCTGCCTGGCTGATAGTCACAATGGTGGACATCTCCCTGATTGGCCTTCTCTATTGTGTAAGGCAGCTCCGCCAATGTTTTTGCATTCGCCAGTCGCTCTCACTGGCAGCAGACCAAATCAGAGAGGTTCAAGCAATACTCACAAACAAGCGGAGATGTCTGGCACAGACGAGTCCCACTGAGCCATTCTGCTCTGGTCCGCAGATCACCAGCACCGTCGGCTGCTTCTTGGTGAAAGAGCTCAGAGGGAAGGCCTGCAGAGAAGTGCAAGAAGCAGAAGCAAATGAAAGAGCAGGTACACACTAGAGTCATCAAAACTTCTCGGTCTACCTGACTGCAAGTCACTACAGCTTTTTACTTTTGAACTGCATGCCCACCCCAGCCCCCCTCTTCCTCTTATACAGTCAGACAGGAGACCTTGGTTGGAGTTTGCACTGCTGCACTTGGTGACTGCCTGCAGGAGATGTCAGAATGGCATTGATGATGACAGGGCTATTAACTAAAAATATGAACACGGGCCTGAAGCAAAGCCGCAGAGCTCCTGCTGGGCAGCAATAAGCGCCAGTTCAGCGTGTCCCCTTCATGGCTCTTAGCGCTGGTGTAGGGGCTTGCAAGGAGAGGACACATGGCACCCTCTAGTGGATTGTGCTGGATGAGCAGCAGCCCTTCTTGGGGAAAATGAATTTGCTCTCCCAAACATGGCCTGATTCGAGGTAAGTCTGTGGACTGGAGTGGCACCTGAAACCCTGAGTGGGACACAGAGGGAGTGAGACCTGCAGCAAAAGACGTAAGGGGCTTTGTCTGGAGTTATCACCTGGTGTGCCACAGGTGGAGGAGTGAAGCTGCTCTCGCTAGTGCACTTACCCGGGTGACAGCCACTGCACAGGCATGACCCCACATCTCAATCAGCTGCTGCTGCCCAAAGCGGTAATCCTCAAGAAGTTCCTTCTCAATAGCCATGGCCTCAGCCTTGCTGCAAAGAGAGAAATAAACATAAGCTACTCCAACTCTGGAAGGGCTTCACACCTCCAATTGATTTAAAAAGTAAGCTTGACCAACTGTGGCAAAAAACATCTCGGGGAGAAAACTCAAAACTCAAGTCAGCAAGCTTTGTATCCTGATGGAGCAAACTATTAGGGACACCTGTACACCTGCTTCTCCATGCAGTTCTCTAAGCAGCCAACTATGTGGCAGCAGTGTAGTGCCCACAGTCATGCAGGATACAGGTCAGGAGCTTCAGCTAATGTTGACATCAAGCACCAAAATCGGGAAAAAAATGTGACTTTGATTGTGGCACGATTGATGGTACCAGACAGGCTCGTTGGCCTATTTCTAAAACTGCTGATCTGCTGGGATTCTCAGGCACCTCAGTGTTTACTCAGAATAGTGTGAGTCCATTGAACAGCAGATGGAAACAGCTTGTTGATGAGAGGTTACACGAGAATGGCCAGAGTGGGTCAAACTGACAGAAAGGCTACAGTAACTCAGATGACCGCTCTGTACAAGTGAGATGAGCAAAAAATATCTCGGAATGCATAACATTTGAACCTCGAAGGGCTACAACAGCAGAAGACCACGTTGGGTTCCACCCTTGTCAGCAAAGAATAACAAATTTGTGGAAATTGTGTGATGCAAGCATGTCAGTATGAATTAAAATCTCATAAGAATGTTTCCACCATCCTGTGGAATCCATGTCATGAAGAGCTCAGGCTGTTTTGAGAAGAGTCCTGCCCAGTATTAGTACCATGATCTTAATAATCTGCTCAGTGACTACCGTGTATACTCACGTATAAGTCGGGTCTTGAAATCAGAAAAATCGATGATAAAATCAGACCCCGACTTATACGCCCGTTCACTTAAATTTTTTTTTTTACATCTTCTTGCCTCCTCCAATCTTGCACCAGTTTCTCAGACACATTGAATTTTGTTGCAGCAGCACAGTTACCAATTTCTTTTGCTACTTCAATGACGTTTAATTTAAAACCAGCTTCATATTTTCTTCTGATTGAATGCTCCATTGTAGATAAGGGATGCTCTCACGATAAAGGTGTATGAGTGTGTGTGATACAAAAAACACAAATCAGAGCTAACGTTGCTTCAGAACAGTTTGGGTATTACCGTAAGGTCACGTAGGCACAATACATAGAAAAAAAATATGCGTTAGTAATCATAATTTTTCCACATTCCACATTCGACTTATACGACCAACATTATAAAATACCAGAAATAATACTGAAAAATCAAGTCTTGACTTATCCGCGAGAATATATGGTATATAAATCAGGGGTCCCCAACTCTGGTCCTGGAGGGCCCCAGTGGCTGCAGGTTTTCATTCTAACCCTTTTCTTAATTATTGACCATATTTGCTCCTAATTAACTTCTTTTGAATTAATTTTAAATGACTTGCTCTTGAAGACTCGGACCCCTTCTTTCATTTTCCTTAATTAGCAGACAAACAATAAAATGAGAAACAAAATGAACCAAAACATGACCAACATTCTCGATCATACAATATCTGAAAATAAAGAAAGATGAAGGTCTCATGAATGCTGATCTGGTCAGGTCCCCAAAACATTTTACCAGTACTCTTAGACAAAAGAAAATTTCAGAAATGTATGATATTGCACAATGAGAGCAGCAACAAGCCATGGAATTAAAGAACAAGTTTAATTAACAATAAGAATCAGCGCCTAATTAAGCAACTAGTTGGAGTGAAATTGGTTGGAGTTTGAGGCCCTGACTTAGATGGTCTTCTGTTGGCTCACTTACTTCACTTCTCATTTCTGTTTGGGTGCCATTTAAGGAAATAAATGAAGCAATTCAGAGGAATGATGAAAATGTTCAGGGGACTAGGTCACTAATTAAGAAAATGGTTAGAATGAAAACCTGCAGCCACTGGGGCCCTCCAGGACCAGAGCTGGGGATCCCTGATATAAATTAAATAAAAGCCAAGACCAGAGTCCTGCAGTGATACCATCTCTGTCGCCATCTTGTGGTCACAACCTTCTGGTGCAGCTGAACTCTGACATTTTGTGAAGAAACTGTGACAATGCCCAGCTTATTCTTTCTTCAAACAAAAGTCTAGCAGTTAATCCTCTCCCCTCACTGATCACACACAACCCTTACTGAATGTAACACATGTTCAGACCCCACTTACCATTAAGGATTTTCTGGTCATACAGGAGGGTGAAGAACAAATCACAATAAATCACCTTCTACAACCACATTAAAACACTGGCACTCAGTAGTGGTGGTGGTGTGTTGGACATTTCTACAGAACATACTGCTTGATCACAATCAGTCAGGATTCAAGAAGGGACACTCCACAGAAAACAGCTTTACCCACCATTATCGATACCCTACAGCGGGCCAGAGCTACCAACATGTCATCTGTGCTCACCCTGCTAGATCTCTACCTCTGACTTGGTCAGCCACCAGGTTGTCCTTACCAGCCTCTCTGACCTTGGCATCACTGCAATTGCCTTCAGGTGGTTTGTCTGACCTCTTGGGCAGATCCTACCATTTGTCCTGACGTGAACAAATGTCAAGAGTGCAGCAGTGGAGCAGAGGGGGCCCCAAGGACTGGTGTTGGGCCCTCTCCTCTTCTCCCTATTAACCTCTTCACTAGGCTCTATCATCCAGTCCCATGGTTTCACTTTTCAGTGTTACTGTATGCTGATGATACGCAGCTGTACCTGTCATTTCCTCCAGAGGGACCACATGATATCAGTTAGAATCTCTGCATGTCTCACTGTAGTATTGCAACCTGGATGAAGGAACACCATCTGCAACTCAACCTCACAAAGAGGAACCTTCTTGTTTTCCCAGCTCATCTATCTGTTTAGGACCCCATCTCCTTTCTCACATTGTCACTAACACCTGCCAGTCAGTATGCAACCTTGGAGTGGTGAGTGATGACCAGCTGTCCTTCAAGGACCATATTGCTACGGTCTCCCAGTCTTGCAGATTCACTCTATACAATATCCACAAAATCAGAGCATATCTGATAGAATATGTAACAAACCATGTGGTCCAGGCTCTGGTTTTGTCATAGCTGAACTAGTGCAACTCTCTGATGGCAGGAGTATCGTCATGTGTCTCCAAGCCACTACAGCTGATTCAAAACACAACAGCAAATCTGGTGTTCAACCAGCTGAGGTTGGCACATGTCACTCCTCTCTTCAGATCACTACTCTGCCTTCCGGTAGCAGCATGTGTTAAGTTCAAATCCTTGATGCTTGCCTACAGAGTGGTCAGTGGAATCACAGCTACTGTATACATATGGAGACACTTGTGAGGTCCTGTGCTCCTTCTCGACCACTGAGATCTGTTGATGAATGGCGTCTGGTGATGCCACTTCTACATGGTATCAAATCTCAGTCCAGACTCTTTTCATTTGTAGCTCTTGGCTGGTGGAATGGGCCGTTCGAAATTCTGATTCTCTCAATGTGCTCAAGAAGCATTTGAAGCCCCCCTTGTTTGGTGAATTTCTGGTGAATTTTATAACCTAGGAATTGCTTTTCCCTTGGGATGATGATTTTGTACCCTTGCTCTATTACACTTGTTCCCAAACAGACCCCCTCTTTTGCAAGTCGCTTTGGATAAAAGTGTCTGCTAAGCAAACGTTTTGTGGAGTTCACTGGCAACCATTTGCATCTTTAACTTAAAAGGGTCGTTTCCATATGCAAATAAGAGATCTTTATGCAAATATAGAATTCTCTGCCACAAAAAACACACCAAAAAATGTGAAAACAGCCCTGAAAAAGCACATAATACTGTAAATGGTGTGGAAGAAAAACTAAACTTAGGGGTAATATAGTCATTTACGGGTAATATAGTTATCGCGCATATTTTGGTATGCTTTCCACAATAAAATATAGCATCTATCTTAGACGTGGAATAAAAGGATTAATAAATGTCCCAAACTTGTTCAAGCATATCAGGAAACCAGATAAAGATGAAGTGAACAACAAAGAACAGGAAGGTCCCGGGTGATGGTTCAAGAAGTTGGCTTACTATCACATACCCAGTAAGACTTGCAGCACACAGGAACTCAAGTAGTTTTGGAAAGCATTGTAAGGACCACCAACATACTGAAATGAGACTTTCATTTTGAGGTATTTAAGTTGGCCATGCTCCCTGCTGTGTGAAACATTTCATGTCTTTTAACCAATCAGAGTGAATGTCAGGATTAATTCAGCACTGTTATGCAAATTCGATTGTAGATAAGAATGACTCTCTGTCTGTGTTCTGTGGCCATTTGCTGACAACCTCTGCCCAGGGTGCTGTCCCTTAGCAGGTTGCTCTAATAGGAGCCTCCATCTTCTGCATTTGCTGAAGAGAAAATCCAAGACACAATGGATAAGTTTCCTCCTGCCTGGTTCCTGACTCAAAGAGGTCCTAACTGAAGACAAGATTTCTTTGTTTTTGTTTTATATTTCAAATTCATTACCAATGCATTATTACCTCAGGGGCATATCATCCAGAAGTAATCAATCGGTGGGGTGTTTGGTTGAAAAGCTATTCATTGTAAGCTATATCAACTTTGGGACAATAATCAAACTAAAATCAGAGGGAAAACAAACATCAAGCCATGTCGTCATGAGGACACGGTAAGTGCGGAGAGTGAGTGATGCCGTTTATTCCAAACTCGTTTATCATCAGAAAAATGTTACACCTCCTTGGATGCATTGCATTTTTTTCCCTAAATGTACAATAAAGATTCTTAGATCAAAGTTATTTCCTAGAATGCATTGCATTTAATAGTTAAATATTGTAAACTAATAAAAACTGTAAAAAATACTTGTATAATTATAGATACTTTTTACGGTGCACTCGATATTAATACTTTCAAACTTCTACTGCAGTCGTTTTCTCCTGGACTAATTAATGGCACTTTACAGAACTGCATCTCTGCTTTTACTCAAGTATGCCAGCTGGCCACTTTACACAACACTGGTATGAGCCCAGGTGGCACTGGCACTCTATCTAGGGTTGGCTCTTGCTGGTATGAACTTGGGCTCTTCAGACCATGAAGTGAATAAAGTGGGCACAAAAATGAACAGACGAGTAGATGAATTCAGAGCCCTTGAGGTAACAGAAGCTCTTGTCGTCTTCATGTTTTATTTTGTAACGTATTAAGTGTCTGAGTGGAGACGGGTGCTTTCCAGTGTGCCGACGTCCCCTCTGTGTGTTGCTAGTCCTGATCAATCATTAAGTCAGTCAGTCAATCATACTTTGCTGGTTTTGGTGCCTTTCATTGTGACACTGAGCATGAAATAAATAAAGCAGCGCAGCCTCTTTGAAGTTACTGCCTGGCAGCAGAGTCTTGATGGCAGCTCAGATACGGGATCTTCATTTCTTTTGAAGATATCTACAAATGATTTTGAGAAGGATTTAAAGGCATTTCTAGACGATAGTTTGGCTTGCCCTGCTGTAGGCCTTGGGGTCTCACATGCGCAGGCTGTTTGTGCTCCACTTCACACGCCCATTAAGAGTTCTGAACGAAGACTCAGAAGGTCTGACTGCTGGCAGAATTTCTTAGAGGTCAATCAATCAGCCTTTATAGCACCTTTTACTGTGAAGCCTACTGCAAGGTACTCAAATAATCATTAAAAAGAAAGATCAAAGCCCTCGCCTTGGATCTGAGGCTGACAGACTCAATCTATCAATCAGTCAAACCTCATTTCATGTCATGCCCTCTGACAAGGCATCACAAGTTTAAAGAACATCCATCCACCAATTTCTAAGCTGACGTAAGCCCCATAAATAAAACCGAAATGATGACTGCCTGTCTCGGTGTTTGTCACCACATCATACAGAGACAGTCAGATTTATTTTTATAAAATCTGGGGCAAATTCAGATGGCTAGGCTTAATGAAAAAGGCTGGTGGGCACATCATCTATGGGTCCAGTTTTTTTGAATTAAAAAAATAAAATCTCCTGTTGTCACCTTAACAAGGACCTGTGCATTTGGTACATTGGCATTTCTAAAGTGGCAGTGAGTGAGAGCGGGCACTGTGATGGACTGGCACCTTGTTCAGGGTTGCCTCCTGCATGCGCTTCATTATGCCCATGTAGGTCCACCACTTGTTAGAGGTGGCACTCGCTCCAGTCTTGACGAACTGCTTTGAGAGGGTGGTGCTGGGGCACATTCAGTAGAATATTTCAGGTAGCCGTGATAACCTCCAGTTTGACATATCGCCACATCCTGGCACATCTGGGATGATACAAACTACTAGGCCAGAGTCCATCTCACAGACTACAGCACAGCATTTAGCAATGTTATACCATCAAAGCAGACCACCAGATTCCTCAATTTAGGACTTAGCGCCATCTTCTGCAGCTGGAACTTGGACTTCCTAACCAACAGACCTCAGCATTTGTGGATTGGCAGCATCACATCTTCCACCCAAGACCTCAACACAGGCGCTCCACAGGTTAGTGGGCTGAGCCACCTTCTGTACTCTTTTTTCACCTTTGAATGTGTGACCAGGCACAGCTCCAACTCCATTACAAAACTGTGCTGAGACCACTACCATCATGGGTCTGATCACCAGCAATGATGCTCCAGCTCACACAAAAGAGATCTGCCCTCTGATTTGATGGTGCCAGAATGACAGTCTCACCCTTAAAGTCAGAAAAACTAAGGAGATGGCCACAGACTTCGAAAAGCAGAAGGCAGACCACCCTGACATCGACACTACATTGACGAGGATGCAGTTAAAAGAGTGAACAGCGTTACATTTCTTGGACTTACAATCATTGATGAAATGAAGTGGACACACATTTCATCTCTTCTCAAAAAGGCTCACCAGCATCTCTACTTTTTCAGATGTCTGAAGGCAGCTCTCACTTCTTCATTTGTCTCCTGAACTTCTACAGGTGGAGACTGCAGTCCAACACTAATGGCTGATATGGCACCTGCTTGGCACAGGGTCATGAAGCATTGTAGAGGGTGGTGAAGGTGGCTCAGAACTTTACCGGCACCAAGCCGCCTTCTCTTCAGGACAACGACAACACCCGCCTGCCTTAGAAAGACAAAGAAGACACCTGAAGAGCTCAGCCATCCTGCTTAGTTGCTTTTCTCACTCCCCCCATTCTGGGAAATTGGCATCCCACCAGAGGATTCTGGGATAAGTTGCAACGTTACCAAATGGCAGTCATAAGAATTCAAATATTGTAACATAACTAACAGAGTGTATAATACTTGCTAATACATATTGTAAATATTGTATATGATTGTCATTGGCGTAGCACAAAATTCATGAACCCCCCCCCCCTCCCCCCCCCCTGCTGAAGTTAGAAACTATTCACGTAAACAGTTTTTAAAGACACGCTGAGCCGGAGCAATTTGTTGCAATTCAGAAGCAAACTGCTGTAGTGTTAACATAATAATCATGAAACATTTTGAGATTCCAGTGATTTATTTGCTTATTTTTGTTCAACTACTGCATATCATTATTTCTACCTGGGTCTGACGCTATAAGCTCATGGTCAGTGTGCGAAATAATCAGGGGAGACCTGTTGGCTGAACTCCTACTCTAAAATTACAGTATCATCCTTAATAAAAACGACAAACATCTGTGGCACTGTGTATCAGTATGCCTGTCCAGTTGGTAAGTCTCTGTCATTCCAACAGATGGCGCATCACAAACATTAGTAGACATTATATACATTGTATTTGTCATTCTAACAGGTGATGCATCACAAACATTAACACGGCTTTTACGAAACCTATACCAAATGGCATATTACAGAGACATATGCATTGCATTTGTCATTCCAACACATGGCACATCTGAAAAAAAATCTTATAATGCATTTTAGATCTCTACATATTTGTGATGCACTATCTGTTACAATGACAAATGCAATCCATTTTACTACTTCATGCATTAATAATAATAATAATAATAATAATAACCAAGCATGCAGGATATATGGTCAGTTCGAGGAAACTATTGATCATATTGTGGCGGGATGCCTTGAACATGTCATACTGTATCTTAAGAAAGGCACTATCCATTAAATGGACTTCTACATAATTGTAATCTAGGCCCAAGGAATTCACCAGTTATTATGTTATATTATGGCATGAACTCAAATGGATTAATAATAATAATAATAACAATAATGATAATAATAATAATAATTCTTTACATTCACATAGCTCACTACTCACAGCATTTTACATAGTGAGTAAGGAGTCACTTCAACCACCATCTGGATGATGCAAGGTCAACCATTTTGCACCAGTATGCTCACCACACGTTAGATGGTGAAAATGTTATAGAAATAGATAGCCAATTAGAGATGGAGGATGAAAAGAGGCCTTAAAGACTAAGCCGTGGTGGTCAGTTCAGCCAGGACAGCGGGATACACCCCAGTCCTTTATAAAGGATGCCCAGGGATCTTTTATGACCACAAAGAGTCAGGACCTCAGTCTTATTTTTATAGCTCAGTGTCCCCATCACTGCACTGTGGCACTGGAGATCATCACGTTCAGACCACAGAGTAAATGCCCCCTGCTGGCCTCACCAACACCTCTTCTAGCAACAACCCAAACTTTTTCCTTGATGGTCTCCCATTCAAGAACTGGCCCGGCCCAAACATGCTTAGCTTCAGGCGGATGACCTGTTCTGAAGTGCATGTGGTATGACTGTATACCAATAAATGGTGCACTGCAAACATTAACACTAAGGTCGACATTGATTTCATAGATTTCAACCCATTTTAGACGGGTAGCACAGCTAGTATAAAATAAATTTGTAGCAGCGTTACTTAAACAGACTACAAATCCCTGCATTACGGCAGTACTTTGCCATTGGGCAGCTTCAGGTGTTGCCGCAGGGGTTGCTGGGGGAAATAAGGTATAGTGTAGACTTTAAAGGTGAGCCACAGGAATCTGTCAGAAGCTAAAATAATGTGTCTTTAGTGTGTCAACGCTTCATCCCAATATCATATTACAAATACAGTTACCTGAGTGTTACAGTTTTCTGAAGTTGTGATCGTGTTCTGAGTCTGATGGGCATGTGCTCTGGTCTGAGCTGGTAAATGTCTTTGTCTACAGTGCGCTCCCAATGTCTGCAGTTCTTCACCTACACCCCATTAGGTTGAACAAAACATTACATATTATATACAAAGCTGTTCACTTGGGACTTCAGTTTATTTATCACCTTCCATCAGCATCTTTGTCTTCATCTGGAGCTGAACTGTGTTTGTCATTTTTATTTTGTACTTAGTGTTTTGTCAGATTTTGTTCTGTTAGAAGCACTGCCCAAAATATTGTTCCCTGATACAGAAGTTCCAAACTTTTAATTTTCATTTGATGTAAATGTTTAAAAAGACCCAATGCAATGCCCCAAGGTGACTGTAAGACAGGTGAGACCTCATGTACACACTAGGCAAAATGTCAGGCACTGCTCATAATACTCAATCCTTTATTTCTGTATAGCATTCTTCACCGAGTACGGCCTCAGAGCATTAACACATTTACAGCTATAATGCAAATGATTCCACTTACTTACATAAAATAACAATTACGTAAACACTCAATAAAATAAAGCAAATTCAATTAGGGTAACACAACAATCATGACAATATAACCTCATTAACATCATCATGGAATGGCCAGCTAACAAAGGAAGAGATGAATATTATAATAACATTTTTGTAATTAAATTTGTAAAGAGCAGCACTATTGCAAGCAGGTCCTCCAACTTGCAGGGAAAACTTGGGGGTTGGTGGCAGGATTGGCACTCCAGTCACTGTAAAAAACTCACAGTGTTCCACTCCATTCAAACTAATGTGGTCCAGAGGTGTCACCCACTGCGCTTGGGTCCTAATTTGTGATCTTGAAGCGATTCATCGTGTGGTGGGTGCAGTAACGCACTGCTTCAGTGCAGGCTCCCTACACCTCTCTCTCATTTCATGTATTAAATGTCCTTCTATCAGTCAATTTACAAACCTAATCCAGTTTAGGGGGTCTATTCCAGCTATACTAGGTGCAAAAAGGGAACAAACCAAGGATGGGGTGCCAGTTCATCATAGGGCACACTCATTTTAAATGTACTCAACAGATAAGAATGTAGTGAAGCCCACTGTGAAGAAGAGACCCCTCATAGTCAGGAGTCCAGCTACTCACTTGATCTATTTGAGTTCCGTTTTACTGCTCTCTGCCCTCTACGTAGGGTGTGGAACCTGACTTCATGTAATGGGGGCCCAGTGGGGGTGTGCACCACCTGAGTGAAGGTAACCGAGTCACACAAACTGTCTATCAGCCTGCTGGAGTAAGGTATCCAAAACTGGACATAACGGGAGAAGAATGGGCCGTAAAATTGGATGAGTTGGTCTGGAAATTCCAGTAGATGCAGTCATTAGTATCATCAGATTTATGGGGTCATTACAGAGTTGAATTTCCATGGACTCACACCACATATCACCTGGTGATGTCAGCTGATCTCTCTCTCTCTGTCAGCCTCACATTTTCTGTGCAGGGTCACCACTACACTCCACCCTTCCACAGTGCAAATCCCATAGTCGTTTCCAAGATAACTGCCACCACAAAGCATCATAATTTGAAGATTTACGCTGTGGTAACTGCCAGTCACTAGTTGCGAACCTACAACATCTGGCTCAGAAGTGGTAATCCTTGCAACATGAGCCAACAGGAGAGCTCCTTTAGTCAGCCCAGAAGAGACTTCTTCTGAACACTGTGAGTAGAACGCTTCCTGGTGATATCAGCTGATTTCTCTCTATGTCAACCCCACTGTTTCTGCTCAGCATCACCACTACCCTCCACCCTTCCACAGTGCAAATCCCATCTTCGTCACCAAGAGAACTGCCATGGACTCACACCATGAAGCATCACAATTTGAAGATTGGCGCTGTGGTAACTGTCAGTCACCAGCCGTGAACCTAAAACATATAATTCAGAAGCAGTCTCCTGGTAACATGAGCTAAAAGCAGAGCTCCTTTAGTGTGCTGCACAGAGACTGCTTCTGAACACTGCAAGTGGAGCTCTTACTGGGGACATAAGCCACACTCTTTCTCTGTCAGCACCACCTTTTCTGCACAGCATCACCATTACATTCCACCCTGTCCCCAGTGCAAATCCCATCCTTGTCACCAAGAGAACTGTCACGGACTCACAACACAAAGCATCTCAATTTGAAGATTTGCACTGTGGTAACCGCCAGTCACCAGCCACAAACCCGCAACATATTACTCAGAAGCGGTCTCCTTGCAACGTGAGCTATTAGAAGAGCTCCTTAAGTCGGCCAAGCAGAGACCGTTTCTGAACACTGCAAGTGGAGCATTTCCTAGGGACGTTGATTCAATGATTCAATGGTGTATAACAATTAAAAGTGAAAACTTCCAATGGGGATTTGCAGACTCTGTTCTTTCATGTACCCTTTGAGCTTGTTATGACTGTGTTTTATTATTTGTATTTCCTTTTATGGTACATTCTTGATTTTGATTTCATTATTACACTGGAGGGGTTCCACAGTGGCCTTACAACAAGGGGGTCAGGATTCAAGTCCCAGGTTCCCCCCATGTCCATGTGGGTCTTCCCTGGGTGCTCCAGTTTCCTGTTGAGTTAGCAGGTTAGGTGGATTGGTGATACTAAACTGGCACTAATGAGTGTGAGTGTGTGTGTGTGTGTGTGTGTGTGTGAGTGTGTGTTCACCGTGTAATGGACTGGTGCACTGTCTAGAGATTGCTCCTGCCTTGCTCTTGATGTTTGCCGGGATTGGCTCCAGCTTCACCAAGACCATGCTCAGGATAAGCAGGTTAGGAAGATGGAAGGATGGATTATTACACTGTGAGAAAGTGTTATTATTATTATTATTAATTATTATTATTATTATATTCTGCAGAAAAATATTTCTTGAGCTCTGCTCATAGAGATGCTGCTAAGGACCTTTCTAGCATCAGGGACACTGACTGGTTTATGGTGATAAAACAATATTATCTTAAAGTAACAAAAGGTGTTTCCACACACTAACATTTTGAGACCCCTTTCTGCACAGCATCACCATTACATTCCACCCGTCCCCAGTGCAAATCTCATCCTTGGCACCAAAAGACCTACCATGGACTCATATCATGAATCATCTCAATTTGAAGATTTGCACTGCGGTAACGGCCAGTCGCCAGCCACAAACCCACAACATATTATTCAGAAGCGGTCTCCTTGCAACATGAGCCAACAGGAGAGCTCCTTTAGTAAGCCCAGAAGAGACTGAACACTGTAAGCAGAGTGGTTCTAAGTGAAATCAGCTGATTTCTCACTACATCAGCCCCACCGTTTCTGCTCAGCATCACCACCACACTCCACCCTTCCACAGTGCAAATCCCATCCTTGTCACCAAAAGAACTGCCACGGAGTCATATCATGAAGCATCTCAATTTGAAGATTTGCACTGTGGTCAGCAGCCATGAACCTACAACATATTACTCAGAAGTGGTCTCCTTGCAATGTGAGCTAATAGAAGAGCTCCTTAAGTCACCCACGCAGACACCATTTCTGAACACTACAAGTGGAGCATTTCCTGGGGACGTCAGCTGCTCTCCGTCTCTGTCAGCCCCCTACTTTTTCTACGTAGTGTCTTACTTGCATGCACTAATCAACATGTAACACTGCTTACTTTATTAGGAGGAAACAAAAACAGGACCTGAAAAATTGTTGCATGAGAGGAGGACACATCCATCCGTCTACCTATCCACTACCTCCTGCAGCCTGTTCCCACTGACATGTGGGCATTTGGCAGGTCGGCCTTCAAGCTTGAAGCTCCCGGAGGTGGAAGAGGAGGCTCTGGGGACAGCGTTTCATCTTGACATGTGCTTGCTTTCAGTTGCCATAGCAACCCCAACAAGATGCAAATAGGATGGCAGAGTGCGATAAAAAAAGAAAAAATGACTCTCTTCATCACCAGCCTACCTGTCTGTGCAAACTGGCTGCTCCTGTTTCTACCTGCACGCCTGTTGGTCTGTCTTGACTGTTCATATTGAAAACTGGTAATCTCTATGTATTAGAAAAGTATTATAAGCACATGAGAAAAGTAGAAACTATATTTTATTAACCATTAAGATGTAAGAGTTAGAATTAAAAAAGACTTATGCCTACATATTTTTTATTATTCTGTATGAGCTAGAAACCACCAATAGTTTATTAAGCCAAAAGTTAGACGTGCAGGAGAGCTGGAAAAAGATGGGCCCCTCACTTAGAGAGAGAATGTGAACTCTTTGGCTATAAACTATACTGTAGTAGCAAG
This sequence comes from Erpetoichthys calabaricus, assembly GCF_900747795.2. Taxonomy (NCBI): domain Eukaryota; kingdom Metazoa; phylum Chordata; class Cladistia; order Polypteriformes; family Polypteridae; genus Erpetoichthys; species Erpetoichthys calabaricus. Next base: position 132,644,163 of record NC_041405.2, read on the forward strand.
CAAGAATAGTTCTTATCAAAAATAGAAGATAGACAGAGCGGGGTTTGACACCCGCTAACTAAACGGAATCAATTAGAGGCAGGACTAGAGTAATGGAATACTAGGAGTCAGATGAGGGTGAATAATGACTTGTGTGATAAGAAGTGTAATAAATGTAAGAGTTGCTTTTAGCTGTTTGCCCATTGTTCCATCTTAAATGAGTCTATATGCATGCCATACAATAAAGCTTAATTCTGTTGTCTGTTCTCTGAGTTGCCTTCATTGGGGCTGAGGACACACGTGCTTCTAATCTGCTTCAACATTCACCCATCTGCCCCACAGCTCCATAACCAGACAGCACTGGACACGTCAAACTTGCAGAGAGCATTCAAGGGCCTGCATTTGGGAGGTACCCATGAGAAGGATGAAAACTCCATTGACTCATTCCATGGTGGTGGGATGGGATGACACAAACTGGTGGATATGGACAGAATGAAAAGAATAGTCAGACGAGTGTTGTCATGTCTTAAGCAATGGGACTGAAGCACACAGGTAGAGCGACACTCTGGGGGTTTTGGCAAGGTTGGGCCTGGTGTGGTCCATGACCTCAACCATCAGTAGTGGAATTGCAGGGGTCCAACCTTTTATGTAACAGTATTTAGGAAAACAAACTATGAAGATGAGAAATTCAAGAGTGGCTGCCTTGAAGACATGTAAGAGAAGAAAGAACCTGATGAGGAGCAGGAGGACTGGGAGGCTTCAGTGACATCAAACAGGTCAGTGAGGGAGCCTACAAGAACCTTCTGAATCATAAAAATCTGAGTCACCGTGACATGCAGGAGATGTGTAAACCAGCCAGCCAGACCAGAGAGAGCCAGAAAGCAAGAGAGAAAGAAAACGCGAATAAATGATGAGGATAATTAGAGCAAATGGGTGCCACCACCTAATGGATTGTGCCTTAGTGCAGCCATAGGATGCAAACGGAAATGTAATTTGCTGCCTTTTTGCTCTAATTGTAGCACAGTGTGACTATGTTTCTCAACATGGATGAAAATAGAAGGAGGAGGAAAAATAAGAGGAGGAGAGGGCGTGGGCAAAAGACACAGAAAATGGATCACAGGGAAAATGATGAGGCAAGAAAAGGACGTGTGACACAGAGAAACGGAAAAGAGGCATCTGAAGAAGGGAGGGGGCATCACAATGAAGGCAACCTGAGGAAAAATGAGAAAGAAGAAGAAAGGAAAGTGAAGAACTTAGGAATGAGTGCAAGAGAAGTAGGAGGAGAAACCCAATGAGAAGACAACAGGAGCGGAAGAGAGAGGACATGAAGGATTCAAAGAACATTACAATTTGACGAAGAAGGAGGAGAACTAAAAGAGACAACATGAGGAGAACAGACATGTGGGAGAATTCTAAAGAAAAGAGAAAGTGCAAAGGAAAAGAGAAAGAGAAGGAGAAAGGATAGGAGTGTCAAAGAGGAAGAAAATGAAAAGGGAAAGAGGAGGAGACGAGAAGAGAACAAGCAGAAAAGGCAAAACCATCCTTGAATTAAAGATGAGACGGGAGCGACAACAGGAGGGCTGCAAGAGATGAAATGGAATAAAACAAGAGATGAAGGAGGAAAGAAGAAAAAGGGCCCTATGACAAGAACAGAAGAGCAAATGTAGAATGACCATGTGTAAGCTAATATGAAAGATGGAGGTGAAACTGAGGCACAAGTCAAGAAGGAGGGAGAGGAATAAGGGGGAGACTGAAAGAAAGAGAAACAGGAGGAGCAGGAAAGGGAAGGAAGAGAAGTAATGGTGAAGGAGAGCATGAAGTTAGTATGAGAAGAGCAGAAGAGTAAAAAAAAGTAAAGCAGTGGACCAAAACATTAGAGGAGGATACTGAGATGGTGAAGAAAGGAGACAAACCATCAAACCATGTTTCTAAACTCACTTCATCTGACCCAGTATCACCGGAGCAGGAGCGCAGGCCGCCATGAGACCCTGTTAATACTCTGGTGGGTGTGTATTCAGGAGGCGCTGCACTCACACACATTGACTATAAAAAGTATTCATCCCCCAGGAAATGTTCACGTTTTATTGTTGTACACCACTGTGGTTTTCATTTGGCTTTTTTGACATTCATCAACAGAAAAAGACTTCTTAATGTCAAAGTGAAAAGAGATCTCTGCAAAGTGTTTTCAATTCATTCATTCACCAAATAATTGATCCCATAAGTATTCACCCCTTTCGATATAACAAACTTAACTGGGGTAGCAATTTGGTTTTAGACGTCACAGAATCAGTTCAATAGAGGCTACCTGTCTGGGGTTTCAGTTGACTGAGGTTTGAATGCACCTGAATGTGGAAGGTCCAGCTTGTGGTGAATCGGTAAGGTAGAAAACCAAAGAACACTCAAAACAATTCCATGAAAAGATGAATGAAAAGCACAAGTCAGGGGATGGAGACAAGAAAATATCCAAGTCACTGAATATCATCGGAGTCCAGTTAAATCAGCCATTAAGAAATGGAAAGAGTGTGGGACAGCTGGAAATCTCTTAGAACCGGCTGTCCACAAAAAGTGAGTGATCGTATAAGAAGAAGACAAGCCAAAGCATAAAGTCAAAGCTACCCAGGAATTGCTTCAAAACAGCATTGTGAGTGTCCAGGAGTGGCCGAGTCAGAGTCCAGATCTCCATCCAACTGTGAAATTAAGGCTGGATTTGAAAAAGGCTGTTCACTCACAATCACCATGCAGCCTGATGGAGCTCGAGCAGCTTTACAAAGGGCAAGAGAGAGCTGTGCATCCCGACTACAGGCTGTCATCTGTCAGTCCAGACTTGGGGCGGTGAATACTTACAGTATGTGACCAGTTATTGTGTGGTTAATATTTATAATTAATTCAGACCAACTTGGAGAGATCAGTTTTCACTTTAACATTAAAGAGTCTTTTCTGTTGACTGGCATCAAAAAAGTCAAATTAAATCCATTGTGATTCAATGGTGTATAACAATAAAAAGTGAAAACTTCCAATGGGGTATTGCAGGCTCCTTATAAAATGTTATTCTTTCATGTACCCTTTCCACTTGTTATTATTGTGTTTTATCATTTTTATTTCCTTTTTATTGTACATTCTTGATTTTGGTTTCATTATTACACTGGAGGGGTGCCACAGTGGCCTTACAACAAGGGGGACAGGATTCAAGTCCCAGGTCCTCCCCATGTCCATGTGGCTCTCCCCTGAGTGCTCCAATTTCCTGTTACGTTCCAAAGATGTGTAGGTTAGGTGGATTGGTGATACTAAACTGGCACTAATGAGTGTGTGTGTGTGTGTGTGCGTGTGTGCGCGTGTGTGTGTATGTTCACCCTCTGATGGACTGGTGCACTGTCTAGAGATTGCTCCTGCCTTGCGCTTGATGCTTGCCGGGATTGGCTCCAGCTTCCCCAAACCATGCTCAGAATAAGCAGGTTTGGAAGATGGAAGGATGAATTACTACACTGTGAGAAAGTGTTATTATTATTATTATTATTATTATTATTATTATTATATTCTGCAGAAAAATATTTCTTGAGCTCTGCTCATAGAGATGCTGCTAAGGCCCTTTCTAGCATCAGGGACACTGACTGGTTGATGGTGATAAAACAATATTATCTTAAAGTAACAAAAGGTGTTTCCACACACTGACATTTTGAGACCCCTTCCCAACCGTTGGACCCTGGACACACTGTAGCACCACAACCACCCATCTACTCAACCCTGGGACTATTGAATTGCAGCCCACCAAAAACCTTCCGCTCTCCTAATGTCTGCGTACCCCAACAGCACCTCAGCCAACTGCTGCCTTCATTGTGGATTTGTTTGCTAAAGGATTCTTTAATACAAGCTAAGTATACAATTATAATTTGTGCCGGAACTGATTGGTGGTGATCTTGTGATTATTTTGTGGTTGGGAGGTGGTCCTGGTGCATTTCTCAGCATTGGACCCGGTCCAGCTGTAGAGCTAACAATGAAGAATATCCCTGTGGCACCAGGCAATGGCAACAATCAACCCCTGGATGGGCTGCCAGTCTATCACTGGGCACACCAAATCAGAAGGGGGTGATTTAGGGTTGCCAGTAGTTGAGGACCCAGAAAGAGTTCACTCAGACACGACAAGAACATGCAAACTCCACACAGATGAAGACCAGACTGGGATTTTTTCCAGTGTTCCTGGAGCTGGGAGTTGACAGCACTGACCACAACTTCATCCGGGACAATCAGGAGAAAAGGAACTAGAAAGGGAATCCGGCACAGTAAGAAAAAGGAATGATTTGGGAACACATAAAAGACACATAAAGAAGGTAATTTGTGACAAGAGAGGAGTCTGAACTGGATGAGGTCTAACAAAGATGGAGCAGTTAGACATGAAGAAAAACGAGAAAAGCAGAAAGCACATGTAAGAATGGTACTGAACAAGAGAAGAAGACAAGCAAGAAGCAAAGTCAGCAGTAAGAGGACAGAAATGAAAAGGACTGCAAAAGTGGAAAGAAATGGCAGAACCTTCAAAACAAAGAATGGGAAGAAGACAAAGAAGAGGAGTGGGGTGAGAAATGCAAGTGGTGGAAACAAGAAGAGAACTGAGGGAAAGGAAAAATGGCTGAAAGTGGAGGGGAGACGTGAGAGGAGATAAAAGAGCAGTAAAGCAGGAGGGAGAAGAGCGGCGAGAAGAAGACAAATGAGAGTGAAAGCTTGTGACATAATAAAGGAGACCAGGAGGACGAGGAGGAAGAGGGAACAAGCAGCAAATGCAATGCAGACAGGATGAGAGCCGCATCAGCTGCCTGGCCTCGGGCTAATTTATGGCCTGCGGTGGACTGACGCCTAATTTGGTTGCCATTAGCAACTCCACTGGTATGCCAGACGGCCCGATCGGGGCCAGACCTGCACGCCGCGGATGTGCCGCTTGTGTTTCGCAGCGGGCAGCTGCCTGCCCAGCGAAGCTGTTGCCTAGTAAACCGAGTGAAACAACATGAGCCTGGCCATCTGAAGCAGGGCCTCTCTGTGACCTCCTCCATTTCTGAGAAAGGAAAAACCCTGTGGAAATAACGTCTCTGTTCCCTCCTGCACAGCCATGTGTCCCCCTGGGTGGCCCCCCACGCTGCACTTGCCAGTCACCCTCAGAGGCCCGTCTTCACCACATTGTGAGCTGTCGCGTGTAAAGCCAATTATCCGACCTTGAGCTCTCTGACCACCTCCTGCTTTGATTGTTACTGTCCAGTATATAAGAGCCCCCTGCCACACTGGCACAGGACTTGGGAACAGTGGAAAGATGGCGCAAAGTCTGACTGGAGTAAGAGGCACTAAGAAAGATGAAGTGATGTCCCCGGATGCCTGCTTAGCGTCTGGCCGCACTTCTGCTTCTGATCACTCACAGCCGCCTGCCCATAAAAGGAGACACAGAAGTGGCTGGGATTAGCGGGCCGACCAGCAGGACTTCAAGCACTATCAGCTCCATTTTCACAATCCTGTTGATGCCATCCATGAAGGCCAACACAGCGTTCAGCCAGCATGCCAATCAATAAAGATGACAAACACAAAAATCTCAGTGTCATAACTTTTACAGAAACTGGAAGACCAAGGGGGGGGGGATTTGTAGAACGGATGACTTGGCAGCAATGCCCTGTCTTACTAGGGCACAGCAACTCTTGGCCTGCTGCATTGGTACATTGGCAGTAGAAGTGACTAATACTTGGCATTTTCTGTTGAAATTGGCATTTGGTGCAGCATGTGGCCCACATAAGGAGCAGACGTGCCACTCCTCTTATGAACAGATTGTTTTGAAAAACCACTGGATGGCATAAAATCAAGGCACACATTGGGCAGCAGATGCCATGCAGTGAATTGACTCCTCATCCCAGAGATGTCTTCGACAAGTAGCTGACCACTCACCTCATTAAAATCTGATCTGCCAGTCTAAGTGTCTGTTATAGGTGGCTGAGCTGGGGACAAAAATGTGCCCATGGGAAAGTGGCATTTCTAGCAGCATAAGATAACGTTGGTTGAGTAAAGACTCAGCTCTCTTCTTTATATCTGGTTATTATTATTTCTAGTAGCCCAAGCAGGATCAACCAGTGGTCCCCAGTTGGTGATGTTCGCATAGTGTGTCTAGTGGTTAAGGTTTTAGACCTCAGACCCTGTGGTTTTGGGTTCAAATCCCATTACTGGCACTGTGAGACCACAAGAAAGTCACTTCAGCTGTCTGTGATCCATTTGCAAAAACAAAAGAAATGTTACCAGTGTTGTATGTCGCCTTGGATAAAGATGTCAACCAAATAACAATAATAATAACAATAATAATAATCATAATAATAACCCAGACTACAATTGGCACAAGGAGAGTATGTGCCATGTCTACAAACTGCTTCTACCACTTGATTATATTTCACTGATAAAATATCTAAATATTAGACCTAGCACTCTGGACATCGTCTGTTGAAGTCATTTAGATAACGCTATCATGAATCTAACTAGCCAAAGCTACTGAAGTAACATGGACTGCCCTGACGCCTTACTCGCTGTAGATAGCTGGCACTACCAAATTAAACATCCCAACTGCAGCAGCCTTCTCAGAAGACCTTCAGACTGCACTCTGATTTGCTGGCATCACCATGATCCCAGCTGAATTCTGCCTGTTCTGGAAGGTTTCATCCCGAGATGCCTCCTTTGGGTTTCCCACTCCCACGATCACAGTGATGAAGCTTGTTGCCGGCTAGACGTATGCGCCCCCAGGTGGTTATTCTTCTACAACGGACTCAACTGCCTGTAATAAAAAAATGTTAACCAACCACCTGACCCTGTGAGTTATGTGAGTCTTGTCTCTTTAAACGAGTTGAAAATCAAAGAAACAATATGTTCAGGTTACCGTGGAAACGCGGAAAGGAAGTAAAGGAGGGCGGAGCCGTGCTGGAAAGGAAAGGCGCTCTCTGGCTTTCAAAAGTTGAGAAATTTGAGCGAGTCGATGCCGTAGGTCCTCGCACAGTCCGCTTCTCCGTCCTTTGCCAGTTTTCCTTAAAATCTCTTTTAAAAAACACAAGAATTGCGTATTTGTTCGCTTTAAGACCGCAGTAGTTACCTTTACGTTGGACCCGCCATTTAAGTTTTCATCTTGACAAGAACGTCCTCTGCCCAACGCTCACGAAACTCCGCCCTCTCTGGATCACCATGTGTCGGGCACAATAAGGTGTAAGGAAATCAGGTGGCACTCTGCCAATAGGCTGATGAAAAGGGGGGCAGCGATTCAGGGAGGTGGCCGACAAAACTGCCACCTAGTTGACAGCAGGCAATGATTGCGAGCGTGTGGACAGGGGAATGGGTGTGTGTGTGTGCGTGTGCGTGAGTGTGTATGTGCACATACGTGGGTGTCGACATATTACCGTTTTGTTTGCCCATGTTCGTGTCACTAAGAGTGAGATTCCCCACTGACCCTGTGGGGCACTGGTATTAGTGTGGCGTTAAAGCTTTGGACTGCAAACCCCGAAGTTCTGGGTCCAAATCTCGCTACTTAAAGTATGACAATGAGCAAGTCACTTCACCTGCCTGTTATAAGTTGCCTTGGATAATGGCGTCAGCCAAATAATAATGATTGGTCATTTGTACTGCCTCTGCCCGGGAGTTGAGACTCACTTGTCGTCGGCCCTTCACAATGTGCAAGTGGGCCGCTTGGCTTGTTCGGATCAGTAACCTCATCGACGCGTTTCTCTGTCATCGTGTTGACTTTAGGAGACAATTCAGCCAGCCTCCATCTCCGAAAGCTGGAGCGATGCCCGTCGGAGTTGACTTCTAATCACAGGGAAGACTCCGCTGCCCTTTTCTGTCGCCCCCGACTCGATAATGAATGGCGGTTGCATTCTTTTCCTTTTTTTCAGACTTCAGCAGTCGGGGAATGAGCTGTCACTCGGCTCGAAGATGGCATGTCCTATTGCTTCAGACTTTTTAATCACCTCTCTGCGCCTCCATCCCCCACCCACCGACCGCTTTCAAGCAAATGTAATTTCCTCCTCCGATTCCCAGACAAAGCCGTGCCTTCTGGAGAAGGACTGACACAACGGTACTGTGCTGCTATGGCTGCATATGGCTTCCAAATATGGATAAATGTCGCTTCATATGTTCATAACATAGAGAGAACTGAAAGGCGCTATATGATAGATAGATAGATAGATAGATAGATAGATAGATAGATAGATAGATAGATAGATAGATAGATAGATAGATCTGAAAGGCACTATATAACAGATAGATAGATAGATAGATAGATAGATAGATAGATAGATAGATAGATAGATAGATAGATCTGAAAGGCACTATATAACAGATAGATAGATAGATAGATAGATAGATAGATAGATAGATAGATAGATAGATAGATAGAACTGAAAGGCACTATATAATAGATAGATAGATAGATAGATAGATAGATAGATAGATAGATAGATAGATAGATAGATAGATAGAACTGAAAGGCACTATATAATAGATAGATAGATAGATCTGAAAGGCACTATATAACAGATAGATAGATAGATAGATAGATAGATAGATAGATAGATAGATAGATAGATAGATAGATAGATAGATAGATCTGAAAGGCACTATATAACAGATAGATAGATAGATAGATAGATAGATAGATAGATAGATAGATAGAGATAGAACTGAAAGGCACTATATAATAGATAGATAGATAGATAGATAGAACTGAAAGGCACTATATAATAGATAGATAGATAGATAGATAGATAGATAGATAGATAGATAGATAGATAGATAGATCTGAAAGGCACTATATAACAGATAGATAGATAGATAGATAGATAGATAGATAGATAGATAGATAGATAGATAGATAGATAGATAGATAGATAGATAGAATTGAAAGGCACTGAATAGTAAATAGATACGCATTGGTGGTATACTGCTTAACATAGTGCCTTCCACGGGTTTGATTCCTGACCAACACAGCGAGTCTGTCCAATATAAAAGGGTGTGCAAATTTGGAACCTTTACTTTCACAGACATACATGATGGCATAGTGGTTATGACTTTGGCCCTCAAACTCTGAGGTTTTGGGTTCAAGTTCTGGCACTTGGTGACCATCAGCATGTCACTTCACCTGTATATTCTCCAACTGGGAAAAACAAAAAAATGTTACCAGTCATATCTCAAAGGTCGTAAGTTGCCTTGGATGGTGTTTGCCAAATAAATAATAATAGTTGGATGCATTGTAAGGTAATATATTTTTCCTTTGTTTTAAGTGGAATCACTATTGCCAGACCAGTACATGGAAATGTGGGACACAATAGAGATGGGGTCGTCTTAACATAATGGCACAACAGGCACTGGCCGGTGGCCCCAGAAGCACGGGGGCCACAATGTTTCTTATGCCTATGTATGTTTCAGTTTTGCTTTCATAACAGGTGCCCAAGTGCACTAGTTTGCCCGGGGGGCTATGATGCTAGTAAGACAGCCCTGGAGAGAGGAGAATGAAATATGGAGGGTCTGGATACACTACAGTCAATTTACAATATGAGAATGTCAAGGAGGGCAATGTCTGTTTACAGAAGTGGCTCAGAAAATTACATGCTTGACAGGTGCCATTTCCAAACACGCTTAGGAATTGGGCTGTATTACCAAGTTTTATTTTTTTTACTTTTTTTTTTTCATTCCAATGTTTTCAAAGAAAAAGAAATAAGATTGTCTCATATTATTGAACTATTTAAATAATAAACATCTTCTGTTCCTATCTACTTAAACTATCAGCTTATCAGGTGAGTTAAAATGATGGTGACCATGTAGTTAAAATCTCACCCAGGTAGCTCCAGTAACATATTAATTTTGTGTAGGTTATTGAAATAATTTAACAAGCATAATTTAATGATACAATTCAGTGATATTGAAGATAGATCGATAGTGATATGATTCCTGTTTATTCCTCCCTCGCTAACATATGTAAATGATGTAGCCTAACTATCTAATCAATGTCTGACCTCAGAGGGCTTTCTCACTGAGTGATGGACTGAGGAGGATGTTTTTAGCTTGTCAAGAGCGAATGTTATAGATGGTGAGCAATAGAGAACAATATTTGCCAAGTTTTAACGCAAGTCTAAATGTGTGCCCATTTGGGAGATGACTATACACGAGTGTGAATGTAATCAGCCTTTGGCAATGCATTCAAGGGCTGCAGTTCTGTTGCTGTTTTAATGTTTTATTTTATTTTATAGTATCTATGTCTCCCTATGCTCCACCAATTTCAGAATAATTGTTTTTATCTTTGTTGTAGACTGTTGCAGATGTTTTATAAGAACTTTTAGATTAGTTTTTTTCTATGGTACTTATTCATTAATATTCTTACGTAATCTTGTTTTTTTCCTTTCTTGTAACTTTTTCATTGACATCTTGTGAAGCACTTTGAGCTATATTCTTTGTATAAAAACATTCTGTAGAAATAAATGTTGCTGTTGTTCTAGACTATGATTTTTAGCCCATGCCATCTACCCCCATGGGATTCAGAAGACCACCTGTAATACTGATGACTCCTGTAGGTCATCAGATGTTAACACCAGACATAATAATATTAAACAATATAATCGGGTTAATGAGACTCGGACTGTCACGTGTTTGTAAGTCATAGTCTGTGTAATTTTAAAAAATGCCCCCCCACCCAATTTTGTCCTGGAAAACTGCCTGCTTTTCCTGATCGGCGGAGTCGAGCCTGTGTGCTCATGACGATGCCATGATCTTTTTTGAGCTCTACTATCCTATCAGCACACCTACACTAACAGGGCACAAGCACATACTTTCACATCTATAAATATAACAGCAGGTTATGTCACTTGCAGAAATGCTCAGATGATTCTGCACTAATGGGATGGACTGACAAGATGGATGAGACAGAGTACAGTGCGAGAACTGTCCTCAAATTAACATCAGCCAAACCAAGAACTGCTTATTCACTTTTACCACACCAAAGACACCCCATGTCTGGTCACATTTCAGGGAGTGGATGACGAGGTGGTCCACTTCTACAAGCCATGGGAGGGGGGGGTCCATATCAATGACAGGCTGAACTGGTCTAGTACCACAGAGGAACTACAGAAGAAAGGGCAGAGCAGGCTCTTTTTACTTAAGAAGCATGCATATATTTAAAGTGGATAATGACATTCTTCACAAGTTCTACAATTCTGTCATGGTCAGTGCAATTTTCTGTGCTGTGGTGTGCTGGGCTGGTAACATTACTTCAAAAGAGGACCACCAAATCAACATACTGATTAAGACGGCAGACTTACTTATGGGAAGAACTCTTGAAGCACTGGAGGTCATAGCAAAGGACAGAATGAAGAGAAAACTGAGTGTCATTATGAACAATGCTGCACATCCTCTCTGTGACACACTGACACTGAAGACTGTCAGGTAAATGACTCTTTCAGCACAAGTTTGTCCAGAAACAGCAATTCTCCTGTATAGTGCCTCCCTGTGACTGGGACTGCTCTCTTGTGTTTAGCCAAATCAGATGTTGTTTATTTTTTTACGTTTCTGTAATTCTTGTGTGGGCTTGAGGGGGGTTGTTATATATAAAATATGTGTTATATAGGAAGTTATATTTCTATATTTCTTGAACCTTTGTAAAAAGCTAAATTTATCCCTTGAGTCAAATAAAGAAATCTATCTATCTATCTATCTATCTATCTATCTATCTATCTATCTATCTATCTATCTATCTATCTATCTATCTGCCTTCAGAATGTATTCAGACCCATTTTGCTAAAATCATTTAAATTCATATTTTCCTCTTCAAGCAACACTCAGTACCCCAGAATGAAAAAGTAAAAACAGGATTTTAGGAATTTTTCTGATGTATTACAAGTAAAAAACTGAAATTGCCCACTGACCCAAGTATTCAGACCCCTTGCTATGACCTTTGGAATGTGTTTTCAGGTGCATCCCTTTCCATTGATGTGTCTCCTCCTTGTTTGGAGTCACCTGTGGCAAATTCAGTTGATTGGACCTGACTAGGAAAGGCACACACCTGTCTATAGAAGGCCTCAACCCAGTGGCGTAGCTGGGGGGGGGCAAGGGGGGACATCTGTCCCCGGGCGCAGCATCCAGGGGGTGCCGAATTGATGTTCCCCATTGCATTTTGGCAAACAGGAGGGGGCGCAAAATCTTCAGTTGTCCCCGGGCGCTGAAAACCCTAGCTACGCCTCTGCCTCAACCAAGCCATGAGGTCAAAGGAATCGCCTGCAGATCTTAGAAACAGGATTGAGTTGAGGGGTCCAGAACTTCAGAGAGCTATACAAATTCCTGCAGCATTGAAGGTCCCAAGAGCACAATAGCCTACATAATTCTTAAATGGAAAAACTTTGGAATTATTATGACTCTTCCCAGAGCTGGCCTGGCCAAAGGGAGCAACCAAGGGAGAAGGGTCTTTGTAAGAGAGGTGACCGAGAACCTGATGGTCATTCTAGCTGATCTCCAAAGAAACTGTGGAGATTGGAGAAACTTGGAGAAAGACAACCACCACTGCAAAACTTCAGTGAAATGGGGTTTATGGCAGAGTGGCTAGAGGACACATGAAACTCCACTTAGAGTTAGAAAGAAGGCATTAAATAGACTCTTAGATTGCGAGAAACAAGATTGTCTGGTCTAATGAAACCAAGATTCAACTGTGTGGCCTCAATTCTAAGTATTATGTCTGAAGGAAACCAAGCATTGCTCATCACCTACCCAATACCATTTCAATGCTAAAGCATGGTGGTAGGGTTGCTTTCAAGCAGGGAATGGTGAGCTACAAAAGGATGAGGGAAAACCTAATGAAGAGAGATCCATAATGAATACCTGCTTCAAAGTGCTCAGGACCTCAGAATGGGCTGAAGGTTCACCTTCCAACAGGACAATGACCAGAAGAACAACACAGGATTTGCTTAGGGGCAATTCTGGGAATGTTCTCAAGTGTCCCAGCCAGGACCTGGACTTGACCTCATTTGGACATCTCCAGAGACACCTGAAAATAACTGTCCACCAACGCTCTCCACCCAACCTGACAGAGCTTGAGAGGATCTGCAAGGAAGAAAATCCCCAAATCCAGGTGTGTAAAGCTTGTCGTGTCAGACCCAAGAAGACTCCAGGCCTTAAAGGGGATTCTACAAAGTACCCAGTAAAGGGTCTCAATGCTTGTGCCAATGTGTTATTTATATAATTTTTAATACATCTGCAAAACTTCCTAAAATCCTGTTTTCACCTTTTCATTCTCGGGCTATTGAGTGTAGTTTTGCTGAAGGAAAAGTTTAATTTTAGGCTGCGACATAGTATAATGTGAAACAAGTGAAAGAGTCTGAATACTTTCTGAAGGCTATCTGTCTGAAACGTATGGAGAGCGGTGGCCTTGTGGGGGCGCTCTAAGCGAATTTCTGTCCGTCTAGTATCTGATCGCGATCATTCGCCTGTAAAAGATCGATTGATTGTCATTTCACCTCACCACCACATAAGCGGCTCACATTAATAGAATTCAGAAATCTTGTAAAAGGTGCTACACTCATTTAAACCCTGGGGAGAGGACGTTTAAATGCCTCTGCCCACGGGGACCGGCTTCCCGGCCGGACATGCCACACCGTTGCCGCTGACGCGAAGCTAGCTAATCCACAGCCTTTCGCCTGTCGCGCGCACCTGCTGGCAAAGCCCAATTTTAGCAGGAAGCCATGGGCTGCGCAAAGCCCCCTCAGCCTGGTCAAATTAAATATGAATGGCGTGTTCACGCCACCTGGCAGCCTGCCACGCTGCATGGTATGAGAAGGGATGGCCTGGGGAGATGTGACCTCAGGTGATGTCTTCACCCTCCAGGATCCATCCGGCTGACGTGAATCTTTTGGCTGGGAGTTTGGAGATGGAGGAGGAGGAGGTGAGGCGACGAAGAAGCCAGCAAATCAATTCGCAATTGAAAGCTCGATACTTTCTTCGCGCTTCTCCAATAAGAATGTTTCTAAAATTTAATTAAACGTTGCAGCCAGCGAGGGCTTCCCAGCAACTCGGCAGTGTAGCCCCCGCTCTATATCGCTCTCTCTCACTCACACACACACACACGCGCGCGCGCTCATTTCAGCACGCACCGCCTCCCGATTCTCCAATTTATTAAGACTGTCCACAGCAAAATTTTAATCATCTCGAATTTAGGTGAATATATCCGTGAAGCGCATGAAGAGAGGAAGCTAATCCGTAATCTAATTGCAGTTCTCTAATCCGCAAACGAAAAGAAAATCCAAGTAGGCGCAGAGAAACTCTGATTACAGCGGATTTGGAGAAAAGTACCGGCTGTCCAGTGCTTCGCGGGTGAATCACCAATCACAGACACCCCTAACCTCCCCCCGCCGCCGCCTGCTCAGCTCAGGAGGGCAGAGCAGTGCCATGGGGGCATCACTGAGAGTGGGCAACAAGACGGGCGCCGACAGTCTAACTCCTCCAAAGCACTCAAGATAAAGGCTCTGCAAATGCGCGCTCACCCACGTCTCATGACTTCATAGAGAAGGGCCACCCCAGTTAGGCCCGGAGACCAGTGGATGGTAGCGAGGCGCCTGGGTGGACACGCAAGAGGAGAGACATACAGTGAGAGAGAGAGAGAGAGAGCATGGAGAGAAAGGGGGGTGCAGTGGGATACTCGAGGGGGTACGGCCACAGCAAGTGGGCTTTAAAATGAGAAAGGGCGGAGCTCGGCTGGGGGCTCAGAGGCACTTGTCAATCTTTGATTAATTTAATAAAAACTTTGAATTAGCATAAGCCGCTCTGATTGGGAGTGTTCATAAGAAATGTGTTGATTTATTTCATGAGGTTAAAGTACATAATAAAAAAGAAATAGCTGCATCACATATTTCAAATATTAAATTGCGTGTTTCAGTTTAAATGTTAAAAATCTAAAAATTTCCAATTTTAATAGAAATTAGTCACTTTCACCCTGTGATAGAGGTCCATAGAGGATTAAACCCCTAGTAAATGTTCAAAAATCAAAAACAACATCATATTCATAATCGCTGACCTTGAAATTCTCTAAAACGGT
Source organism: Erpetoichthys calabaricus (assembly GCF_900747795.2). Lineage (NCBI taxonomy): Eukaryota > Metazoa > Chordata > Cladistia > Polypteriformes > Polypteridae > Erpetoichthys > Erpetoichthys calabaricus. The sequence goes on from NC_041405.2 coordinate 132,659,206, forward strand.
ACCCCATAGATTAGAAATTAGTCGCTTTCAACCTTCTGGGAGTGGCTCTTAGATGTCTAGGACCACCAGTAAAGAATTAAATTTAAAAAATATCATCATGTCCGTGATCAGCAACCTTGAAATACCATTCATCGACACGTCTGTATTACCGATCCCCATTTTTTCCACGTTTTGTGAAACTTTAACTCTTCGTGTCCCATTGAGAAGTGAACCCCGAGGGTCGGTTGATGTGGCAGGTACAATCTTAAGTTCTTCTGATTCTTCTGATCGTGACCCCAACTCTTTATCATAACGGTGTAGTTTTTTTTTTTTTTTGCATAAAACATAGCCAAAAATGGTCTAAAAGTGAGTGTTTTGGGGTATAGACTGCCAAAAATAAGAGCGGGAGACCCCGAAAAGCTCGACGTCTTGCATAACCAGATATCAAGACGAACAGTGTTACATCCGGGGGTTTTCTCGCACCGGTGAATCGGAGGGTGCTGAACATTTAACGTTCCTAAGTAATTGTTATGGACTCAATTATCTGAGCTGTGGTGACGTTTTCTGGGGGAGGCGCTATACAAACTCAGATCGATAAAGTGACAGTATTGCGGGAATGTGTCGCAGTGATTAGCGTCTCCCATTTTGTTTCAGGACTCGAACACGGCGTGAGGTTTGCGCAGGCGCCATCTTATTCCAGTGAATTTGCAGCAGGTAAACCCCCGAACCCCTCAAATGTTGAAAGACGAGAATATTTAGTGAGCCCGCCCAGTGTGGACATGTGTGCCGTCTCCTTCAGGGCTAACTACTTCAACTCCGTGTGACCGTGGCATTATGTGGAAAGCTTTGTTTAGTTGGGACGATTTGTATTGTGCTGGAAAAGGCGCTATATAGAGTAAAGATTTGCGTCTTCACCGAGAGAAGTGGCAAAAACAGAAAAGCACAATGGTAAGGAATGAAAGTTGAAAATGCTGGGATACAACAAATGTGCGTTTGGGATGCGAGGTTGCGAATTGCAAGGGGCTTTATGAAATAAGGATCATCTGATTGTGAAAGGCACACGTTTGCGAGTCACATACCTAGTTATCTAAGGTGGTTGGGCATTTTTGTGAGGTCTTTTAAACTCCTTGTGATTGTACTCTTTGCAAAAGGTGCCATATAAAGTAAAGAAGGACTGACTAGAACAGACAGCAGTAGGATGCAGTGAAGGACTGGGCGCTCAGGGACTGCTAACGGAGAAATGTGCAGTGTGGCTGAAATGACCTTTTTATCATATCTGTAATATGCCATAGGTTGGCATAGACAGATGGTGTGGTGTAAGACTGAGGCTGTGGGTTCAGATCCCACTACTGACATCACTCTGCGGCCCTTAGCAAGTTTCTTCACCTGCCTGTGCTCCAAATTGGGAAAGCTAAAGTAACCACTGGATAAAGGTGTCAGCCAAATAATATACAAGATGTGAAATGAAAAGTCTGACTGCATTATGGGGAAGTTTGCAAAGCATCTGGGAAAAGTGTGATCAATAATACCAGCATTCTAGACTGAAAACAAAGGTGAGCAATTGCTTTGGTCAATTTGATCCCGGTGTCTATCAGATGGCACTGTAAAGGGCACTACACACTAAAAGTATTAAATGATTGAGAGAGGAAGAACTTGACATGCATTCGGACTCTCACAAGAATTGGGATCTGGAGTGGTTTTTGTAGCACTGCCCTCAACATTTACTGAAGTCTTGTGTGGTTTAAAAATGCCCCATGAAATCCAAGTTGATTGTCTAAGGTGTGCAGTCGATTCTGTGCTGATTAACTCCTCACCCTAGGCAGCTTTTCATGCGACTGTCATTTCACCTCACCACCACATAAAGCGGCTCACATTAATAGAATTCAGAAATCTTGTAAAAGGCGCTACACTCATTTAAACCCTGGGGAGAGGACGTTTAAACGCCTCTGCCCACGGGGACCAGCTTCCCGGCAGGACATGCCACACCGTACACTCCATTGTACACTCCACACAAGGCCTGTCATATTACAGGGTGCCTGGAGCCAATTTGGGTAGCATCAGATGGAGGGTAGGAACTGACAGTCCTGGACTGGGCACTACTTTGTTCAGCTATTGGCCTAGTGGTTAAGGCTTTGGACTTCAAACTCTGAGGCTGTGGGTTCAAATCCCACCACTGATAATGTGTGACCATGAGCAAGTCACTTGACCTCCCTGTGAGCAAACTGGAAAGACAAAAGAAATGTAACCAATTGTTATCATAGATGATGTAAGTCGCTTTGGATAAAGGCATCAGCCAAATAAGTAAATATATAATTCTCCATTGGGGACAAATAAAGTATAATCTAGCATGTGGTGGGTGCGTCAATGTGCTGTATCAGAACATGCTCTCAACTTCTCCTCCTCCTATCTACCTATCTAAAAAAACTGAGAATGCTGCTCAGCATCAGCTGTCCTAACATATTAGAAAAGAACTTGGTTGTGGTAAGAAAGACTGAATACTCCTCTGCCATTGCCATGGTCAACCACCAGATCTCTGGCCTTGGCATCACTGGGCCTGCACTCAGGTGTTTCGAGTCCTACCTCTTGGGCAGATCCTACCGTGTGTCCTGGCATGAAGAGATGTCAAGGGTATGTCAGGCAAGCATGGAGGTGCCCTAAGGACTGGTGCTGGGCCCTCTCCTCCTCTCACTATACACCTGCTCAATATCATCATGTCCCACAGTTTAACAAATACGTGCTATCATAAGAATGTAAGAAGTCTGGCAAACGAGCAGAGACCATTCAGTCCATCCAGCCCATTTGTTTAGCTAATAGATAAGTTGTCCTAATACTGTAGTTCCTCCAGATTTTTTTTTAAAGTTTGTCAAGATTTCTGCTTCATCCCCATGTCTCGGTAGTTTGTTCCAGAGTCCCACAACTCTTTGTATTTGTACGTGATGCACCCTTCAGCCGAAAGAATGTTGCTGGATCTGCTTTATCAATGCCTTTGAGAATTTTAAAGACCTGGATTAGGCCTCCATGCAGTGACCTCTGCCTGAGACTAACCAGGTTTAATTCTCTGAGTCTGTCACAGTAGGACATGTCCTTAAGTCCTGGGATATGCACTTGGTTGCTTCCCTCTGCACAGTTTCAAGTGCTGCTGTCCTGACGATATGCAGCTGTACTTGTCATTCCCTTTAGAGGACCACATGCTATCAACTAGAATCTCTGCATGTCTCACTGATACTGCAACTTGGATGGAGGAGCACCATCACTAGCTCAACCTGGCAAAGAGGAACCTTCCTGTTATCTCAGCTTGTCTGTCTATTCAGCACCACATCTCTGTTCAGCTTGGTTTAATACATCTAACACCCGCCTAGTCTTCACGCAATTTTGGGGTGGTGCTTGATGCCCAGCTGTCCTTCACTGACCACGTCACAACCGTCTTTTGGTTGTGCAGATTCACTCCACACAACATTCGCAGGATCAGATCGTATCTGACGGAGTGTGAAGCACAACTCCTAGTTCACACTTTGGTCTTGTCACATCTGGACTGCTGGCATTCTCTGTTGGCAGGAGCTCTGGCATGTGCCACCAGGCCACTGGTGATGATACAAAATACAGTGGTGTGTCTGGTGTTCAACCAGCCAAGGTGGGCACATGTCATTCCTCTTTTCAGATCACTATGTTGGCTCCCTGCAGCGGCATGTATTAAGTTCAAATCAGTGATGCTTGCCTTCAGAGTAGTCAATGGGTCAGCACCAATGTGCATGGAGACACTTGTGAGGTCCTCTGTTCCTTCTCGACCACTCAGGTCTGCTCTGCGTGACATTAAACCCACTTATCATGTGTTCACTCCTAGCTGGTGAAATGGACTGCCCATCTCCATCTGAAATTCTGACTAAGCATTTAAAGTCCCTCTTGTTTGGTGAACTTCTGTTTAACTGGCTTTGCTAAGTTTTTGTCATGAATTGTAACTCGCTGGCATTTCTGAGCTCTTCACTTGTGATTGTCAATTTTGTACCCTTGTCCTCTAACTCTTGTTCCCAAACCTAATGTTTACTTGATTATTTGGATCTGTTTTGTAAGTTGCTTTGGATAAAAGCATCTGCTAAGCAAAAAAATAATGTAAATGTGGGAAAAGATAACTGGCACCACGGCTAGGTCTGCAGAAGCTCATCTTGGAAGCACTAAATGATAGACGGAACGATTTGTGTTTGTCACTCACCCAGGTCCAAGCCCCCACAGACAGGAGAGGTGCCCACTGGGCATTACTCTGTGAGCTCTTCATACTGAAGGAGGCTGTGAAGAAGGAGAGCTGCTGGCGACCACGTAATTGGATCATCTGGTCAATCTGCTCTCAGCTCAGGCTCGGGCCATCTTGGGTTCACATTCTGCCGCAGTCATTTCAAACACAGCACTTTGCTCAGGCCTTATGGCTCTGCTCAGATGAGGCTGCTTGGTGTGCAGAGGATGCCAACGAATTCAGGACCCCAGCGCTCCCAGCAGGGGCTGGATTAACTCGTGCGGAAATAATCACTTGGGTCGCTCGAAGCTTGATGTACAAAATGTCTTTAGTAAGCCGTGGCTGCGGGCCACGGGGCGCAGCTTCCCGCGAGGTGAAGTCTCAGGCCAGCTGCCTCGCGACATTTCCGCACGCCGCGATGATGCAAGTGGATGCCTGACATGCGATACAAACCCCCGAACGCTGACAGCTCGGAAAGGACGACGATTGTCTCGAGGACCGATCGATGCAAAACATCTTGAGGGATTCCGGCAAGCTAAAGTAGCCGATTTTTTAAAAGTAATTCTATTTTTGTTTTTTTCCCCTTGCAGGGTATGGTTTGTACACCCTGAACTGGCCTATGCCTGTTTTAATGATGGATGGTAATATTTTTGTTTTTGAGCCCTGCCAAGCCTGCAATAACTTGGCTGTGACTTGGGGGCCGTGGAGAATTATAAACCTTCTGCTACTACTTCGGCTCTTCTCAATTCGACCTCTTAGCTGTCTTTAAAAATGGTACTCACTCCCCCGCACAGCCGTTTGCCATGTCCTTGTCAGGTCTGACGAACTCTTCACAAAGGCGGCACAGTAAAGCGCCTACGAGCAACCACTCCACGGCACTCAAATTTGGAGCCTAACGATCGGCGTGTGCTATTTAAAATGTGTCTGCTCGAAGCCCATATGGAGCCCTCCTAGTGATGTGTTCCCATTGGTTGTCCAGAGCGCCTGCCCCTTCAGTTACCAAATAGCCCCTCGGTGGCTATTGCGGGTATCCTAAACATCTGGAAAAGTCCGAAGCGCATGAGCCGCTCGAGTTATAAACGGAGCTCCTTCGTTGACCATAAGCGAGCATTCAGTACTGCTGGAGTTTCGATATGGAGGGAGGGTGATATGGACCCCCCTCAGATGAGTTACATAAACGGCGCCCCTCCGTGTCCAAAGGTGTATTGAGTACTATTAAACTTAACTTTGAATAACAAGATTGTGTGGGTGATAATGATGGGGGTGATGGGGGGGGGGGGGTTCCTCTTTTTGGATGAATTACATAAAAGCCACTCCTTGGTGTTCAGTACTATTAGACTTTGTGGACAGGGCACAATGGCAGCATAGGGCACCACGATATTTCTGATGCTTCCAGTATGTATGTTTCTGTTTTGCAATCAAAACAGGGGCCCGGCGCACTACTTTGCCTGGGGGCCAGTGATGCTGTTAAGACGGCCCTGTTTGTAGAGCGGTGGGGTGGGGATGGGGGTTACCCTTCAACAATGGCACCCCTTGAGTAACGGCACCCTAAGTGGCCGCCTCTACTGCCTAATGGATTGAATGACTCTGCTGCCACCACCGAAGGAGCTAAAGCAGAAAACAGCATCCGTCTGGATCAGTGCTGTGGTCTTAGCCTGCCGGGGGGTGGGGTGGGGGGCTAGCAGTGCACACATACACTTAAATGAAAATGCTGGGTCTTTAATGGCACGTTGTGTGGTTCACTGTAGAGACACTGCTTGACAAAGAACCATTTCATTCCAGGAAGAGCTCTTTGCATACAGAATTGGTTCTTTGGGCTTTGAAAAGGTTCCTAATCTGTGGATGACACAGCAATCTTTAATGATCTAGCAGGAGACAAACAGAACAAGGTAACCTGTAGGTACCTTGCGTTATTCTATGCACTGAGAGACCTGTCTGGCATTTCACACATCTGTTAGTGTCTATTTATTATTATTCATAGAGCCGTCAGATCCCAATAAATAAAGCATTCTTCTAAAACCTTCATTTGCATAGTTCTTTCGGGAACCAGAAGTGGTTCCCCTATGGCATCACTCTGAAGAGCTGCTTTGGCACAGTTAATTTTAACAGTGTTTTTGATCAGACACACGTAACATTCACGATGAGGTGTGCTATACACCACTGGAAACCCCTTCCTTCCAGACTCGTAATGATCTCGGGCAAATTCATCAAAATAATCCAATTGCTTCCCTTTCAGATACCGTATTTACATTACATAACATTCTTAAACCCGAGAGTCCTTTTTAAATCATGACCACCTGCTATTTCACAAATCTGACATGATCCAATCAGTCCATCCATTTTCATAATCTGATCGTTCAGGGCAGCATCATGGGGAAGATGGAGCCTATCCCAGCAAGCATCAGGTGCAAAGGCAGGAACAACAAATATTATTTATGGAACCTGTTACAGATCTATATGAATTGAAAGTTCTTTCTGGAACCTTCATGTGAATCATTTTTTTAGGACACAGTCCCAACAGCCCAGGACAGCAGGGACCGCTCATCCACACATCAACATAGGGGCCAATTTGGAATGACAAACTAACACATCTTCAGGGATATGAGAGGAAATCTACCTCAGACGTGAAAAACATGGAAATGCCACAGAGACAACGTCAAGGGAGGGAATCAAAAGGAAGATGTGAACCGGTGACCCTAAGCACTGCACTGTCATGCCACCCCCTTCTGTTTTTTCTAATGAAATATATTTAAATTCTGCTGTCTACACCCTTAATAATGAAAAAAGTTGCCAAAGTGGTTCCTCAGAGCAATTTCATAGCGGAGCCATTTATGGTTCCCTAAAGAATCATCCACATGAAGAAAACTTCCATGAATAATGTTTAATATGGACTGGTGCCACGTCCAGAGATTTTTCCTGCATTGAACCCAATGCTTGCTGGGATGGTCTCCAGCTTCCCCTGCAACTCAGTCATGGAAGAGCAGGTCAAGAAATTGGATAGATGGATGGCTGGATGTCTAGATGGTAGCAGATTTGTGAAATATCCAGATTCTTAATTTTAAAAGGACTGTCATTGCATACAATCACAGCGGCTAAGTTCAGGTGTTCTTGATCGGTTGTCTCTTGCTAGGTAGCGTTGAAGGTTTCTGTTTTGTTCACATAGAAGTCTTTTCAAATCCTAAAGAACTGAGAACCCATTGCAGAATGAAATGGCGCTTTGTCGAGTAATGGAGCTACGAGGAACCACACAAGTCAGTGACGTGCCATTGAAGAACCGTTAATTTTAAGAGTGTGTGGTGGTGTAAGTGAAGGGCACCTGTGTGGGCACATGTGTGTGTGTGTGTGTGTGTGTGTGTGTGTGTGTGTGTTCCTACTGAAGTTTTTTTAAGGTCATACGTATATGAGAATTTTTTAGGGAACCTAAATGAGCACCTGATGGCCATGCCTGCGCAAATCAGACAAGATGTCTCACACTCCTGGCCCTGAGCTATAATCAGCTATAACACTGAACTCTTTTTTAGACTTCATTAGTACTGCTGCCTGCAAAATAGGGGCCTGTCCTGTCTGACAGCGGCTGACACGAAGCTGCTCTGCTAAGAGACGTGCGGGGGAATCACAGACATAATGAGGGGGTCACTGGGACAGGAGCTGACAAGCAAAGTGCTACCCGTCCCTGTGAATGAGTGCTATCCTCCCATTAGGTACCTTCAAGCACTGTCATTTAGCTTCTTAGCGCTCAGTGGCGCATTGTTGAAAATGCCAGCGGGCAGTGAGCTGGCACGTGCCTCCTGCTGCCCAGCTGCCAACACACACTTCCCATGCCTCTCATCTGCATTGTGTAATAATGTCAGTGGATTATGTCGAGCTGAGAAAGGCAAGTCTTCCTGATACTGAGGCGAGTCTCTGATGGTCTGTGTCTGTGTGAGTCCAGATGTGGGTGTCTGTTAGGTCTATGCATGCGTCGGCAATTGTTAGACCAGGATAGGGAGCACCGCTAGTTCTGTAGGAGGAGGAAGAGGAGGAATCTCTGAAGTTCTTCACGATTGGAAATGTAGAGCGGGGACAAGTCCTTGAGGATGTGAGTGTGTGGCATGTTTGAGTCAGAATATGAGGGGTGAATCTATGAAGGCCTTTTCTCTTCACACAATACCAGGACGATTACAGCCAACTCTGTATTTCTCCTAATGTGAACAGAATAACTGCTAAGGCCTGTCTGATTCATGTTCTGCGATCGCTGGGTGTGTGGAAGCCCCTTTGTCTCTCTCATGTTCAGTGTCAAGTACGTCTGTGAAGCTCCATTTTGTCTCTCTAACATCAAGAGTGCTAACTGGGATTAAGGTGTCAGTTTTAGTTTCATCATTATATCTAGAAAACATATAGAAGGTTTATGTCTGCCGCTGCGGTGGGTTGGCACCCTGCCCAGGATTGGTTCCTGCCTTGTGCCCTGTGTTGGCTGGGATTGGCTCCAGCAGCCCCACGTGACCCTGTGTTCGGATTCAGCGGGTTGGAAAATGGATGGATGGATGTATGCCTGCCAGTCCTCCTGTCTGCTTAATGTGCCGGTGATACCTTAAAGGTTTGGCTGTTAACTGCATGACCGGAGACTGAAGAAATGGTAGGTTTGATTACCTGCTTTATTTCAGAAGCCATGGACTCCTTGAAGTCTAATTTACCTGTCGTATGTCAGGATGTCTCATGAATGGGGTGGTTGTGACTGAAGGTCCATCCACCTGTCTGCCTACCTTCATGTTCAAAGTCAGCTAACTGTATGAACAATTGTCTTACAAATCGTGGTGAGAGAATCAACTTATTATTTTACTTAATGTTGGGGCCCGGTCAGTTTGCCCACTTTAATCCCAAAAAATGCATCTTGACTCATAATTTATGAGACTGGGAAGGTCCAGTTGTCTGAGAATGGCTGTGTCTTATTTTCGGAGGAAATCAAAGATTAAAGCAAACGGGTGTCTGCCAGCTACAGCATATCTCTCTGTGCACACAACACATTGTGTGAGTTGGCAGGGAAAATAAACTGCAGAAATAAACTGCCCACCTCACCATACAAACTGTATTATGTGAGCTGCTGAGCCCACCCTATTTGTGCCCACTGGGCGTACAACCTCAGCCATGTTATCAATCTGTGGAGGGTGGTGCTCCTTTGTTAGCTAACAATTGTGAGACACTATAGTAGCGCACTGCTTAGCTTCTGGTTATTCTGAAGAAAGCTATGCCAGACAAGCTGGGGCTCACATCTGTATCTTTAGGGCACCGGTCCCTGGCATAAAACCTCACCCTGCACAGTTCAGATTACCTACAGCAGCAAACATCCCAATCCATGTGACACAGCAAATGTGTGAGTGCCACACTAAGGAAAAAAGAAGACGAAAAGGTGGAGCTGGCTGGCTGGACAGATAAGGACAGCACAAACACGGAGATGAACTGTGGCTATCAAAGGTGCTTTCAGCATCTTCATTGCAGACACCCAGTGGAGCTCCCTGCAGACATGTGCTCCAGTGGGCATGCAACTCTGGAATGTACAGACAAGACAATCGCGCACATCTCATGACATGCCGACACAGTCGCGCCGTCGCATCTTCCAGAGGCCCCTGATAATTACACATTTTATCGCGAACATCTCCCTTTATATAGATGGCCTGGAAAACGGAGCTCCCAACGTCTCTAAGCACCCTGGAACAATGACAAGGTGCAACAAGCTTTTAGCATGTGTGGCACCACATCTCAATCTTCCCTTTCTTGGTGGTCTGTCAGTGGACAACCCCCGTGTACCTGTGTGGTAAATATCACCCCCCCCCCCCCAAACGCCCCCATTACACACACACACACACACACTGCCCCGCCCCTCTTCACACTGCGTTTGCCTCCACCTCGTCGTTCATCTCGTTTCACACTTGTGACGGCAGTAACTGACAGAGGGAGACAAAAGTTAGTGAAGATGCCAAGAATGACACCAGCGCTGAGTTGACTCTCAGACTGTGATAAGCCCGACGGTCTCGAGACCCACCTGAGGTAGCGCAAGGGCTCCACTTGCTCGGGTTCCGGCTCCGGCACAGAGCTTGGATTCATTGCGACCTCCAGACGAGATGCTCAAGAAGAGCAGAAGCTGCAAATGCCTCGCCGGCTCTCCGCCTCCCGCTCTGCGCTCCCCCGCCGCTCCCGCTCTATCTCTCTCTCCCTCTCTCTCTCTCTTCACTCCGCCACACTCACTCGCGCGCGCGCGCGCACCCGCACCCGCCCCCTCCCTCTCTCTCTCTCTCTCTCTCTCTCTCTCTCACTCTTCTGGACGATTCAGCTGAGCGGAGGGGCAAACTCAGGGCTGCCAACTGAAAAGAACGTAACTTCAAAACAAAAATGGAGAGCGAAGTGAGAATTTAAAGAATGGGAGGCATTCCTCTCTCTTGCTATAGAAGATGAGAAATATGAGGAGTGAAATTCGCAGGTACTGCGCCTTTAAAAAGTATTCACCTCTTACAAAATTTCACATTATATTGTTACACAACATTGAATCACAGTGGATTTAATTTGGCTTTTATGACACTGATCAACCGAAAAACCTGAAGTGAAATCAGATCTCTGCAAAGTGGTCTAAATCAACTATAAACATAAAACACACAATAATTGATCACGTAAGTATTCACCCCCATCAAGTCAGTATTGAGTAGATGTGCCTTTGACAGCCATGACACCCTTCAGTCTGTGTGCCCAGAGCCCTCATTTATAAAGCTTGCACACAATAAGAAAAAAGAGAAATGTGTGCACACAACTTCCAGCACAAACGTCGAGATTTATATAAAGAACATTTGTCGGGGGCACGGCAACTATGACTCATACGTGCACAACATTTGGGGGAAACCGGGAAATTACAACTCCCCCTAATCCCATCAAGCAGGGGAATGAAGGCCAACCAGCTAAATGACGACTCGTGTATAATAATTTATATCGTAGAGCCGTTATAATGTGTGATGATGTGACAAACATAATAAATATATAAAAAATCTTGAATGCAGGTGGAGGGGAGGGTCTCGATGTGTCAGGTGGAAGGCTTCTCTACCAGCCAATAGGGTTCTAAGCATCATGAGGCTCATTAGCATGCTCCTTATATGGATGTCTCAGAATGGCGCTTGAGGTGTATTTACAAGGTGATTGTGACTTATAAAGGGTGCATTGTGTAGAAATGTGCATACGCCTGGCTTTATAAATCTAATTTTTTTGGCATATGCATTTTCCTTTTTTTGGATAACGGGTGGATGGATGGATGGATGGATGGATGGCCTGCACTTATTTTTACACTCAAATCCATGCAAAGTTTTTAATTGTGGCCACTGGGAAACAACTGGCTGCCCCCGTGATGATTTAGGGCTGTAATATTACGTGATCAGTGTTTCTGTGTTTTGTATTTAGAATTAATTTAGACCACTTTGCAGAGATCTGTTTTCACATTGACATTAAAGAGTCTTTTTCTGCTGATCAATGCCAAAAAAAGCCAAATTAAATCCACTGTCATTCAACATTGTAGAATAATAAAATGTGAAAGTGTCAAAGGGGGTGACGCAGCGAGCGACTCCTTATCCAAGTTAGTGGCTACTCGCTGAAAAGTCTTGAGTTTAGTGTAGTGTAAGTTTTCTGAAAATCAAACTTGTGGTGGTGTTTCTGACTACAACTTTGATTTATGTTCTGGTATTGAAGGCCTTTTTAATGGTTTTGACGTGACATGTTTCATACTTAAATTTCATTATCTGACTTATCATTCTCTGCCCCAGTGCACTTGCCACTTTCCTCTTAGTAATATAAAGGATATGGAAGCTGAAGAATAAAACCAAAGAGACATCTCTTTGGGACAGTGAGAGAATAAGATAGGGAGTTTGTCCTTCACACACCTTGTCTTGATGTTCAGGTGGATGGTTGTCTCTCTCTCTCTCTCTCTCTCTCTCTCTCTCTCTCTCTCTCTCTCTCTCTCTCCCTCAAATGCATCATGGGGGATTCCGGGCCTCGTGATGTCACACATAGAATTGAAAACTACTCTGATAATGGACAGCCTGTCCCACAAACTTTCACCAGTCCCAAAGGTATCACGTCCTAGTGAGCTGAATGACTTTCGGCCTGTTGCTCTGACATCACATGTGATGAAGACCATTGAGAGGCTGCTGCTTCACCACCTTAGGCCACAGGTTCAACACGCCCTTGACCCTCTGCAGTTTGCATATCAGGAGAAGGTGGGAGCGGAGGATGCCATCATCTATATGCTACACCGATCCCTCTCTCACTTGGACAGAGGCAGTGGTGCTGTAAGAATTATGTTTCTAGACTTCTCTAGCACCTTCAACACAATCCAACCTCTGCTCCTTAGGGACAAGCTGACAGAGATGGGATTAGATTCATACCTAGTGGCATGGATCGTGGACTATCTTAAAGACAGACCTCAGTATGTGCGTCTTGGGAACTGCACGTCTGACATTGTGGTCAGCAACACAGGAGCGCCACAGTGGACTGTACTTTCTCCGGTCCTGTTCAGTCTATATACATCGGACTTCCAATACAACTCGGAGTCCTGCCATGTGCAAAAGTTCGCTGATGACACTGCTATCGTGGGCTGCATCAGGAGTGGACAGGAGGAGGAGTATAGGGACCTAATCAATGACTTTGTTAAATGGTGTGACTCAAACCACCTACAACTGAACACCAGCAAAACCAAGGAGCTGGTGGTGGATTTTAGGAGGCCCAGACCCCTCAAAGACCCCGTGATCATCAAAGGTGACTGTGTGCAGATGGTGCAGACCTATAAATATCTTGGAGTGCAGCTGGATGATAAATTAGACTGGACTGCCAATACTGATGCGCTGTGCAAGAAAGGACAGAGCCGACTATACTTCCTTAGAAGGCTGGCGTCCTTCAACATCTGCAATAAGATGCTGCAGATGTTCTATCAGACAGTTGTGGCAAGCGCCCTCTTCTACGCAGTGGTGTGCTGGGGAGGCAGCATTAAGAGGAAAGACGCCTCACGCCTGGACAAACTGGTGAGGAAGGCAGGCTCTATTGTTGGCATGGAGCTGGACAGTTTAACATCTGTGGCAGAGCGAAGGGCGCTCAGCAGGCTCCTGTCAATTATGGAGAATCCACTGCATCCACTGAACAGTATCATCTCCAGACAGAAGAGCAGCTTCAGCGACAGACTACTGTCACTGTCCTGCTCCACTGACAGACTGAGAAGATCGTTCCTCCCCCAAACTATGCGACTCTTCAATTCCACCAGAGGGGGTAAACGTTAACATTTAACATTATACAAAGTTATTGTCTGTTTTTCACCTGCATTATTATCTTTCTTTAATTTAATATTATTTATTGTATCAGTATGCTGCTGCTGGAGAATGTGAATTTCCCATTGGGATTAATAAAGTATCTATCTATCTATCTATCTATCTATCTATCTATCTATCTATCTATCTATCTATCTATCTATCTATCTATCTATCTATCTATCTATCATAAAAATATGTGTGAACACCTTATCTTGTCTGGATTGTCTATCTGTGCTGTGTCCCGTTCCTTTTGGACAGACACATTCCACCTGTTGTTTGAGTCATACATTAACTTGTCATTCTGACCTAAAAATATAATGAGAGTTATACATTGAGATAAATTAAATTCTGTATAGACCTAGACAAATATGAGGTGGCACCGTGGCTCAGTGATGGTTTTGTGTCCCCCGGTCATCCCTGTATGGAGTTGGCATGTTCTCCCTTTGTCTGCGTGGGCTTCCTCTGCGTTTTCCGGTTTTCTCCCATAGTCCAAAGACACGCAGGTTAGTTGACTTGGCAACACTACCTTGGCCCTTGTGTGTGTTTGCTGTGCGATGGGCTGGCACCATGTCCAGGGTTTGTCCCTTCTTGCACCCTCTGCTAGCTGGGATTGGCTCCAGACAGCACCTCAGATGTGACCCTGGTCAGCAATAAGCAGGTTAGACAATGACTTGACTTGGACAAAAGAAGAAGAAGGGCTTGATGTTGAGGTTGTGTAGCCTTCATCAGGTGTGCAAATGAAAAGACACGAACAGGTAACATAAATATGAGGGGGAACAAAGTCAGGGCAGATGAAAGGAGAAGAAATGAGAGTAGCTGAGAAAAGGCTGCCATTAGAGAAGATGAAGGGAGGGATTAAAAACTTAGTTGATCTTTAAGACCTGGTGGTCCCAGGCTGAGAAGGAGCTGGGCTTCTTCTGTTTCTCTTTAAAAAGTGTCTTTGAAGCCCTGTGAAAGAACACAGACAGAGACACCAGTACAGATATGATCAAGTGATGTGAAGTCTTCTGCAAAGGCTTTGTCAGGTCTTTGTAATGGCTTGGACGTGCCCCCTGAAACAGTCTGCTAGCCTCTGTAGATGGCTGGGCATTTTCTACAAGAAATGCAGTAGATGAGATTTTTAAGACTGCCAAGATGCCCATTGTTTAATATTGAATTCACAAAAGGGACCAGACACAAGGGTATTGTTGGTGACTTGTTTGCAAGTGACACAGGGGCTCCTGTTACAGCTCAAAGTGACTGGTGGGGAATATGGCTCTCCTCTGTGAAGTAGGCTGTGGACGAGAGGTTTGTGTCACTTAGGTGGTCGATGGAAGGAGATCAAGAGAGGGTTAGGAGAAAAAAGGCTCCTGTGAAAGGATGGGGAAATTTGGTTTCCTCTGGGGAAAGAGAGAGTGTTAGGATGGAATGGGAGGACCAAGTGGGATGCGGATTTCTTTATTGGGGTCCCTCTTAGAGTTTTTGTAATGAAGTCTACTTCAGGCTTGATGGAGGGCCCTGCCCACAACATGAGAAGGGGATGCTCTATCCATGAAGAAACTCCTCTTTCTGAAGAGTGTATTGAGTGTAGAATGACAGGCAGAAATGGCAGACTGTGACCTGCAGGGGGCTCACCAGCTCCCCAACCCGACATCGATGGACACAGGCACAGGTCCTTGCATCACACAAGGCTTTTATTTGGCTGTGGGAAACACTTCCCTTGTTTCCCACCTACACAGCACAGCACAATAAAGTACCAAGCACAGTTTTTAAAGCAAGCAATGTTCTTTCTTTCTTTGTCTCCCTCTTCTCTGTCTCTGTTCTCCTTCCACCTCCACTCCTCCTCCAGCAAGCTTCATTCTCCACCTCCGGCTCCCATTAATGAAAGCAGTGGGCTTCTTTTACGAGGAGTATTTCAAGTGACCCATTAGTGTGGTCCAGAAGCACTTCCAGGTGAGGTGAAAGTTCAACAAATTAGGGCTCTGCAGTCCCTGCAGCACCCCCTGGTGGCACCCATGGAACCTAACAGGACTGTGTTGAACCCTAACTTCCATGGAGCCCTGAGGGAATCCGAGGCACTGCTGCAGACCAAGGGGGCTGCCATCTAGCACTCCAGGGGAGATAATGCCCTGTGCATGCTCTCTCAGCTCTCCGGTCATTCCTTTAAGAAGGTGTCCCAGCCAGGTAAGGGCCCTGGCCATCCACCTCACGGATGTATCCCTATAAAATAAATTGTGCAGAAAGTGAAGGGGTCTAAATGCTTTCTGAATCCAGTGTATAATGATTATTATTATGAAAGTGTTAATTTCTGGTGTCAGTCAGCATAAATGTCTTTTAAAAATCTCTTAACTTTGCAGCAGTCATGTTTAGTTAAGAAGGGCAGGACAGTTTGAAGGCACCGAGTAGACGAGCGTGCAGGATGAGTGACACAGACGTGTTTTATTTTTCATTCAATTTCAAAATTGCAAAACTAAATAAAATATTGGGGGTGAGGTGAGGAATGTATCCATTTTTATTGTCTTATATTGCCTGTTTTGTTTGTTTTGTTGTTTCCAAGCTACTCTTTTCATTATTTTCAGACATAATATCTATTATTGACTTATTATGTTGTCCGTTGTTATGAGGATGCAAAGCATTGTGGGAGTATTGTACTGTGAAGCCTGTATCACTGTTTAACAGTATCATCTCGTGCCTAGTAAGGCTCCTCTGGATATGACGTTACCTGTGGGTCACTGCCTGTTTCAACATCATACACCCTTGCCCAGTCAACCCCAGGCAGGGGTGGTCAGACCCCAATCTGCATCACAGCCACAACAGCCCACGGATCTGCCCACTTAATCCAAAGCCACCTAGTGGATTTGATTTTATTCCCAGTCCACTTCGTTAGCTGGTCAAATGCTCTTTAGAGTAAGTGTCCCGTGCAGCCTCAACAGACCCCGCTATTGATTCACAGCGAGTCCACCAGCCTTGAGTCCGACACCGCTCTACATTACATTACATTTTTATACTTATTTTTTGTATAGCGTTTTTCACTGAGTACAGATGTGGAAAGCATGTGAACAATTCTCAGGTAAAATAAGTGTCCAGTTTAGACTAATTACTAAATACAGAACGGGTACACATGGAACTAACAATATCTGTCCATTAATGAATTGATGAACTAAGGCCAGCTGACAATGGAGGAGATTAAAATTATAAAAAAGGAAGTCAGTCAGAGTTCTGGAGACCCCGGTCAGCTATCCCCCCTACTCGCTCCTGGGTTTTCTACACTGGAGTCTGTACTGGCCATCCATTCTGACGAGAGAATCTTTCCATCCAATGATTCCAAAGCTCCTTCTTCATCTAAGATGACTTTAGGAGAGCAGCCTAGCAGTACAGCAGTGGCACCAAGTGCCACATCCAGATACCAAGAAGAAAAACAGAATTCTTCAAGTTCCATTGTTTCATTTGCTTCCTCAATGCTCTCTTCTCAGCATACTGTGAACTCCATCATGATCATTGTTTGGTGGTTTCTGATAAGATGACCATGTCTGAATGTAAAGTTCTTACAACTCTCTGCTCTGGAAATCTCTGATTCACTTGCCAGTAAGAAGCTGTAGATGGCAGACCAGTGCCTGTTACTGGCTGTGAGTGTGACGTTTCTCCAGCCTCAACAAAAGCAATGGCCTTCTTTGGAGTACGTTGATGGGCACTCGTACTAATGCCTGTGGTTACACTGTCAGCAACTGCCTTGAGTGTCTGGTCATGGCGCCAACGATGTCAGCCTTCCCCCAGGGGCTTTCAGGCAGCTGCTCAGAACGTGTTTCCAAGATCCTCTCCCAGAATACAGAGGACAGGAAGGTGTCACATGTAATGGACATATCTTTCTATAAATTAGTTTGTTTTATTTTAAAAAACGGGTTACACCCAACACTTGAAGACTTGCAGTGCGGCAAGTACAACTAAAACCTTTCAAATGGAGTGATGTTCTGCTGGATTCAGCACCCACATCCAAGATGGACTTTGGATTGAGCAAAAAAAAGAAACAAAGTGAGAAAGAAAGGCTGTGAACAGTAAAGGAGGACAAGCAAAAGATACGAGATATTAAAGGTGCACAGGCATACACACACACATGGACACTGACTGCCCGATCTCACCTGATGTACAGCTGGGGTCTTCTGAGCGGTCACCTGACACCTCATGACAAGGAACGTGTCACTTATAAGGCAAAGTTTGAGAGGAAAATACAGCAATATACCAGCTAGCAGTGAAATGAGAAATTATAATAACTGTTTCACAATGTCTGTGTGGGCTTCCTCCACTTCCTCCAGGTTCCTCCCACAGTCCAAAGACACGTAGGTTAGGTGCACTGGTGATACTAAATTGGCCTGTGTGTGTGTGCCTGTGTGTGTGTGTGTGTACATGATTAGCATCACCCCAGGATGGGCTGGTGCCCAGATCAGTGGCTGTTCCTGCCTTGCATCCATTGCTTGCTTAGATAGGCTCCAGTTACCCCACAGCCCTGCTCTGGATATGCTGGTTTAGAAGATGGATTGATGGATGGACAGATGAATGGATGGGACTAATAAAAGATGGGCAAACCATACACAACTGACAGATGTATGTTTCAAAGTTCTCCAAACTCTCACTATTCACCATTCTTCTGGTTTGAGGACTTTATTTGTCCCCAGGGGGAGATGTGGCTCCCCAAACTCTCGATGCAAAGGCTCAGACACAAGTTTGCTATGAACACAAAAAGGATGTATTGTGGGAAACTCTTACATGGAAGCACTTGGCACAGCACAGCCACTACTTTAAATCTTCCCCTATCCACAACTCTGTCACACTCAGTAATTCTGCAGTCACTCCTCCACTCCTCCAGCAAGCTTCGTCTTCTATCTCCTGACTCTGGCTCCCTGAGCTGAGGCATTTAACTCCTTTTATGTAAAACCCAGGATTACTTCTGGTGTCCCGACACCATGGCTCAGGAGTTCTTCAAGGTGATGCTGAAACTCCACAAAGTAGGGTACTCCAATCCCTTCAGCACCACCAGGCGACCCCTGTGGAACCCAACACGACCGATCCAAAGAATTACATGTCCTAGCATGTCCTGTGGGCATCTGCAAAGGTACAGCCACCCAGGGACACTGCCACCAGGCATGCTGAGGGAGACAATGCCCTGACCAAATTACTTCCCTTGTCCTTCAATGCTACTGGTGTCCTGGTTGAGTGAGGATCCCAGTACAGCTCCAGCTGGGATGCCTGTCCCTGTGTGGTGTCTCTCACGATAGATAGATAGATAGATAGATAGATAGATAGATAGATAGATAGATAGATAGATAGATAGATAGATAGATAGATAGATAGATAGATTATCTCACAAAACTGAGTACACCCCTCACATTTTTGTAAATATTTTATTATATCTTTTCATGGGACAACACTGAAGATATGACACTTTGATACAATGTAGTCAGTGTATAGCTTGTATAACTGTACATTTCCTGTCCCCTCAAAATAACTCAACACACAGCCATTAATCTCTAATCTCTGGCAACAAAAGTGAGTACACCCCTAAGTGAAAAATGTCCAAATTGTGCCCAAACTGTCAATATTTTGTGTGGCCACCATTATTTTCCAGCACTGCTTTAACTCTCTTGGGCATGGAGTTCACTAGAGCTTCACAGGTTGCCACTGGAATCCTCTTCCACTCCTCCATGATGACATCACGGAGCTGGTGGATGTTAGAGACCTTGCGCTCCTCCAACTTCCGTTTGAGGATGTCCCACAGATGCTCAATAGGGTTTAGGTCTGGAGACATGCTTGGCCAGTCCAGCACCTTTACCCTCAGTTTCTTTATCAAAGCAGTGGCTATCTTGGAGGTGTGTTTGGGGTCGTTATCATGTTGGCATACTGCCCTGCGGCCCAGTTTCCGAAGGGAGGGGATCATGCTCTGTCACAGTACATGTTGGCATTCATGGTTCCCTCAATGAACTGTAGCTCCCCAGTGCCGGCAGCACTAATGCAGCCCCAATCCATGACACTCCCACCACCATGCTTGACTGTAGGCAAGACACACTTGTCTTTGTACTCCTCACCTGGTTGCCGCCACACACCCTTGACACCATCTGAACCAAATAAGTTTATCTTGGTAATCCAAGATAATCCATGTCCTTAGTCTGCTTGTCTTCAGCAAACTGTTTGCGGGCTTTCTTGTGCATCATCTTTAGAAAAGGCTTCCTTCTGGGACGACAGCCATGCAGACCAATTTGATGCAGTGTGCAGTGTATGGTCTGAGCACTGACAGGCTGACCCCCCAACCCTTCAACCTCTGCAGCAATGCTGGCAGCACTCATACGTCTATTTTCAAAAGACAACCTCTGGATATGATGCTGAGCACGTGCACTCAACTTCTTTGGTTGACCATGGCGAGGCCTGTTCTGAGTGGAAGCTGTCCTGTTAAATCACTGTATGGACTTGACCAACGTGCTGCAGCTCAGTTTGAGGGTGTTGGCAATCTTCTTATAGCCGAGGCCATCTTTATGTAGAGCAACAATTCTTGTTTTCAGATCCTCAGAGAGTTCTTTACCATGAGGTGCCATGTTGAACTTCCAGTGACCGGTATGAGAGAGTGTGAGAGCGATAACACCAAATTTAACACACCTGCTCCCCATTCACACCTAAGACCTTGTAACACTAACAAGTCACATGACACCGGGGATGGAAAATGGCTAATTGGGCACAATTTGGACATTTTTCACTTAGGGGTGTATTAACTTTTGTTGCCAGCGGTTTAGACATTAATGGCTGTGTGTTGAGTTATTTTGAGGGGACAGGAAATGTAGTTATACAAGCTGTACACTGACTACTTTACATTGTATCAAACTGTCATATCTTTAGTGTTGCCCCATGAAAAGATATAATAAAATATTTACAAAAATGTGAGGGGTGTACTCACTTTTGTGAGATACGATAGATAGATAGATAGATAGATAGATAGATAGATAGATAGATAGATAGATAGATAGATAGATAGATAGGAATTCTGAGGGAGTTACAATGTAAAAAATGACAATAGCAATTGGTAATGATCATCTATGGCACATGGCCTGTCAAGGAGAATATTTTTTAAAAATGCATGGCACACAGGTTTACCCTAATCTGTGAGCATGTTTCACAAAATAAAGACATTACATTCAATAACAGTAGACAGACACATTACATGGCATTCACATTTTTGTTTTTGTGCAAAATTGAAAGCGACAGGCATATGTTAAAATCAGGAAGATGAATGCCGGCTCCTTTCAGCAGTACCATAATGCTTGAACACTTTGTGTCCATCCACCCATAATCCAGTTCAGGGTCACAGGGACCTGGAAAGGCAGGAGCCAACAGAGGAGGGGACACCAGTCCATGACAGGCCACGCTCATCTACATACCCACAGTGACTGAGACGAGCGGCCAATAATCCTAGCAGGCTCATCACAGGGAGGTGGTATGAAGGTAAATGTTCCAAATTCCACACAGGCTGTGACCCGGCCTAGGATCTGAACACACAATTTTCAAAGTGGGAGGTAACACACTTCTTCTAATAAAAACATGTACTATTTTAGATTGGGTCTTTTAGAGGGGGCTGCTGTGCATCTGTTACAGGGTGTTTAATCATGAAGAAGGGTTCACAAAAGACATTCTAAGGGTCTTTTATATTGGTTGACAAGTTAATACTGGAAATGCCTAAATGATTAGCCTTGATTTACATGTACGCCCCTCAATACTTACCCATGTAACATTCACTCATCAGTCAGTCTCATCACAGACACTGCCACAGTGCACTCAATAAACTCAAACACAAAGCAAGAATACCCAAACAATGGCTGAGGTTGGCTACCTCAACTTCAACACCTTAGCCGCTGCGCTCTTGCTGGGATGCCTATATCCTTCAGCACCCAAATCGTTACCCCTGAAATTGCTACACTTCAAAATACCATAGCAAAGGCCAAAAGCTGCTTCAAGAGCGGCACCCCTGCCAAAATTCATGGGTATGGTACTCTGCTCTCAGATAGCTACTGTCAGGCATCTTCAAGGCACTGTACAGGAAAGCAATGCCACCATGAGCAGAGAGGGGGCACTCTTAGTAACGCAGTCTCCTCTTTCCATCCACAGTTCAGGGGAACCCCGAACAGAAGGTGAGTGACTTCACTTCCGGAGCCACGTCACCAAGACACGTCCCTTCCAGGAATCAGTGCTTCAAAATCAACCAGGATCAGAAAGAGGGTGTTATTTTGTTGTCTAACCTCGACTGAGAAGGATCTACCCAGGGGCACTTCATTCTTTTCTTGTTTTAGCCCCCTTGCGTGCTGTTTATTTTCACCACTTTTTCCCCTCATATCCCTGGATTAAATGGGGGCCTGCTGGTTCCCCAACACTTCTTTGTGGTTCAGGTCTGCTGTTCATCACACTCCCTTTGGGAGGGCTGCTCAAAACATGTAACAGAGGCCAGGAGAACCTCCTGCCAGGTTACCTTTATCCTACAGCTCCTGGAATGCCAGCTGTGAAACGGGCACAGCTTGAACCCAAAGGTATATGACTCAAGAGAAGATGAATAGTAGGTTGGTTATCTGTGAAGAAGGCCTTTTCAGTGAGATGATACTCAAACTTTAGCTTAATCATCATTTAAATTTATTTGTAGAGAAACCGGCCATCGAATACTAGAAGTCACAGGAGGAGGGGAATACATGTGAACCGAGGCAAAGCATTTAGGCATTTCCAGTATTAACTTGTCCGGCAATACAAAAAGAACCTTAGTGGTTGAAGTGCCTTTTGTGAACACGACAAGACATGATGATGGAAAAAATAACAGAAACACCTGATATCCTCTGAAGACAGAGCAATGCATTTTAGTCTGCTGCAATTGGCTGGGATTGGAGGTGGGCTTGACGATAGACAAGAGCGGGGTTTGGGGGTGGCAAGTGGGTCGATCACGCCAGGCCCCGCACCTAAAAGACTTCCACGTGCCCTGTTCGAGCGGATTTGCCAAGTTATATTCTCCAGTAATATATCTTCATAAAGTCCGGGTGTTATCTTGCAAAAATTTAGCTGAATACTGTAGTGAGAAAATCTGGTGTATGTTAACATTATTTTTTATTAAATTCGCGCGCAAGTTGGTACAGTCCACACATACCGGTAACAGCGTTTGACGTAACCAGCCCCCACGTGGTGTTGGTCAGCCTTAGGCCCCACACACCCCTAAGGCCGCCTCTGATTATAGAATACTGTACTTTAATCTGCCAGCACAGCAAGACAGCTGCTGTCACTCTATAATGAGTGAAGCTCTTCATGGACCATCATACAATGCACCCATGTACCTCACAATATACAGTGCATACATTAATATTGAGGGCCTAATAAGGAGAAAGACCACCTTTTTCCTTCAGAGGAGCCATATCCCTTCTTATAATCATGACATACAAAATCCCGATCTGTGTAGTGGGCTATAACTTCATTCTTAAAGAAGAAAAGAATTTGAGATCTGAAAGAGGTGGAAATCAGCATTCACACACTGCATCTCCATAACTTCCCATAAAGGTTCAGAGATATTTGGATCTGGAGGTTAGGAAGGACATGACTGGCATTTGAGTTCATCCTGGCGTTTATGAAACAACTTCTGAAATAGTCTGGCAGTGTGTCTGGAGGTGTTACCATCATGGAGAAGGGGAACATTAAGTGGGGATGATCTTTGCACCATTGGGGTTCCTGGTCCATCACGGATCCATCACAGGGCTTAATGACTCTCACAAGACAGCTGCCCTGTGGCTTTCTCCAAAAGAAGGCCGGCCTGGATGTAAGAAATGAGGTGAATGATGACTCCTTAGGCCATGCAATGTTTTTGCATTGCTCAGAGGCCAAGGTTTTGTATTCCTTACACCAGACCATTCGTCTTTGTGCACTGCCCTTGGATAGAAGCAGTTTCCGAATATCAGCTCTGCCATAAATTCCAGCTTCGTGAAGGTCAGGATGTACAGTTTTTGTTTAGACTGGGAACAAGAGGGGCTGATTCAGTTCTGTAGTCATTGTGGAGGCTGCAGCTTTTTTGGCATTCATGCTGTCTCGGTCACCAAAATTCTGACTTACTATTGTTTCACTTTGCCGGAGTCATTTCTCCATATTTAGCAAATGCTGATATTATTTTTTGAGTCTGTTCCTTTGAAACAGAAAATATATTTGCAGTCATTGTGAGCTAAGCGCCTTTAATGCAGGCCTCTTTGGAACTCGGCCGCCTGTCGGACCTCTTTTATAGCTGACGCACCCTGCAGCCAAACAGGACTCGCCTCTGGAGTTCTGATTTAATGACTTCAACGTTAACCCCCTGCTTCATGTGATGTTTCCGTTATTTTTTCCACAACCCCCCCATTCATTGATACGTAACACAAAGCACTTGTCATGGTCTTGAAGCCTGGCAGTAAGTGACTAGTAGATGGTAGCCGCTGATTTAGTCATTAGTGCCATCTAAGTCATTTGTTAAACTTCTGACTGACTAGTAGGTGAGCCCAGGTGGGCCCCCTTCTAATGCTTTACCATCGGGGGGCTTTAAAGGTTTTCTGTTGCACACCAGTTATTAACATTTTGATATGTAATGCAGTCAGACTTTCCATATTTATTTCACATGCACATTACTGTTTAGTGTCTGTTGTTGTGCCCAGTATTCATATCACTGTGACAAGTCAACTCATATGATTAGCTGAACTGACTTGTTGTAAACTTGACACAGTTTTAAATAATGGCTGTTAATAACTCCCATTGCACCTGCTATAGTTAAGATTCAGGCTTCACTCAGCTGGCAACACAAGTCACTGAAAACTGCAAAAACGAGCTCCTTATGCAATCCACACGGGCGACCCGCAGAGTTGGTTGGTAAAGCTGGTAAAGCCAAAGCCTTGATGGTAAAGTCATGATACTTCCACATTCCAAATATGATCTTCGAAAAATCTCCCCAATATTCATACATTGAAAAACGCCAAAAGGAACAGTAATGAAATGACCAAGTGTCACAAACACTTTCTTTAATTGGTGTGTGTTTGTGTGTCAGAGACACCCAGAGGGTTTCACCTCTTTCATGCCACTGGCACCTCAGAGGCTACAAACAAAATCCCCTATTACATGGTGTGAAGTATGGCCAGCGTCCTTCCCTGGCCAGGATGCCTTCAGGGTGGAAGGACAGGGGGAGACAACTTATACCAAGCATTATTCCCCCAGGTTGCTAGATGTCAGCAAGCCGAGGCTCAGATTCCCACATGGGTACCTGCAGGGCATGCCGGCTATTGTAGTCCCAGAGGGTGGCTCTGTTGGGTCCCATGGGGGGCGCCAGGGAGGAGCTGCAGGACTGAGGAATCCCTATATTGTAGGATTTCCGCCTCACCCAGAAGTGCTTGCAGACCACATGGGCAGAAGAGAGGAAGCACTTAAGGGGCGGCTTAAATAAAAGGAGCTGCCTGCCTCACATCAGGGAGCCAAAGTCGGAAGGAAGACGCAATCATGAGAAGACAAAGTTTACCTAATTGTGCTTATGCATACTTGTGGCTGTGGTGGGAAACCCTTTGGGGAAGAGTTTCACATAATTAAGACGCTTTGGCTTTTACCTTGGATCTTGAGCCTATTTGTGTTGGGTGTTTGGGGAGCTGGAGCACCCCCTTCTGTCCACAATGGCGATGCACAATCACCGTTCTTATAACCACAACAATAACAACAAAGAAACACAAAACATTTTCCACTTATTATGTGGGAATTGTGCTGTAGCTGAGAAGGCATTGGACACCAAATCATAAAACTGCTGCTGAGTAGATGCCTGTCATTCATTTTGTCTGTCCCTGAGAAAGCAAACTAACCTTGCTGAACTCAGTTTCTAAAATTACATATGTACAGTTATATACATATATATTAAATATATATACAGTTGTGCTCATAAGTTTACATGCCTTGGCAGAATTTGTAAGATGTGTACCATACTTTAAAGAAAAGAAGACTAATCAGGCAAAAGACATTTCATTTACTTTTATTGGAATCCCAATTACAGTATAAGGCATCACAGAACAGCACAACCATTAAACAAAACATAGTAATAAGGAAAATAATGAGATGGTCCTCATTCAAAAGTTTGCATATTCTTAGCTCTTTATATGGTTTATTTCTCCCTTTAGCATCAATGATGGCATGTAGTCTTTTGTAATAGTTGTGGATGAGGCCCTTGATTTTCTCAGGTGGTAGAGTGACCCATTCTCCTTAGCAAAAAGCCTCCAGGACCCGTAAATTCTTGGGATGTCTTGCATGAACTGCACATTTGAGATTTCCTCAAAATGTCTCAATGAAATTGAAGTCAGGAGACTGTGATGGCCACTCCGGCACCTTCACTTTTCTCTGCTGTAGCCACCAAAGGGTCAACTTGGCCTTATATTTTGTATCATTACCATGTTGGAAGATCCAAGTGCGTTCCACACACAGCTTCCGGACTGATGAATGCAAGTTGTCCCACTTCCCCCCAAAAAAATCAGAGATCCACCTCCATGCTTCACAGTAGGGATGGTGTACTTTTTGTCATGGGCCTTACATTTCTGGTTGTGACCATAACGTTCTGGTCTCATCACTCCAAAGGACTTTGTTCCAGAAGTTTTGAGGCTTATGTAGATTTTGTTCGGCGTATTGTAAGTGAGCTGTTTTGTAGAGTATGCACAGTAAAGGTTTTTCCTTGGTACTCGACCGTGCAGCCCATTTTTAATCAAGTACCTCCTTATTATGAATCTTGAAACAGCAGCACAAATTGTTTACAGAGAAACCTGTATCTGAGCTGAAGTGGCTCGTGGGTTTTTCTTGGCATCTCGACAATTGATCCAGGCAGTTTTGGCTGAAATTTCATTTGGTCTATCCGACTGTGGCCTGTTAGCAAGAGAAACCCTAAGTTTCCACTTTTTTATCAGAGTTTGAACACTACTGACAAGCTTTTTCAGATCTCTGGATATCTTTTTATATCCTTTTCCTGATTTATACAATTCAGCATCCTTTCCTCACAGGTCTTTTGACAGTTCTCTTGCTTTCCCTGTGATTAGGTATGCAGCAAAGTCAGTGCAGCTCTGCCTGAATTTAAACAGACTGTTTATATACAAACACTGATTACAATCCAAAAGGTTACAGATGTGGACACTCTCCCTTAATTTGAACCTGTGTGTGTTAACTTGTGTGTATATTATCAGCCCCGAACATTCAAGGGTACATAAACTTTTGATCAGGCCCATTTGGGTGATTTCAGTTATCATGATGATTTAAAAAGGACACATACAATTTTATTATTAATAAATTGCTTCACCTGAGCACACCCCATAATTAAAAGGAAAGCACTCTGTATGATTACTTATATTTTACAAACAATGACCAATATTTCACAAATTCTGCCAGAGTATGTAAACTTATGAGAAAAACTTTATATATAATAATAATAATAATAATTCATTACATTTATATAGCGCTTCATGCACACATACACACACACAGGCACATACAGTACCAATAGAATTAAAATCATAAGCTGTTAGGTATTCGTCAATCATTCAAAAAGAGCAAAACCAATTTTCACAAAATTTTGCATGTATGTTGCAGGAGGAAGTAAGGACAGCTATGAAAAGGATGAAGAATGGAAAAGCCTTTGGTCCAGATGACATACCTGTGGAAGCGTGGAGGTGTTTAGGAGAGATGGCAGTGGAGTTTTTAACAAGATTGTTTAATGGAATCTTGGAAAGTGAGAGGATGCCTGCGGAGTGGAGAAGAAGTGTACTGGTACCCATTTTTAAGAATAAGGGGGATGTGCAGGACTGTAGTAACTACAGGAGGATAAAATTAATGAGCCACAGCATAAAGTTATGGGAAAGAGTAGTGGAAGCTAGGTTAAGAAGTGAGGTGATGATTAGTGAGCAGCAGTATGGTTTCATGCCAAGAAAGAGCACCACAGATGTGGTGTTTGCTCTGAAGATGTTGATGAAGAAGTTTACAGAAAGCCAGAAGGAGTTGTATTGCATCTTTAGACCTGGAGAAAGCATATGACAGGGTGCCTCGAAAGGAACTGTGGTATTGTATGAGGAAGTCAGGAGTGGCAAAGAAGTATGTAAGAGTTGTACAGAATATGTACGAGGGAAGTGTGACCGTGGTGATATCCGTGGTAGGAATGACGGATGCATTCAACGTGGAGGTGGGATTACATCAGGGATCGGCTCTGAGCCCTTTCTTATTTGTAATGGTGATGGACAGGTTGACAGACGAGATTAGACAGGAGTCCCCGTGGACTATGATGTTTGCTGATGACATTGCGATCTGTAGCGATAGTAGGGAGCAGGTTGAGGAGACCCTGGAGAGGTGAAGATATGCTCTAGAGAGGAGAGGAATGAAGGTCAGTCAGAACAAGACAGAATACGTATGTGTAAATGAGAGGGAGGTCAGTTTAATGATGAGGATGCAGGGAGTAGAGTTGGAGAAGGTGGATGAGTTTAAATACTTGGGATCAACAATACAGAGTAATGAGGATTGTGGAAGAGAAGTGAAAAAGAGTGCAGGGAGGGTGGAATGGGTGAAGAAGGGTGTCAGGAGTGATTTGTGATAGACCAATATCAGCAAGAGTGAAAGGGAAGGTCTACAGGACGGTAGTGAGATCAGCTATGTTATATGGGATGGAGACGGTGGCACTGACCAGAAAGCAGGAGACAGAGCTGGAGGTAGCAGAGTTAAAGATGCTAAGATTTGGATTGGGTGTGACGAGGATGGGCAGGATTAGAAATGAGGACATTAGAGGGTCAGCTCAGGTTAGACAGTTGGGAGACAAAGTCAAAGAGGCGAGATTGCATTGGTTTGAACATGTGCAGAGGAGAGATGCTGGGTATATTGGGAAAAGGATGTTAACGATAGAGCTGCCAGGCCAGAGGAAAAGAGCAGGTGATGGGTGAAACAAAACAAGATGTAGAAGACAGGAAGATATGGAAGAGGATGAACCACTAACAGGAGCAGCCGAAAGAAGAAGAAAGTTGCCATTGGCCTTAAAGTATAGGCTATATGGTGTATCGGATAGGAGTTATAATTTTAGGGGAGTGGTGACCCAAAAACAAGTGTTAATGTGTGAGCTATTATTCCCATCAGGCTCCAGTGCCCTGGAGCTGATGGGAGGACAACACCTTCAGGAGGCACGTTTTGTAACAGCCAAAGTGGGATCTCACCTAAGACAGCAGTTATGTTTTCTTCTCAAATACAGTACACAATATGGCCACATTTTTGCACACATCTGACCATCACACCCATATATGCTTGATGAACATCCCATTCCAGAATCATGGGCATTAACAATCTATGGTGAAAAGGAAGTGCCTAGGTGCAGCAACACCAAAGTCACAAAGCAGTAGGCCATGCAAGCTCACAGAGTGAGGCCACCAAGTGCTGAAGCACATAGAACATAAAAATCACCCATCCTATGTTGTATCATTTACATTGGGTTCCTAACTGCCTCTGGAAGCAAAAGAGATGTAAACAGATTTCCATGGCTGAGCAGCTGCATACAAGCCTAAAATGACTATGTGCAATGCCAAGCACCAGCTGGAGAGATGTAAAGCAGGCTTATGTTGGAATCTGGGCCAGGGGAAATGTGTTCACTGGAGTGATGAACCATCCTTCACTATCTGGCAGTATGGAAGACAAACCTGGATTTGGCAGAAGCTAGGAGAACGTGCCTTCTATAATGCAAAGTGCATACAGTAAAGTTTGTTAGAGGAGTAGTAATGGTTTTGGGCTTTCATTTAGGGCTTGGGTTGGGTCCTCAGTTCCAGTAAATTGTACTGTTAATGCTACAGCATACAAGGACTTTTTAGACAATTGTGCACTTTCAACTTTATGGCAACAGTTTGAGGAAGGCCCTTTTCTGTTCAAGCATGGCTGTGGCCCATATGCACAAAGTCAGGTCCATAAAGACATGGTCTGACGAGAGTAAAGTACTCTGTGGCATTCACAGAGCCCTGACCTCCACACTACTGAACACCTTTGGGATGACTTGGAATGCCGATTGTGAGTTAGGTCTTATTGTCGAACATCAGTACCTAACCTTCTTGCTGAATGAGCACAAATCATTACAGACACACTCCAAAATCACATGGGAAGCCCCCCAAAAAGAGGAGGCAACTCCATATTATAGGAGAGTCATATAGATACAATGATCAGGTGCCTGCAAACTTTAGACCACAGTGTAATATGAAATTTGGGCCTGAGTAAGTACATTAGAAACTGCTAACAGCAGCCAACAAATCCTCATCCACAACGATTTGGAACATCTGTTTCACTGTAGGCTTCTGCATCACCTCAAACTGTAGAACAGAATACATCATCAGAAGCAAAGTTGACACTGCGTACAGGAATGAATTGACAGATCTGACAAAGTGACAAAGTAACAACGAGAGGGCTCCAAACTTCAACAATGCAAGGGTGTTTTTGCAGAAATCACAAGGTGTCAAGGCAGCTACATGCATAGCAAATGTCACTAGAACAACAGTACAAACAGTTGATTCCAATTTCTCAAGTTAAGTATCACCCAACTTAGTCTCCTAACTCTAAGACTCTATTGGCAAAGGTACAAGTGTGCATTCATATCAGATATGCCCAAAGGAAAGTTGGATGAGTTGGAACTAAAGGACAGAATCAAAGAAAATGTCCTGACAGGAAGTATCAATCTATGGCCCAGTGATAAAATCCACACAAAACATCACAGAGTGTGACTTACCATCATTTTTGGAGATTAAAACCAAACAATGACCTAATGTCATATGGGAAAATAAAAAACAGCTTCACTTCACAGTCTATCGGCACTTTTACAGCAACAAAGCCCCAATTAGCAGGTTTTAATCTCCAAGCAGCATGTGTCCACTGAACATTTTGCTTCTGCATTTTACTGTTAAGTTTTATACTAATTTTTCAATAGGACTTTGCACTGTTGTGTTTCATGCATTGTGAGGTTTGTGGAATAATCTTAACATTGCTCACCAGTTATTATATTTCTTAATATTCAAGCAACACCACTAGAATCCTTCTCAGTCCCCACAAGGCCCTTTGCCAAAAGCTCCTGAAAGACAAAACTACCAACTCTGGATACAAGTCTTGGTGCAAGACAGACAACGACTGAAAGCACAATCCCAAGTGATATTCAAAAAACAAAAATCATGTATAGCTTTCAATATTATTATTCTGGAGTGCTACCAACAGCCCCATATTCTGTTCATTTTGATTTATGAACCAACTTTAATTAAACAGGTTTGTTCTTAATGCTTCCGCTAACACCAGGAGCTACAATCAATAATCTGTCTGCATCCATTTGATTTTTTATTTCAAGCTTGAAGTGTAAAGTATTACCTGTTCAACCACCATATTAGGTGTGCACTTAGCCATATTTTAGAAATGGTGGAAATCGTTGTGGTGCTTTTTGTGGCTTTGTTGTACTTTTGAGTGTTTTTTTCCTCATTTTTAATGCCAAGATATTCTCCCATAAGTTGTTGCAAATAAAAAATGGCAATAATTTTTGAGGTCAAGTGAATGTGTTACTTCATTTTGCATAAAAAGAGAGCTTTCTGCAACACAAATTTAAACAAATAAAGTAACCGGTAAAAAAGGCACACATAAATCTGAGTACTGGGTTTTTTTTTGCTTTTCAGCGACTACAGCACCACCAGCACCTCACTGTAGCATTCACAGGTTGGTGTATGTCTCTTACACAGCATGTTATTTGGCAGCTTGATTGTTTCACTTTCACATGCATAATGATAATAATTATAATGGAAATAAAAAAGACCCAGTGGAAAAGTGGTACTAGATGTAAGGAGAGCAGATGCTTGAGCAACTTTCTTTTACACTGAACGCTTCAGCTTAAATCACAAGGTTGCACTGTCTAGCTTGTTAAATGGAGCATATCTACAGTAACAGCCTACTGCTATAGACAGAGTGCTTTCTGTCACCTTTAAGGTAAGCTGCAGTAAATCAGCTTCACACTAAAGGAAGTAACAAGACTGTCTGCTCCTGAACTTAAGATGAGAATCCTTCTGTGTAACAAATTTTAACATTCACCTTAGACAACCTTAGAATTTAGAAAATTAAAAAGTATTTTAGGATAGTGGCTGCAGTCTTATGACAACAATACTATACAGGGAATTTTACTAATGTTAATGTTTTTTTTTTAGGTGATATGAATGCTGACAAGGACACACTGCCCAGCTGTCTCAACCAGCACACAGTTGATTCGATGGCAGAAACAGCAGACAGATCACCATCTTGGTTCAATAACAGTGGAAAAGCTTACATTGCACTTTTGACTTTCAGTAAGTTTTGCCCTACTATGTACCTATAGTCCTCAAAGAGACACGTCCTTTGCTGCCCTGAACAAGCTCATATATCTCACACAAGTTCATGTGCCCATACTTTGTAACGTATAAGTGGTAGATGCAAAAGCCAACTGGAGTCAGACTGAAAAGAACTAAATGCACAAACTTTTTACATTATTATGGAGAAGCCTATCTTAAAAAGCAAAGTACACCATGGAAGGGAAAAGTATCTAAATTACTGTTAAGCGTTCAAAAAATTTATACCAGTAGGTTGTGTGGGAACAGCTTTAATAGAACATTTAATGAATCATCAAACAGAGAGGGATGGAGGAAAACACTGGGCAAGGAGGATTTCTGGTAGTGGCAGTACATTGCTCTACACATACCACTGAAAGCCATATTTTTTGTGCAGCAGCTCTTCCTTCGGTCGCAGGTTGAACAGCTCATCATTAAGGGGACTGACCCAGCGATCTGTGTGAAAGACATTCTCGCCAACCTACAGAGAACAGCAAAGCAGATTTTAATTAAAATACAGTGGTACCTCGGTATACATCCTTAATCCGTTCCAGATCCTTTGACTTATACCAAACAGGACGTATACCAAACAAATTTTTCCCATAAGAAATAAAGGGAAAATGATTAATCCGTTCCCATGAAAAAAAAATCCTATTGTTATTGGCATATTATACATTGATGGGGTTGTATAAAATAATTTAAACACTGCTTAATACTAAAATACATAAATACAAAAGCAATTAGATGAAATAAATTAAAATTTAACCTCATTTTAACTTTTAATAACGTCTTTGTTTTTAACAATCGTAGATACCGTCGTTCTCGGCATACGGTATGCAGCAGCCATTTCCCGAATATGCATGCCACCTTCATACTTTTCAACAATCAATTCAAATTTACGTGAAAAAACACAAAATCATGTGAAAATTCACAGAGTTATAGCGCGGGTTGTTCACTGAATGCTAGCAACTGGCGTACTAACGCTCATGGGCAGCGTAGGGTAGCGTGCGGTGTGACAATGCAGGTCCGCTCCACACTCCCATACATTCTTACGGGGAGTCCTGAACCTGACAGCGTCGGTAATGTCACCGAGATGAGCTGACAAATGAGGACAATTCTCAAATGAAGCCAGGAGATAGCGCAAGAATGCCAAGTGCTTTTATTTAAAACAAAAATCAGTGTCCAAACAAAAAGTGCAGTGCATCTGGTTTCAATAAATAATTATTTAATAAATATCCATAAAAACAAGTGTTCTGTGGGGATAAAAACAACAATAAATAAATCCGATAAAATCCGAGATTAAAAATGCAGTCTCACTCTTCCCGATCAGAGCCCTCCGCCCACCTGTGCAGGTGTGATTCGCTCCAACTACCTCATTAACTTCCCAGCGGTTGTGCAATCAAGGCCACGGAGAACGACACGGCTATACAGGTTAAAACCTGGCCCTTTTTTTGAAGCCACAGACCTGCTATACCACACATGGTGTTCTAGCACGCGTGTCGTATTCCAAACAAAGGTCGTATACCTATCAAAATTTTTCACGTCCAAACAGGACGTATATACCAAGTTGGACTTATTCCAAAGCAGACGTATACCGAGGTACCACTGTATATAAATACACACACACACACGCATATATTTTCAATCATAGGTATTCACCTACAGTGCAGGGCATTGTCTCTCTAATCTTGCCTGTTACATATAGTATGTGGTTGCTGCTGTTCATTCTAAATAATATCTTGTAGAGGATTATCTGTGCCTTTAAGGTAATTTGTTTACTCATTCCTTTCTCCCAACTCTCTCTCTAACACTGATATACAGTATTCAGAATTTCTCATTTTACTTCATTAAATCTTAGCATGGTTTCGTGTTTGCTTAACTATTGCACACCTTGCCAGCTAAAATTTCATCCTGTGCCACCCACCTTCCAGTCAGGAATATCCTTCATAATATTTGCCTCTTCCTCAAGGTTTTCTCGCAGCATTCGAAGCGTTCTGAAAAGTAGATTGGCAATGGTTAGAGAAACTGAGAGAGACAGAGAGAGAGAGGGAGGAAAAATATATTCTGTTACGGGTCTTGCAATGTAGCAGGCAGAAAAGAAAACCTTGATATATAATTACTTCTGAGATTTTTCAGGTAAGGAAGATATGAGTTTCAAAGTAATGCAGTTATACTCACTAATGATGGTGCTGGAGAGTAGCAACGCATTGAACATTGATAGTACATACAAGAAATAATTTAAATATACGAACAATAAGGATCCTATAAGTCATGAATAACATTATGACGGATTGACCTAAAAGGTGCTTTATTACGTATTTGATTGTCTCTGTGATTTAAACAAGCCTTACCATAATAAAACACAAAAAAGACCAATTATTAAGCTGCAACTTTCCCCACAAACCAAATAAATCATTGGCACTTGCAGATAGTTCCAGGACTGTTTTCTAGGAAATGTCCAGAAAATTAAACCATATTCTGAGAAAGGCTTAGACATCTGCCATATCAGACAACCCCATCATCCCGACAAAAAACAAAACAAAACAAAAACGAATCGCACAGAGATCTTTGAAAACTCCAATTCTAAGCAGTGGCTACATGTTTCAAGTGATGGTTTGGCACCATCTAGTGGAGAAAAAAATGTTCTGAACTTACCTGCGATCAGATTCTGCTTGCAACAGAGGAAGCAATGCTATGCGGGCCTCAAGCTCTTCCATTTGAAGTCGCCTTTAAAAA
Source organism: Erpetoichthys calabaricus (assembly GCF_900747795.2). Classification (NCBI taxonomy): domain Eukaryota; kingdom Metazoa; phylum Chordata; class Cladistia; order Polypteriformes; family Polypteridae; genus Erpetoichthys; species Erpetoichthys calabaricus. Next base: position 132,693,810 of record NC_041405.2, read on the forward strand.
AAACATAAGTTTAAATAAGGTAAAGAAATTACATGTTTGAGTATTAAGCTGACAGACATAAAGTAGAAACACCATTTAAATATGTCAATGAAAGGGAAACAAATTTAAAAGAAACTTAAAAACGTAAATGAAGTAAAATGATGCTTTCAAAATGGAAATAAGAATGTTGTTCTTCACACAAAGAACTGTGGGTGCCCAGGGCAGTCATGTGGTTTAAACAAACATAATGAAATAAATAAGAAAGACACTGCTCCTGTTAAGAACTCGAGCTTTGTTTTGAATGAGCTCCGCTGATGTTATCAGCAAACAAACAAGAAAGTGGACCTCCAGTGGGTACTTAAATATCAAAATTGGACTTTTGAAGAGTGTAAAAAATGCTTAGTTGGATAAATGCAGATAACTTTTTCATCGTGCTGAAGGAGACATTTGGACAAGAAAGATGAGTCCATGAAGTCATTGTTTGTTGTCAACAGTACAGACCAGTGATGGTATAGAGAATATTCACCTAGTACAAATCAGAGCCCATGATACTTGCTTAAGTATGAATGAATAGCAAGATGCATCTGAACATCATTGCTGACCCATCATGGCTACAGTTTATTCACACCAAGACGAATACTTCCAGCAAGATGTCACACCACATTACACGGCACATTTATCACTGAATTGTCCCAGGAACATGACAATGAATTTTCATTGCTTCAGTGACCTATATAATCCCCAAATCTCAACCCTACCCTTCATTGTGAGCATGAGGTGGAAAGAACTGTTCACAGCCAAACTGTGTAGTCATCCGATCTGCAGAAAATGCATAATAATTTCAGTATACCACTTTAAAATATTCCTGAACGACACATCCTGAATCTTGTAGAATCCATGCCCCGATTAATTTAGGCTGTTCTGATGGTCAAAAGAGCTACCATACAATACTAAATAAGTGCATCTAATAAACTAGCAACTCTATACAGATTCATAGTGGAAAGTATACTTGCTAGCTGCAAATCAGTCAGTAATGGCAACTGTGATCACAGGACCGACACTTACTCTTTTATATCAAGACATCCCTGAAGAAAGCATTTTCCTTCATATCAAAGCCAATACAATCCAGGAATAAAATGTCTGCACTCCTATCAATCTTGAGTGATACTGAACCATTCAATGCCATACAAGCAGACTCACAAACTATTTTTGGGCACAGGCTGTTAAAGTGTTAACTTTCGTATGGTCATCTGCTTGACCCATGACTAAGTCTCCATTATGTAAGTAACTGCACAACCAATCAGTCTACCATTACAAATCTTCTGATCATCTGTAGTTCAGGTATTTGTATTATACAACTATTTCATAGCTCTTGTCAGACAAGGATTGTATATTTATTATTGATTTTTATTTGATACAGTCAGATATTTATTTGTAGTTATTCCTTCTTTTATTGTCATTGATTAGTTTTGTTCTCTGTGTGAGTTGTGATTTGCTGTGCCATGTACTGCACGGTCATTGCATGTTTATGTTTCTACTCCACCAGGCCAAGCAAGAAATACTTTAGATTGTATTGGAAGGTGTAAGGATAATATATTGAACTGAATACTTGCCTTCTCTCTCTGTTCCATTTAAACATTCTCCAGTAGCCAAAGAGAAGGAAACCAATGCCAATTCCAAACATGCTGTAACCTGAAATAAATTAAGATGTTGATTAAAACGTAAACTTAAAATGCTGAAAAGCATCCACACTACAAACCACTTATGCAATACTTATTTAGAAGTATTTCACTGAAATGAGATGAAGCAACAAATGTAACAATTATGTTTTATGGCAAAAGAATCTTACACTTTAAAAAAATAACTGGTTCCAATCAATACCTAACTTTCCTTGGAGAGAAAGATACCAAAGGAATTAATTCCACTCCATCAGGCAGAATCTCAAACCTCCACCTCCCCAAAATGAAAAACATTATTTCTGAATAGCATATTAATATGTTATAAAAAAAAGATTGATTATTAATTGTAAGATGATTTTGTCTTCATGCTGTACTATAAAATGCCACACATACATCCTGAACATGCCTTGAAGGCCGATATGTAAGAAAATTATGCATTTTAACTTAAAAAGACTGATGGGGAAAAAAAGAAACAGACACAAAAAAGGGTTCATAATAAATATATTAATTAGCATTTGTAATTGACTTCATACATGTCAACCTTTTTTACTTGATGGGGAAAGTGGATGTAAGTATAAAATCTGTCGTTGATATCTAATACAGAACTGTCAGCCCTTTATTTACTTATATTTTGACACTGAATTAATAATGTTAACCAAGTTTGAAAAAATTACCATTCAACTGTAAAATCGTGTGGAACACCCTTTCATTTAATGAATCTGCTTGTTTCACATTTAGGAAGGCCATTTTCCATAGTAATGGAAACAGAAAAGGTCAAAAATGAATACTATACATTACTTACAAAAAATACACATTATGTTCAATCAAAACACAAAAATGAATATTAAAAGCATTCCAAATAGTTAGGATGTTTTAAATGTAACAGATCATTCTTAAACCCACCAATTACTTTGAAAAAAATGAATGTATATTTTTATGAGTTAATTGACTTTACCTGATAAAGTATTTACACACACACAACAGTTTTCTTTACACATCTAAAATTTAATAATGGAGCCATATGTAAAGACACCATGAGGTAAACACTGCAGGTTTCATTTTATTAAAATTACAATACGAGGTCAAAACAGCACCCATGAAAGCAACGTTAAAAGACACATTCATGTTACCTTTCTAAAATATTAAGCTTCTGTTGGCTTTATGAATTTTAAGACAGACACAATTATAAGGTAGAGAATAGCTGTTGTCTTCATTAAAAAAAAAAAAAAAACTAAGTATTTTTTCTTTTGCTATAAACAAACTGTGTACTTGTATCCATTACCAATGTTGCACCTGCTTTTTTTTTTTTACAATACATGTTTAAAAGCTTTTAAAAATCATAGGTGCCTTCTTTGCTCTTAGCAAAGGATGTCTGGTGTATTGTTAAAGCGCAAATCTATTAATACTGTCACTTATTTTCAAGGAAAAAGTTAAATAAATTTAAAATAGCTCAATAAAGCCCACAGAATGATTTGTCCCAGTGTTCCTTAAATTCCTGACTGTGCCTCTTGTTAATATTTCAGATCAATGGTGATTTTAAAACTGTAAAATGCAAAACCATTGGTTTCTATTTCTGAAAGTTGAAAGACAGAAATGTCCACCTAAGTGTTTATTTCGAAAGCTTTCAATTCCATAACCAACTGTCATCCATTAATGCAAAACTTTCAACAATTTGCTGAACAGAGCATTTTGTGATGCTTCTTAAATCTATCAAATGAGAAGTATCACACAAATCATAAATTATGGTAAAGCTGCTGCAAAGTTGGAATTATGATTTTATTTTTTGCTCACTTCTTTTGTGCATTTTCCAATGTAATAGAATGACAATCGATTAGACAGGTTCTGTCCAGCTGTCTCATGACCCCAGAATCTGAATCCATTTGCTGATATGGGCACTGCCTCTGAGGAGTTTATGAATTTTCCTGGTGTGTGTATGGGTTTTTCTCTCACATTGCAGAAATACATGTGTTTGATTAATTGGTGATTCTAAACTTACTGAGTATAAATAAGTACAGGCAAGCATTTATTTATGTACTGGCACTCTCTGTTCAGTGCTGATTCCTGCGTTACACACAATTAGACAATGAATTGCATTTTTTCCAAACCATTTGATAATCTCTACATTTGTTTTTCTGTTTCTGTACCTACTGTATAAACCTATTTCCAATAATCGGGAGTGGTCTCCCCTAGACTTTCTCATATACTCAGATATGGGGATGGATATTTGAGGAGTAAACAAGACAATCCATCCATTATCCAACCCGCTGAATCCGAACACAGGGTCACGTGGGTCTGCTGGAGCCAATCCCAGCCAACACAGGGTACAAGGCAGGAACCAATCCTGGGCAGGGTGCCAACCCACCGCAGGACACACACAAACACACACCAAACACACAGTAGGGCCAATTTAGAATCGCCAATCCACCTAACCCGCATGTCTTTGGACTGTGGGAGGAAGCCGGAGCGCCCGGAGGAAACCCACGCAGACACGCGGAGAACATGCAAACTCCATGCAGGGAGGACCCGGGAAGCGAACCCAGGTCCCCAGGTCTCCCAACTGCGAGGCAGCAGCGCTACCCACTGTGCCACCGTGCCGCCCAAACAAGACAATGCAAAACAAAAAACAATGATTATATGTTTATATTATGTACATTAAAGAACCATCAACAACAAATCAAATCAAATTAATAATATATTGGACAATTATTATTATAAAAGTATCTGACTGTGCAGCTACATGAATAAAAAAGTACCACTTCCAGTTAGAGGAAGTAGCCCAAAAGTTTAAGGAAATATATGTTTTGTACCTAATACTTACAGTATATACAAAATTTGCTTGACTTAAGTGAAAGTGTACTCAAGTTATTGTGTTTACATACATACACACAAACACACACAGACAGACACACAAGCATAATTCCAACAATGGAGGACTCCGGGAGGTCTTAAAAGTCGAGATTCGTCAAAAAACAAAGGTTGTATATATGCATGGATGCCAGACGCCAGAAGCAAGCTGTGCCGAAACTGCATGCGCACAGCACCTCAGGGCCCCAGCAAGCCCTGCTGGAAGCGCACACGCACAGCGCCTCAGCTTCCCAGAGTCAAACCCAGCGGCTTCCCAGAGTCAGTAGGTGGCGCCCAAACAACACAACACAACCTGTAAACTAAACTTGAGGTAAAGCGTGTACCCAGGTTGTGTATATGCACGGATGCCAGAGGCTAGAAGCAAGCCGTGCACAATACAACCACCGCCCGAACGCGAACGCACACACTACCACATATACAACCTTCGTTTAATAATGTAGATCTCCAAGCCCGGATCCGCCGCCATGGTCACTTCAGCACGCGAATCCGCCGCCGTCACCATCAGGGAACTAGGTGGCGCCGAAACAGCACGCGCACAGCACCTCAGAGTCAAACCCAGCGGCTTCCCAAAGTCAGTAGGTGGTGCCCAAACAACACAACACAACCTGTAAACTAAACTTGAGGTAAAGCATGCACGCCAACAAGGTGCCATGGTGACATATTTAAACTTGAGGTAGTGGTGACTACTGACAGTGCCAGCAGTCAGCTACTCCACAGTGCCAGCAGTCAATGTTCTCCACTCCACAGTGCCAGCACTTACTCCACTACACAGTGCCAACAGTCAGTATCCCTCAACAGTGCCAGCAGTACTCCACACCACAGTGCCAGCAATCAGTGTTCTCCACTCCACAGTGTCAGCAGCTACTCCACTACACAGTGCCAGCAGCTACTCCACTACACAGTGCCAGCAGTCAGTGTGCTCTAATCCACTGTGCCAGCACTCAGTGTGGCAGCTGTCAGTGTGGCTTATTTGAATCACATTAAGGTAATTCAGTGTTAAAAGTAAGTTCAATTATGATTCTTAACAGCAAACGACTTCTAGCTAACGACACAGCCATAGAAAAACAAAAAAGAGGCAGCATAGATAAAAACGATGAATGAAGGCGCCTACAACGCACTTCTGAAACACCACAACCAAAGGAGTCACGGCTCCAAAAAAAAAAAAAAAAAACAGCTTCAGTACAAATATATTTATTTAATTAAATTAAAACTTTCCCAGGACACTCCCACCCTCCATGATTTTTCATCCCTTCAAAGATCGGAGGGAACAGAAAGTGATTGCCATTCTTGGATTTGCGATTCTTTGGAGAATCGGGGGTTTACTGGTACAAAAAGAAAGTGATGATTTGTAAATCATTTAAACCTTTATTTAAACCCTATTTTAAATTGAAAACAGTTTAAATACCACATAACAAATATATGATCATTTTGAATTTACGCCAGCAACACATTTAAAAAAAGTCTGGATAAGGACATGTTTACAACTGTGTTCCATCACCTCTTCATTTTACAACACTCTGTAAATGTTTGGGAACTGAGGAGACCAAGTTTTGCAGTTTTGAAGGCCTTCCCAGAAAAAGAAGTCATCTGGATGGCAGCATATGTTGCTCCAAAACCTGTATATATCATTAAGTATTAATGAAGCCTTTCCAAATGTGCAATCTACCTATGCCATGCACACATATGCAGCCCTAAACCATCATGGAATCTGGCATTTGAACTATGCATTGTTAAGAAGCCACATGGTCCCTTCTCCTCTTTATCCTAGTGGAATCCCCAAATTCTTTGCAATTTTACGTTGAGGAGAGTTATTATTAAATTCACAACTGTTTGTAGAAATTATTCAAGCAAAGGAATTATAATGATATTGTGTTAATGTATCTTGGGATTTTTTTTTTGTTTGTATGTTTTTTGTTACAGTATTTGTATCTTTCTTATTATAATGGATGAAATTTAAATTAGTTTTCCTGTTGTTTTTGTATAAAATCAAGGAGTTTCTTGTAGAGGGGTGGAAAGGATGAAGTATGGGGAGGATATTAGTTGTTTTGATCCTTTGGCTTCAGCCTTACAGGTAAATAAGTGTAATGGGTCACCCTTTGCAGGCAGCGTCTGTTACATGTCATCCCATTAAAAATTTGTGTGTTCTGCAAAGTTCACAGTACATTGAAGTAACTCAACACTCTCTGCCAAGACTAAAGTGTATGAATATGCCTTTAGCATATACAATGATAATTTGGGAGGGAATATGTCACAATCTAGAGGTAAATTCATTGATATGGAATAAAATAATAAAAATAAAATTTCATGGAGCAAAAAGTCTGAGGATTAAAATTTTAATTAGTTTAGTTTATATAAGGAACTTGATCTACTTCACATTTTAGTTAATAGATTTTTGATCACTATAGTCTGAACTTTTATTGATAATAACCACCACCACAGTCCGGAAAGTGTTATAAAACCATTACAAAATGTTTTGGAATTCAACTGTTTTACTGAAAGATGAATAGTCAACAACTGGAGTACCGGAAAATACACAAACATTGTATCTATTTTGACATGGATGTCCTTTAAAATTTCAAAGTCCAAAATAAACAAGAAAACCTTATATAGGGTTTCCAAATGAACTGCAGAAGCAGACTTCTCTTTCCGATGACTCAACAATATAACACGGGGTGAATATGAACAGTGTTCATGGGAAGGCAGCCAAGACAGTTAGAAGAAAACTTCCAGTCTAGAAAAGTAGGGGAAAAAAACGGCTCACGTTAAGACCATCTTTAAATGATCCTAAAGATATCTGGAAGAATGTGACCTATGCAGAGGAAGCTACATTCTATTTTTGTCTTTTATTTTCGGACCAGAGAAACAACACTCTTATGATTCTGCGCTGCTCTTCATGGACTTTAGATATTTCGATATTTAGATATGAGAACCCTAACTACAAAGAGGACTATTTCATTTATATTAGGTAGAATGCCCAGAGGGGACTGGGTGGTCTTGTGGCCTGGAACCCCTACAGATTTTATTTTTTTCTCCAGCTTTCTGGAGTTTTTTTTTTTTTTTTTTCTGTCCACCCTGGCCATCAGACCTTACTCCTTTTCTATGTTAACTAATGTTGTCTTATTTTACTTTCTTATTTTGTCTTTTATTTTTCTTTTCTTCATTATGTAAAGCACTTTGAGCTACTTTTTGTATGAAAATGTGCTATATAAATAAATGTTGTTGTTGTTGTATTTATATTATTTATAATAATGGCACAAATTATTCAAAACATACAGTGGTGTGAAAAACTATTTGCCCCCTTCCTGATTTCTTATTCTTTTGCATGTTTGTCACACAAAATGTTTCTGATCATCAAACACATTTAACCATTAGTCAAATATAACACAAGTAAACACAAAATGCAGTTTTTAAATGATGGTTTTTATTATTTAGGGAGAAAAAAAATCCAAACCTACATGGCCCTGTGTGAAAAAGTAATTGCCCCCTTGTTAAAAAATAACCTAACTGTGGTGTATCACACCTGAGTTCAATTTCCGTAGCCACCCCCAGGCCTGATTACTGCCACACCTGTTTCAATCAAGAAATCACTTAAATAGGAGCTGCCTGACACAGAGAAGTAGACCAAAAGCACCTCAAAAGCTAGACATCATGCCAAGATCCAAAGAAATTCAGGAACAAATGAGAACAGAAGTAATTGAGATCTATCAGTCTGGTAAAGGTTATAAAGCCATTTCTAAAGCTTTGGGACTCCAGCGAACCACAGTGAGAGCCATTATCCACAAATGGCAAAAACATGGAACAGTGGTGAACCTTCCCAGGAGTGGCCGGCCGACCAAAATTACCCCAAGAGCGCAGAGACGACTCATCCGAGAGGTCACAAAAGACCCCAGGACAACGTCTAAAGAACTGCAAGCCTCACTTGCCTCAATTAAGGTCAGTGTTCACGACTCACCATAAGAAAGAGACTGGGCAAACACGGCCTGCATGGCAGATTTCCAAGACGCAAACCACTGTTAAGCAAAAAGAACATTAGGGCTCGTCTCAATTTTGCTAAGAAACATCTCAATGATTGCCAAGAGTTTTGGGAAAATACCTTGTGGACTGATGAGACAAAAGTTGAACTTTTTGGAAGGCAAATGTCCCGTTACATCTGGCGTAAAAGGAACACAGCATTTCAGAAAAAGAACATCATACCAACAGTAAAATATGGTGGTGGTAGTGTGATGGTCTGGGGTTGTTTTGCTGCTTCAGGACCTGGAAGGCTTGCTGTGATAGATGGAACCATGAATTCTACTGTCTACCAAAAAATCCTGAAGGAGAATATCCGGCCATCTGTTCGTCAACTCAAGCTGAAGCGATCTTGGGTGCTGCAACAGGACAATGACCCAAAACACACCAGCAAATCCACCTCTGAATGGCTGAAGAAAAACAAAATGAAGACTTTGGAGTGGCCTAGTCAAAGTCCTGACCTGAATCCAATTGAGATGCTATGGCATGACCTTAAAAAGGCGGTTCATGCTAGAAAACCCTCAAATAAAGCTGAATTACAACAATTTTGCAAAGATGAGTGGGCCAAAATTCCTCCAGAGCGCTGTAAAAGACTCATTGCAAGTTATCGCAAACGCTTGATTGCAGTTATTGCTGCTAAGGGTGGCCCAACCAGTTATTAGGTTCAGGGGGCAATTACTTTTTCACACAGGGCCATGTAGGTTTGGATTTTTTTTTCTCCCTAAATAATAAAAACCACCATTTACAAACTGCATTTTGTGTTTACTTGTGTTATATTTGACTAATGGTTAAATGTGTTTGATGATCAGAAACATTTTGTGTGACAAACATGCAAAAGAATAAGAAATCAGGAAGGGGGCAAATAGTTTTTCACACCACTGTAAGTGACAAAATACAATGAAGTCATTTTTTACACAGGCAATATTGAGTTTCTGTCAAGCAGTTTAGTGTTTTACTGTTTTATCAATTAAAAACAATATGTGTCCTTAATTTGACTAATCATTACATTATAAAAAATTTTTTTTTCCAGTCTTGTCTATGACAAAGCAGTACTTTGAAAGACTACTGTGATTCACTGTGAATATAATTATTATGCACTGTGGTTTTTAAGTCCAACACGGATCTCAAATACTATATTTACCATCATTTTCTAATCAAATTTCACCCAACATAGGCATAACTACACTAGAGACTATTATGGAAGCATCAAGAATACGCCAGGAACTAACCCCAAGTGGTATGGCAGTCCATCAATGGGCACTCTTACTCTTGCTAGGCCAATTTAGAAACGACAACTAACCTAGTCAGCATGTCTTTAGGAGAGTAAAAAGAAAAATCGGTGTGGTTAACCTCTAAAAGGTATGATGTGTTTGATGTGTTGGGCCCACCCTTATTAGCCATCATCAATGATTCTATTAGTTCGGGTGTTGTGCCCTCATTTTTTAAACATGCTGCAGTCCACCCCTGTTTTAAAAAGGCAGAATTAGACCCTGGAGTTTCAGCTAATTTTCATCCAATTTCCCAACTGCCATTTCTGGCTAAAATTCTAGAAAGAATGATTTATAATCAATTGGTTGATCACCTTAACTCTAATAATTTATATGAGATCTACCAATCTGGCTTTAGGCGTTATCATAGTGTTGAAACGGCACTCCTGAAAGTGTTCAACGACATCTCTCTTATTACTGACTCAGGTGATGCGGCAGTCCTTCTCCTCCTTGACCTGTCCACTGCCTTTGAAACTATTGACCATGAAATATTGCTGATGCGGCTTGAACATCTTGGTGGGCTTAAAGGGGCTGCTCTTAACTGGTTCAGGTCATATTTAACTGGTAGACACTTTTCAGTGACTTTTAATTCCTCTTCTTCATCTACTGCCCCTCTTAAATATGGTGTTCCTCAGGGATCCATTTTGGGTCCTATTTTATTCTCCATATACCTTCACCCTATTGGAGCAATTTTTAGGAAATTTAACATTTCTTTTCATTGCTATGCTGATGATACTCAGGTTTATATTCCTGTTTGCAACTCTACAACAAATCAACTCCACAACTGTCTGTCTGAATTAAGATCCTGGATGGCTAATAATTTTCTTGATCTAAATCAAAATAAAACGGAGGTGCTTATAGTGGGTCCATCAGCTAAAGCCCAAATTGGTCTTGGACTTCTCGGCTCTTTCTCTGTCTTTTCTAAACCTCAAGTCCGCAATCTTGGTGTTACCTTTGACAGTAACCTCTCTTTTGAGAAATAAATAAATTCTGTAGTCAAGAGTTGCTTTTTCCAACTTCGTCTATTAGGTAAGATCAAGCCTTTTTTATCTTCTAGGGATCTTGAGATAGCTACCCATGCGTTTATTTTTTCTCGCCTCGATTACTGCAACTCTCTGTATTCTGGGATTAACAAATCCTTGATACACAGGTTAGTTAGTACAAAATGCTGCCGCTTGCTTTCTGGTTGGGGCAAGAAACTATGACTCTGCCTCTCCTATTTAGCTTCTTTACACTGGCTGCCTATCAGTTTTTGAATTGATTTTAAAATCCTGCTGCTAGTTTTTAAATCTTTACATGGGCTTGCTACTGCCTATTTATCTGAACTGTGTGTTTTACATCAGCCATCTAGAGTGCTTAGATCTTCTGGTCAGCTGTCTCTGGTTGTCCCTCGTACCAAGTGTAAAACCAAGGGGGACAGGGCCTTTGCAGCTGTCGCACCTCGCCTGTGGAACTCTTTACCTCATCATATTAAGGAGTCGTCTACAACTGAACTGTTTAAAACAAGATTAAAGACTCATTTATACTCACTTGCATTCAGTTACCTTCAGTAATACTGATGGCTTCCTCTTTGTGATTATATTACATTACTTCTATTTTTTATGTATATAACATTACTTCTATTTATTATGTATTTTATTTTATGTTCATATATTTTATTTCTATTTATGTTTTATGTTAATTTGTTCTATTTTTGTAAAGCACTTTGGCCACAGCATTACTATGTTTGTTTAAATGTGCTATATAAATAAACTGACAGTGACATTGACATATGACTAGGTCAAACTTGAAAGCAGCCTCCCGGAAATATAGCAGGTGGCAACTGCCATAGTCACCCCATCATCACTCATCCTACAAGCATTTCATTTAAGTCCACAATGAATTTCATCTTTTTGCGTATTTATTAAAATTAATAATTGAAGACGCTTATTGGTGCAGCTTTTACATTTCAGGAAATACATCAAAACATATCTGGAATGTACGAGTTTTGGCCCATATGTTCATTTTTTTATTTTTTGTCTAATAAATTACGCTTTACTGCAAGTTCAGAAAACATTAACAATTATAAAAGTTTCAAACAAAAGTATAAATAATGATGATACTATTAAGACAGCTTATGGTTAAAAAAACTAAACATAACACAGATATACATAAAAAAATCATGTGATTTATATATATTTTGTGTGCCAAATTCAAAAAAGAAAATCATGTTTCTTCATTATGTAGCTTTTTTTTCATAAAACAGCTGTCAATTTGATTTTTTGTTGCTACTGCACTATAACTAATTTCAGTAATTTAGTTTAATGATAATTTTAAAAATTTAATATTATCCAATATTATAATCTATGCTTGAAGCAAAACTAAACTACAATGAGCAGCGTTGGCTCATATGTGGGTTCCTAAACATTCTGTGTATCTTACTGGGTCAGCAGTCGGGGTATACAGAACTCCAAACTTTTCCCTGTGAGTGGGACAGCAGAATCTGGGATCAGAAGGATACAAGCAACAGCTTGGTGCTGAGCACACCATCAGATCAAGCTTGGTGGATTCAGATAAAAGTGCTGCCATCACCGCTTTATATTAAGTTTGGTTTAATTATGCAGTTTGTCAAAACATTATCAAAAGATGGAGCCTGCGGTCTTCAGATTAAGTCAATTCCATTCAATTCATTTCAATAGTCCCAAAAGGGAAATTTGGTTTGTCAGCTGGATTTACAAAGAGACAACAACATGATATTTAAAACATAGCAACAAAGAATACAGCCATCAAACATAAACTTGGTACAAATAAAAAATATGGCAAAGAGCATAAGACTTATGGTGAAACATTATATCAAACTTGTCAGACATAAAAATTAAACCACATTTTAGACTTGACTTATGACTGATGCAAATCATCCTACGATTTAAGCTTGTGGATATTTATTAAAACTGACTTATCTAGAAGATTAATAGCAGCTGGAATGAAAGAGTATTTAAACCAGTTGCCTTTTATCTTTGTAACAAAAGCATGTGACCTGGTGATGACAACTGAAACTGAGTTTTTCAACGTATATTTGTGCTGAATGTTTCTGGTTCTGACTCAGGCTAAACTGAAAGCGGGCTTTTTTTTTGGACATGATATTAGAAAACTGATTTCTGATGCAAAATTTGATGGTGTGATAAATGATCTTACTTTCACCTCCGTAACATATCCCGTGTTCGCTCCTTCCTCTCCTTCTCTAATGCTGAGAAACTTGTCCATGCTTTTATCACATCCCGCATCGATTATTGTAATTCCCTACTGGCAGGTGCCCCTTCTAATCTTATATCACAGCTCCAGCTTATTCAAAACTCAGCTGCAAGAGTCCTTACTCGAACCAGCAGCAGCGAGCACATCACACCCATCCTGCTCCATCTCCACTGGCTCCCTGTGTCTTACAGAATTGAATATAAAATCCTACTAATAACCTACAAAGCCTTAAATGACCTCGCACCAAACTACATCAGTGACCTTCTCCATCACTATGTGCCTGCCCGCCCACTAAGGTCCTCTGATTCTGGCCCACCTTGTTGTGCCCCACACTAATCTACACTCCATGGGTGACGGGGCCTTCAGCTGTATAGCGCCCAGACTCTGGAATGACCTACCAACATTAATCAGGTCAGCTGACTCCATGAATTCTTTTAAAAAAACAACTCAAAACTCATCTGTTCAGAAAGGCTTTTAGCTCTACTTGACTTTATTACCCTTCTCTCAGTTTACTTCTCTGTCAAGATGCTCATGTAACCTGTGTGTGTGTGCTAGACCATCAATTATGTTGTCTGTTTTTTATTTTCAGAATTCACTGTCTTAATCTTCTTTATTTATTTATCTGGTTTGTACAATGCTATATACTGTATACCCTGCCGTTCTTTATTATATTTCGTAAGTGTCTTGAGCATGGGAAAGGCGCTATATAAATAAAATGTATTATTATTATTATTATTATTATTATCTGGAACGAGAGGCTGGGCTATGGTTCAAAGAAGTCATGTATACGTTTTTAGATAACAATAAAGCCCCAAATTATAAAGAAATTGCGAAAAATGTATTAATTTTAAGAAACTGGGTTGCATCAGGAGTCTCAAAGTTCACTTTTTCAGATTCACATTTGGAATTTTGCACTTAAGATCTTGTGAGAGAAGTGCGTGAAGAGCACTGTGAAAGACACCATCAAGATTCCAAAGACATGGAAAGAAGGCATGCGAGTGTGATGAAGGAATACTGCACCAAGTGTGTACAAATGACAGGCTGGCAAACTATGTTTTCAATCAAAAAAACTGAGAAGTGACAAAAACTTGAGATGTTATATGCAAGTCAATGAATCTGTATTATTGCTTTCTTTACATATATGTTCCAAAATATTAGACTGACTAAATGTTTTCATAGCAAACTGATTAAGAACAATATTGTAAACGTGAATCAATTGTGTAATTTGTTAAATTTTAATTACATTTCTTTTGATTTTTGTACGTAAATGTGACCTAATACGAACATTCTGATGATAGGTTTTCAATGTATTTGTGAAGGCACATGAAATATCTATTCACAATTAAAATATTTTTTTAATCTTGCAGACCTCTGTCGAAATGTTAAATGCAGAGTAGTCTTTAAACAAAATGAAATAAGGTAGCAATCAATAATAATACATTTTATTCATATAGCGCCTTTCCCAAGGTCTTCCAAATCCAAGACAGCTAGTTTACATCTTACCCACCTGCCAAACCCCCCAATTCTTACTCTTGATGGCATTTCGAAACAACTATGTGAAGCAAAACTTATTAATATGAGAGTACGCTCATTTATTTAGTTTGGTTCAATAGCATTGTTTACATTTCACGCGAGGTTTATTATATGCCTCCTCATCGGCACGCAGCCATCCACCCTGCAGACTCGTCTATTGCCAAATGAACGAACTCACCAGACAGGCCCCGTTTGGGCAGGTTCCGCTTATAATCAAAGGGGCCATAACCGCCCGGCGGAGGCATGTCCTGCTTCACCTTGGACGCCGCCATCTTGGTCAGCTCCTCAGTGACAGACCGGCGCTCTGTCATGTTGACGCAACTGAGAGGAGGCGTGGCCTACGAGGTCACGTACAGGAAGCAATTTACAAGTCATAAAAGACTCGTTGCTGCGATAGATGGCTTTATATTGTCTTATTCGGCTGTTTGTATCCCTCGAGTGTAACCCCGAAACGTTCCGGTTGAATGTAGAGACACAGCAGGTGTCCATAAATGTCGACAGATGGGCGGTATGTTGAAAATGTTTAGAGCTGCAGTGTCATCACTCTGAAGGCTGGTACGTGTGAAGCTCTCAGGTTAACGTTACAGTTTTGCTTTTAAAAAAATGTACGCATCAGATTAGTTTTTTTGTCCGGCTTTTGGGGTTTCCTCTCATGTTTGGCACATGTAGACCTAAAAAAAGTCACTTTTAGGCCATTTTTGGTGCAGGGAATTACAACCTTATGATAAAAAGTAACCAATAGGCGTCTTCAACAAAAATGATTAGGACTTTTTGTGCGTGCCACATCAACCGATACCCGGTTCACGACATACGAGGGATCAAAGTTAAATCTCTTCACAATGCTTTGAAAAAAATCGGATCGGTAATATTGGAATGTAGAGCGTCGTTTAATGCTACTACGAGGTTGCTGATCACGATTATGATATTCTTGATTATATTTTATTAGATACTGGTGATCCTAGCCCTCTGAGAGCCACTCCCAGAGTGTTACAAAGTGTCAAATTTCAAGCCAAGTACAAGTATGTAGGGTAGCGTTTTAGACTAGTTCAAAGTCAGTGATTACCAATATTATGTGATTTTTGATCCTTTAATAAGAATCTATTCCTCTACTGTATTGGACCGCTCTTAGAGGAAGAAAAATTACACATTTATGTTATAATCGAGACTATTTAGATTTTAATAATTTAAATTGAAGCATATGTTTTAAATATTTGATGTATCTGTTCTTGTTTATTATGTACTAGTAATTCAAAAAGTAAATAACTACGTTTCTTATGAATGGCAAAATTAGGGAGACTTACGCTAATTCAGACTTTTAAAATGATACTGTCATCTAGTTTGAGGCTGGGCAGAATGAGGTGAGGGCAACTTGTGCATTCGTTCATCCAACCATCCATTCTGGTGTATACCAAGAACTGCTCAAGAAATTTTAATGTAGAGATATACCCATCAACTATGGAGCAATATTTTAGATAAAACTAAACACATATGCAAATAAATAAATGCATTGTGAAATGATGTGAACATAAATGATTAAATGTGCCACTTTTTTTTTTTTGCTTATTTCTTTATGAATTTGTTTAATTTTTTCTTCATTGTTTATTTTAGTAACAACATATGTAACATTAAATACACCTTGAAATGAAAACTGACACTTGTAAATCATCGATAAAGTGGATGTTAATCTCTGCCCATCAAGTGTGAAATTTATAGTGAACACTACAGATCCCGACTCCTGATGATGAATTCAGAGCTTCTTGAACTCCTATCTCAACTTTGAGAGGGGACATTCAGGAAGACCTGAGCACATTGTTCCAGAAGGCCTGGTCTTTGGGTAGATGTTCAATGGCAGACTGCAGTCTTGCTCTAATGTTCTTTTTGGTTAGTGAAGACTTACCCAGCTCACTTGTAAGTCAAATTTGTGCTATCACTTTCTGAGTGTAGATGTATGTATTTTGACACCAACCTTTGCAAGAGTTACTTGCAGATCCCACAATGAACTTTTGGGGCTTTTGGAGATTTCTGTTAGTGTCAGACAATCAACTCTGGGGCTGGATTTGCTTGGCCTGCCAGCCAGCCCCGGATAAATTAGTAGTCATTTGAAATCTACACCACTTGTAGATTATTTTCCTTAAAGTGCAATGATTGATTTCAGATAAGTTTGTGATTTTTTTTTTAATCCTTTCCCAGACTTTTATGCTTCCACCTTTTTCTGAGGGCCTTACAGAGCTGTTTGGAAAATGGCATGATGATACCACACACATCGATAGCAAAGATAGCATCAGTCCCATGACATCTGCAGTTTAAATAAGACTTGGTCCACCTGCATTCTCCAAAAGGAGGTTCTAATCATTGTCACGTGATCTAGAAAACCTAGTTCTAATTTTATGTATTGTAAAATATAGATAAATGTAGGGGATGGGGTTTATTTTTTCCTTGTGACCAATGTAATGAGTATGAATACACTATGTTAATTTTATGTCAGATTTGTTCAAATATACTATATCTGTTGAACAGGTTGAAAAAGTCAGTAACTTACATGGGTTGCACTTACTTTTTCACAAGACTGTATAAGGTTGGGAAGGTTTTGGAATGGTTCAGCTTCATGCAGTGTTTAAAAAAAAAAAAAAAAAAAAACACCAGGTATCCACCCAGTTAAACACACACAGGAGGAATGAGACATTTGAAGTGGAGATCACCACACCAGTAGTAGATTTTATGCATCTAATGTACGCTGGTGGACCCATGGGTAAGGGTGCAAATACACTCACATTTGGTGCATTTTTAATTTCTATGTATAGTTTTCTTTTGCAGTATTCTGCAGAACTGGACATAACACACTACAGGATTTAACAAGACCTCCAGTTAAGTTCATGTCAAATTTAACAACTATAACCTTGTCTTAAAAGACATTAAATGATTTGACTAGGAATTGGAAGGGCTAGCTTATGCCATTTCATCACATTTCCAATCACATACAGTGGTGTGAAAAACTATTTGCCCCCTTCCTGATATCTTATTCTTTTGCATGTTTGTCACACAAAATGTTTCTGATCATCAAACACATTTAACCATTAGTCAAATATAACACAAGTAAACACAAAATGCAGTTTTTAAATGATGGTGTTTATTATTTAGGGAGAAAAAAAATCCAAACCTACATGGCCCTGTGTGATAAAGTAATTGCCCCCTTGTTAAAAAATAACCTAACTGGTGTATCACACCGGAGTTCAATTTCCGTAGCCACCCCCAGGCCTGATTACTGCCACACCTGTTTCAATCAAGAAATCACTTAAATAGGAGCTGCCTGACACAGAGAAGTAGACCAAAAGCACCTCAAAAGCTAGACATCATGCCAAGATCCAAAGAAATTCAGGAACAAATGAGAACAGAAGTAATTGAGATCTATCAGTCTGGTAAAGGTTATAAAGCCATTTCTAAAGCTTTGGGACTCCAGCGAACCACAGTGAGAGCCATTATCCACAAATGGCAAAAACATGGAACAGTGGTGAACCTTCCCAGGAGTGGCCGGCCGACCAAAATTACCCCAAGAGCGCAGAGACGACTCATCCGAGAGGTCACAAAAGACCCCAGGACAACGTCTAAAGAACTGCAGGCCTCACTTGCCTCAATTAAGGTCAGTGTTCACGACTCCACCATAAGAAAGAGACTGGGCAAAAACGGCCTGCATGGCAGATTTCCAAGACGCAAACCACTGTTAAGCAAAAAGAACATTAGGGCTCGTCTCAATTTTGCTAAGAAACATCTCAATGATTGCCAAGACTTTTGGGAAAATACCTTGTGGACTGATGAGTCAAAAGTTGAACTTTTTGGAAGGCAAATGTCCCGTTACATCTGGCGTAAAAGGAACACAGCATTTCAGAAAAAGAACATCATACCAACAGTAAAATATGGTGGTGGTAGTGTAATGGTCTGGGGTTGTTTTGCTGCTTCAGGACCTGGAAGGCTTGCTGTGATAGATGGAACCATGAATTCTACTGTCTACCAAAAAATCCTGAAGGAGAATGTCCGGCCATCTGTTCGTCAACTCAAGCTGAAGCGATCTTGGGTGCTGCAAAAGGACAATGACCCAAAACACACCCGCAAATCCACCTCTGAATGGCTGAAGAAAAACAAAATGAAGACTTTGGAGTGGCCTAGTCAAAGTCCTGACCTGAATCCAATTGAGATGCTATGGCATGACCTTAAAAAAGCAGTTCATGCTAGAAAACCCTCAAATAAAGCTGAATTACAACAATTTTGCAAAGATGAGTGGGCCAAAATTCCTCCAGAGCGCTGTAAAAGACTCATTGCAAGTTATCGCAAACGCTTGATTACAGTTATTGCTGCTAAGGGTGGCCCAACCAGTTATTAGGTTCAGGGGGCAATTACTTTTTCACACAGGGCCATGTAGATTTGGATTTTTTTTTCTCCCTAAATAATAAAAACCACCATTTACAAACTGCATTTTGTGTTTACTTGTGTTATATTTGACTAATGGTTAAATGTGTTTGATGATCAGAAACATTTTGTGTGACAAACATGCAAAAGAATAAGAAATCAGGAAGGGGGCAAATAGATTTTCACACCACTGTATTATACTGTGAAAGTGCCTCCATGTTGCCTCATTTTGGTATCTAATCAACATGGAGAGTCCCGGAATAAGCCACATTTTTGCCCCATGTGTTTTCTTTATCTATGACAACCACACTCCATCAAAATGACATCTATGTTTCATTTGCACAATCCAAACCACTCTTATTTTTCTTGTGTCCTTGCAGCTGCCAGTGTTCCTCCATGGTTGTGAACATTAGAGTTCTGGGTGAGCACTTGTGCCTATGAAAGTTATCCGCCAATAAGAGTCCCATTGCTGCAAGCAAAAAAATTATAATTTAATTTTCTCATATGTGATGGCATATTGTAGAGCTCCAAAAATGTGACATGTCAGTAAAGTTGTACTAGCAATTTTGATGCAACTTATTTTAATTTTATACTCTGCTCACAAGAAAACTAGCCACATAACCGGTCGAAGACAGGTAATAGAATAAATGTAAAAATATTTGATATCTCGTCTTATGTATACCTTCAGCATTTCGCATAGGTCTGTCCTCAGTATCCTCGTGTGTCTGCATCGGTCTGCCCTGGGGCTTTGTCTCTAAAGAGTTTTCGCTTAAAACTGCTTCTTACTCGCTTCCCGTCTCCTTCTTGATAAGTAGTACAGGCCTTCATTATCCGCTGTGAAAACATCATTTGTAGTCTTGTGAATGCTTCCTCTCAGTGTGCTTCCTACGCCTTGACTCCTCCTCATAAGCCTCAATCAATTCCATTTGCTTGGAGGGACTAAACACACACACAGTAGTGATTCTGTTATAGTGTATAGTGGAAGTCATCTTTGACACACTGTGGCGGTTTGCAACCAAGTGTGAAGCAGCTGGGATGAGGATCACAGCTTCTAAGTCCAAGGTCGTGGTTCTAGGCCGGAAGAGGGTAGTATGCCCTATCGCGGTTGGAGATGAGATGCTGCCTCAAGGAAGGCGAGTTGATTTTGGGATTTTGTTCACAAGTGTGGTAACAATGGAATGGTAAAGGAAAGAATGTTAGGATGCCTGTCCAAAAGCAGAAGATGATCCCTAAGTGGACCTTACAACAAGACAATAACCCAAAATGAAAAAAAAAATCGCTTAAAAAGAAATGTAAGTTTCTGGAATGGCCAAATCAAAGTCCAGCTCTTAACCCCAAAGACATGCCATGGGAGAGCTTAAAGCCAGCAGTACATGCAAGGCAGCCCTCAAATGTCAGAGGTCGAAGCTGTTTTGTAAGGAGCAGACAACTAAACATCATGCAGAATTTAACAATATTCACTGAAAATCTTCACTGGACCTCTTATTGGTCATGTCTGTCTGGTCACATATTTCCATCCACTTCTCTCCATATATTTTCTCTTGCAATGCAATGTGGGAAAATCTTTTTGAATGGCGC
Source organism: Erpetoichthys calabaricus (assembly GCF_900747795.2). NCBI lineage: Eukaryota > Metazoa > Chordata > Cladistia > Polypteriformes > Polypteridae > Erpetoichthys > Erpetoichthys calabaricus. The sequence goes on from NC_041405.2 coordinate 132,714,352, forward strand.
ACCCACACCTGCAAGATACTGCTATTATGTCCCCACATACTGCTTCCATTGCACCTAGCAAGTACTTTTCATCTCCATGTTGAAAAGAACTCCTTGACTGGATTCAAGAATGGGGTAGGAGGAACATCATTTGTATCCTTCAAGTGAGCAGTGAACCATTCGTGGATGGCATTGGTTCTGTGAAAGCTGTCATTGTCCCATACAATTACATAATTTGGCAACTTTTCTGACCAAACCTCGCTTATTTTCTGAAATGAGATTTTTTTGCATAGAATGGGTGCCCTATGAGATGAAATACCTCCTTCTGGGAACACCAACACAGCCCTCAGCAACCTTCAGGGTCTTGTCATGGTAGGTCTCCCTCATCACATTAGGATCAGCAGTCACACCAAAGTCTAAGTTCCTCATACAAACTGCGTGAAAACTCATTAGAAACAGCCTGATCTTGGAGTTTGACCAGGTCCAGCCTTATTTTCCTAGTAAGTGGTTGTAACTGGACCTAAGCTGGATCTGCAGCATAGCAGCAACAAGTCTGAGGTCAGAATAAACACACCGGATACTTCTGTATACCCTGCAGTTTTATAAGGGCCTCACCTATCTGCCCACAAGGATGGTACTCCAGTGAAGGAGGTCGATCACAAGTCCAATGATGCGGCTAAGGGCACTGGAACCAGGATCCCATGATCTGTAGCCTCTGCCCTTTTGCAAAGTCAAGGAACATGGAGCCACTTTCACCAGTCGCCTGACCCATGGGGACTGACACAATCCTAATTGCCAGTCTTGTTAGTGCCACTGGTCACATTGAAGTCACCCATGACCAGGGCAGTGTTGCCTCACAGGCACCCATCAACCACCAACCGAAGTTGTGAATAAAATGTCTCCCTCACCGAGACATCACTCACCATGGTCGGAGCATACACAGACAATAGACAACGCACACAGAGAGTTCCTTAATCCAAGTCTCATAATACGGTCGTTGCAGATTTGTACAGGACAGTGATCAACTTGGGTTTCTTCCGGCATGTAATTACAGGACAACACCGATCAATGCAGATGGGGTAACATTCAATGTCTCTCACAGTAACAGAATAACTATATATGCTGAACACTTAATGCCACGGGCCTTAGACTTTTTTGGTATCATTAATATTGCAAAAATGGAATACTTTGAGGGCATTCAGCATTTCAAGTAATATCGCCAGGGGCCCATTTTTTATAATGCAATATTTACCACACAACGTGTACATGGATTTCACCAACCGTGTTACACATTCACTCCGTGATATTCCTTTATGTCATTCCCTTCTTTTGCTGCTGCATTGCTCCTGTTCTGGAGGATATGCCCATTATTTTTATGTACTGCCACAGGGACCTCTTGCTCTGCTGGCCTGAAAGTTGTCCCCTGCATTTCTCAGATATGCAGTCTGTGGTTGATTATCTGTTCAGTGATCAAATTAAAAGGGCCTGTAAATGTTGCCACAAACATGATTTAATCTGGACTAACGTATCCATAATTTCCTGAACCGAGTGAAATCCTGTGCTCAGAAATCATGACTTCCAAGATTATCTAATCTCTTTCTGAAACAGCCCCCAGAATCTAAAGAACAGTCACCAACAGTCGTAAGATAGAAACGTGGGAGTATCAGGAGTCCTATGCCATCTCTCCTCCAGGCTCACACTAGAAGAAAGAAGTAAAAACAATCTGTTTTAGCATTCTTGTGGAAATGGATTCTTATTGCTTTGATAAATGCTTTCGCCACCCACCTCGGCTGCTGAATGACAAATGTCCCACTAAATCCATAATTTGGGTGTGGGCTCAAAGCCTACGCCAATAGCATATAATGTGCACATTTAATTTCTGGTACCTTCCTTGCACAAGTCTTTTGGGACAAACAGGGCCGATTTAAAATTTCCAAATAGTATGGTCAGTATGAGGTGGTTTCAGTTTTTTTTTTAACCTACAGTATACAAAACAACATTCTTGCATTTGTCTTTAAAACTGTCATCCTTGGTAAATTTTATCTAGTTAATCATTGACTCCACCACTATAAAGCAATTAGAGTGATGCTATAAATTAAATGAGTCAAGTTTAGGTTGGATACCTTGGTAACAGCGACAGTTCCATGCACATAGAGTGATTTTTATCTCCAGTTATAGCACATCTCCCAGACAACTTCCCACTTTATAGCACATCTAAATCCATCAAGTAGACCCACATAGACAAGAGAGTTTTATTCAGAGTATCACTGGCAGGAAGGAAAGAGCTACCCAAGGGCCAGAGTAACAACATCTGCATTAAGACAAGCAGAAGGGAGTTGTTTTGGCTGCTAGTTCTGATACATTATACTTTGCCAGAGCCTAAACTGACCTCTTGTAGATTCTTGTGATCATCACACAGGGCGAGACAAGGGTCAGCTTAACGGAGGAAAGGAATTTATTCAAAAAAAAAAAACCCACACTGCTCCTGAAAGCTGCTGAGACACTGGGAGATGGCCCACTGTGGAAGAAGACTGAGTCAAAGCCAGAAACTTGCCCACTATGCCAACCGGCGGGAGAAAGTTGCCTTTGAAGACAGCATTCGGTTTATCGAAGCGCAAAAGCAGTCAGCACTAGCCTGGTATGAAAAGACAGCCACCAACTACGTGTGCAAGCTTAATGAGTATCATGAAGCAGCCAACAAGTCCTGCAGCCCCTCAATTCCACCAGTACCTCCCAACACTCCAATTGATGACTGTTCATCCAAATTCAAGATGTCTCAATCAAATGTTTCCAGCAGAGAGAGGAGGTGGTCTACAATATTCTGATGTCACTCCTGAAGAGGCATTTCAGAAAAAAAGGCAAGTGCAATAAAAAGCCACTTTGGTGCAATTAATGTCTCTTCAATTTTGTTTCAGTATTTTGTATCAACTTATTACCTAAATGTAGCAAATTTGTTTAATTCAGATTATTGTTTGTGATGTTTTCTACTGCAGATAAAATACACCAGGACCCCACACTGAAACCCAAGAATCGATACATTTGATTTCTGGATCCAATGGTTGTACTTGCTGGTTAAGATTTTCCTCTTTTGTGGTACAACAGCAATCCAAGATTAGGTACAATATCTACACAAAAACAAATTATAGACTATTTAGCTTCCATAAGTATTCATGTGTCCCCCCCTCCCCCAATTTACATATTATGCACTGAAACTTGTGTTCTCTGTGAATGTAAAAGAGAATGCTCATCTTGGAAGTCTATAGAATTCTGTTCTGATGACCACGAAATCCAAAATCAAAAAAATAAATAAATAAATAAACCTGCTGTGTGTGGTTTTATACAGACTGCACTGTACCTCAATTTCTCCTGAATGGTATCTAAACCTGCGGATGGGATTGGTTCCTGTCTTGCGCCCTGTGTTGGCTGGGATTGACTCCAGCAGACCCCCCATGACTCTGTGTTAGGATATAGCGGGTTGGATAATGGATGGATGGTATCTAAACCTTGTGATCTTACCCAAAGTTTTACTTTAATCAATACAAACTAATTATGAAAAGTGTAACAATCTTGATTTATTCACCATTAACAAAAATGTAATTAAAGAAATTGTGCATTTACAAAATTTCATGCCCCTTTTCTGTGGTGGCATAGTCCTAGTATGCAAGTCTAGAAGAGTCAACTGCTTTAAAATTTGAACATGGAACCCAACTGTTGTACAGATAAAGTGAACCAAAGGTTTCTTCAAGATCAGAGTGAAAATTTGCATATTCAGCGATGATTTGGTGTCTGTAAACAAATTTCACATGCTTAATCCAATCATCATCTTTGTTTTAACTCCATGTTGTAGAGAGCAAACAAATAAGCATCTGGAACTGGATTGATTTATGATTATGAACCATTTAAGCTCCATATTTCTTTAAAACATTGGGCACAGTAAGCAAGAAATAGTGGCTAGACTGAGAAGGGAACTGGGAAACCCTTGGCTCAAAACATTTTAACTACTGCTCTGTAATGCTGCCTGTAGAGGACATTTTGAAAAGACTAGCCGTGTAGTTTGCAGAAAGTGCACACAATGGTCATACAGACCCCCAGGACAGAAGTTATTGTTGCCCCCAGTGGCTAAGAGTAACAGACACAAAGCACAACAACAGCATGATCAAATCCCTGCAAACTACTATAATATGTGACTCAGAATAAATCACTTCACCTACAAGTGCTTTGGTTATATAAAGAGAAACAGATATACTTTGTACTTATGATGAAAATTGCAAGTATCAAATATTACCTTTCAGAGGATGCAGGCTTGGAGAAAACAAGCAATTTGCATACTTCTGGGAAAAAACTTCTGCAATATCTCAACATTCCCATCCAACTCCTCATTTTATACATATTTAACAAAATGACAGAAACAAAGCTAAAATTATACATTCTACCCATTTCAAAGCTTCTTGGTAATTATGGGCTCAAAGTGCAACTGTACTCACTTTTTGGGGGTAGGGGTGGTTCTTGTTGGGGTTTTTGATGATGCGCTTTCAAAGAACAAAGCCACTCTTGCATATTGATAGCAAATTTTGGTCAGGAAAAGGAACAAAAGAAAGGTGTCACTTGTACTCATTGATTCATTTATTTTCATTTAAATACTAAAACCCTCTGAACATTACAATATACAAATATGAATACAGTGTGCCCTTCAACTGAAGGTTTCCTAACAGGGCTTTAGTGGGAATGTTTTTTTTTTTGGTAATAGAATTAGGAAATATTTAGAGTCACAATAAATACCAGTGACAAAGGGAACAAAAAAAAAAAAAAAAACCAAACACAAAGAAATAATCTGCTTCAGTGCAACATTACTGTCACACCTGTAGCTAAACCACTGTTTGAAAAAACTAAGCTGGGTAGGAAAAGTGTGTTTGGGGCATCAAAATCTGATGAATGCAAGTCTTCACTACACCACATACCATCTGATCACAATCAGATAGATCTGAGGTGGCTGAATCCAGAGTGTTTTCAAATTATTATTAGTCTACTGGGGGTAAAAAAAGCTTCCAAGTAATGAAAACAAAAGTAATGCTTCACAGAACTGAAACACAGATGGGCACCCTGCATTACTAAGATTACATTTCACAAGGATCTCACCTTTTCAACAACTAGTCTTTGGAGTTACACCTTTAAACAGAGGTCCTTAAGGGCAAGATGCATGATGCCAGATGCTCTTTATTTACCATCCTAATGAAATTATTAACCCAACAAAGCACTCGAACCACCCCAACAGTCATTGAGACAGAGGTAGATTACCGTCTTACAGAAGCAGCAGATAAGTGATATAACAGGAGGTAGAGGTATGAAAAATTCAGGAATATTTATATTTAAAAAATGGGGAGGGTCGAGGGAAGAGTATAAGTACAAGAAAGGTAACAGCTGATGGCACTTATTACCTTGGGGGAAAAAGGTGGTGTCTATAAGAAACGGATTTTGTCCCCAGCAGTACACAACAACAAATTTTATCCACTCCTGTGGGTTGAGGCAAAAAAAAAATTTAATAGTGCAGAAGACAGGAATCAAGTCTAATGGGAAAACGCACCAAGCAGAAAGAAATAAAAATAAAAATGTTGGGTATTATGTGTGTACAGTGTGAAACAAGCTGTACAATTTGCATAAATGTTTTACTTTTCACAAATCCTGTATTTCATACCAGCAGAGAATGCCCTCAACTTCAATACACTGGGAAAAGTTCACTCAATAGGCAATTTCCTTGCTATATGGAAGCTAAAAGCGAAAAAAAAGTATATATGTGTGTGTATATAAATAATCTACTCTATTTCAAGGAAAGTTACCAAGATATGGATCATCACACAGAAAACAGAAGATCGGGGAAGGGAGGACAGAGTTAGTTTTATTATTGAAAACTGAACACTGAAAAGGCATTCAGTTTCTTGCCCAACTTACAACCAAAAGGCAACTGCCCATGACTACCTGCCAGTCTACAGAGAACAGTCACTGATCCAGCTTTGTGCTGGCAACATTGGCATAAACAATAATGATGTAATTAACGGCCGAATGAGTTAACGAGGAAGAAATGAAAAACAGCAGAAAAGATTCATCTTTACACAAAAAGCCAAAGTCAGTTATTGGCAGGGTGAAGTTTCACATAACGTAGTGCTGAGGCTTGGTGCAAGATCTCAACATTCAAGAAGGCCATACTAGGGGATGTTGCAGAACTCCCCAGGACACACCAACAGGGGGATTCTGGGTGTGCTTAAGCATAAGTTATTCTGGAAAGTTAATGAAGGAGAAGGATAAACCCCCGCAGGAAACTCAGAAGGCACTCAATTATTTCCAAGTCTCTGCTGGCAGCCCACCTTTGAAGTAGCAGCATTGTGCCCCCGAGTGGAAGAACCTACAATGAACCAAGAAGATTCTTGAAATAACAGCACTTTCTTACTGAATTTCAAATTTCCCAGGTGCGGGTGCCCATTCCTTGTCTCCGTCTCCTGAAAACCACTGTTTCTGCCGATTAAGATTAAGCACTGACTTGATTTTGGGGGATGGGGGAAAATTTAGGAAGCGTAAAAAGGTACAAATAGTCAAGTCCAGTCTCTCCCTCTGGAACTCAAAAACACATATGCCCACAATTCACCCGCCCAGCAACCCGCGTCCATCTGTTGCTCAAGTGTACACACATGTCCATGTTCAATAAAATTACACAACACATTTCCCTCTTCCCAGTTTAGGTAATGGGAGACAATTCCTGCATTGAGCTGCAACAGTCAAGTCAGAAGAGATGGGGATGAACAGAATATAGTCTCTTGCTCTGAAAGCAAATCAAGACAGCCCAACAGGAAAGGTGCATTAAATCAGCTTCCCACCACTGTATTAGGCCAGTACAGCCACAATGAGCGCAGCTCAGTCCTCCTAAGCCCTTCAGCGCCATCTGGTAACTTGCTTCCAAGGTGGTGGCATCGGCAGCAGGGAGAAGGGAAATTCTCATTGTTGTTTTTAAATAGAATCATTAAGATTTCCATGTGTTTGCCGTTTGGCTGATGGAACGAGATGGAATCATGTCCAGGAGGTACTCACGCTGACGGTCCATGGCTGATGAGGGCTTGTGCACTGATAGGCTAGGGTTTACATATGCCATAGTGACACCTAGAAGCAGAGAGGAAAATGGAGAAAAAAAAAAAAAAAATCAAATGTTAAAATGTTCCCTATGACATGATAGCAGTTAATTTACAGTAATTACATGTAAAGGAGATAAACAAAAAGGTGTTTACACCCATGGCAAAAATTTGGAGAATCATACAAACTAATTTTAGAAGAGTGGCATTACAGTGGTCTTTTTGTTCTATAACTCCGGTTTTAGGATAAAGGTTGCCCAGTGTGTATCTGTTTCACTTACCTTCTTTACATTACCAGATTGGTTACAGAGCTTGTTTCTAATAGCCTGAGGAATCAACTCACAAACAATGTTTGACTGGGCCAAGATGGTGAGTTGAGAAATATACAGTAAGTAGGTAAGGTAAAAATGGTGGCATCAAGATAACATTTGGAACAAGCTTCCACTAACTTAGTAAAGTGGATATAAAAGGGGTAAACAGATGGATCACTTAAAATACCAGAACACACAATATAATAAAATGCTTCAAATTAAATTTAAGGACAGAACCCACCACCATAAAAAGTAGGAACTCACCCAGGAGATTAATGTGTGCAGCACAGGACTTGCTTATTTTAAGCAATTTGACTGGCAGAGTAGAGAGGGAAAAGGTAGTAGAGAGTGGGCAAGGAGGTGCAGAACAGTGTGGCAGCATCTCTTCCACAGAGAAGGATTTTAAGCTTCAGACTGGCACCTCCTACCCCCCTGAAATCAGTGCACAAAGCTAGTCCACAATTGTGTACCCATTCTAAAATTTCAAGTGTTCACATCCCTCAGACACAACTAAGTGAAGTCCAAGGGTTGCCAGCTTTTAAAATGTCCTCAACTCTAGCACTTCTACATCACAACACACAAAACCATTCATCCATTTATCTTAACAGCCCAAGTTCACGGGAAAGAAAATCCACAACTTTAAGTACACTTCAGTTACAGCAATCTTACAAGCACAAGTAGGGGGACAAATAATCCAGTATGCCAGGATACTGGCAATGAAACCCCAAAGAACCAATCTACTGAAAGCCACTGAGTACACAAATGTGGGCCAGAAAGAAGGGATGGGCAAGAGAGTCAAACTGAGGCGACGGGCAAGAACTACCTGTGTTGAGGGGGCTTTGCTTCTTCCAGGTGTTGGCTGCAGTGCTGGTGTTGGCTTTGCTCCCGGGACGCACGGCATGCTTACCTGGCCTGGTCACAAGAGCAGCTGCTGCTGCTGCACTTTGGAGCTGTGAAGACTGTGAAAATGTGTGTAGCACGCCGCGTGCGCCTGCTGATTGAAGGCCCCGGGGCAGCTGGTTAGGGCTCTACATTAAAAAGTAAGGGAAAGACAGAGGTTGTGGGAGGGGATAATAATATAAAAAAAAAAAATAAAAAATAAAGGAATTACAGTCGAACACTAAACAAAACACAACATAAACACTAGACTGACCAAAGATAGTCATCCAATGAGTTCACTTTTCGAGCCCTTGTTTCCAATTTCCAGTACACAAGTTTCTTAATAGTCTAAAGTCAACTTACTGCAACGGAAAATGTTTTTCATACCCTGCCACTGTCAGTTTGGCACACAGCAGTGGTTTCTTTGGTCTGCTGAACAGCTAGAGCAGACAGGTCAGGTGCACGAAAAGCATAGTCTCCTGTGGCATATTGTCATATGATGACTGGATAGCCACCCCAACTCTGAGCCATCCCAAACCCACCCATCCAACAGCCCAATGATGCCGCCCATCTCTGGCCTACCTGTTTCATGGTGGAGTGATGCCGTCCAATTGGCCCCCCCCTGCTGTGAGGCAGGCCGGTGGTCCGTACCTGTTTGATCGCAGTGTGGTGCTGCACCTGCTGTGACGAGACCAGCGTCTGCTGCTCAGAGGTCTTGGCAGAGGATGATGACGTGGGGATGGGGGAGGCCGATCGCAGTATCCGCTGCTCAATTTCCTGCTCCTGCTGAAGGGCCTTGACAAAGGCAGCCTTCAGTCGGTTTGTGTGCTCAGCTTTGAGAGCCTTCTTCTGGTTTGAGGTCATGCAGTGCTCACACATAATAGTGCCAGATTTCTCCTGTCTCCAACGGCATGTGAAATCAGTCTTGCACTGGGCACAGGTATAAGGGTCCTTAAGAGTCAGCACTCCAGCTGCTGTTACAGCCACCTTACCTGTATGGATACAAATGCTAAATGAAGCATACAACACTGCCATGTGCAAGACCTTGGCATACTCAACTATTACTTGCTCTAAGTTCTGTATATATCCCTGGAATAGTGCTTTTGTCACAAAAATGATGGGAAGTTGCTTTAGTATAAATATATAGTGGGTATTGAAAAGAATCACCCCCTTTGAAATATTCCCATTTTTTTGCTTTATAGCCTTAAATGAAAACACACAAACCGATATTTTTTCCAGCTTTACTTACTCAATCTATAACATCGAAGTGAAAGATATCACAGCTACAGTTCAGAAGAATTTAAATAAATAAACAAAAATACTGTGATAATAAAGGATCACCCCCATCCTAAACAATATTTGTAAACTCAATCAGGTGTAAGTAACCACCATTTCCATTGCAGACCATGGTTACTGGCTTCCACCTGTGATCAACTGTAATCAGTGTGATTAGTGAAGCATAAAAACAGCTGTTCCTGGAGCATTCCCTTTCTTGGTAGTGCAACTGACTATGGGTGTCAAGCCACTTTCAAAAGATCTCAGGGATAGAGTGGAGGACAGACATAAGGCAGGAGACGGATACAAAAAAATCTCAAAGGCTTTATCAATCCCAAGGAGCACAGTAAAGTCCATAATAAAGAAGTGGCAAGTGTTTGGTACTAGGACCCAACCTGGATCCGGCTGTTCCTCCAAACTGGAAGGAAGAACAAGGAAAAAAACTGGTAAGAGAGGCTACCAAGAGGCCAATGGCCACGTTGAAGGAGTTACAGGATTTTATGGCAAAGAGTGGTCATTGTGTGCACGTGACAACAATTTCACAAGCGCTCCACAATTGTGGCTTGCTCGGGAGGGTCACAAGGTAAGAAACACTTCTCAAGAAAGGCCACATTAAGGCTCTTTTGAGCTTTGCCAGAATGCACCTTGAAGATTCTGGTGCCAAGTGGAAAAAGGTCTTCTGGTCAGATGAGACCAAAATCGAACTATTGGCCTCAATACCAAAAGGTACACCTGGCGGAAATCCAATGCAGCTCACCATGCACAACACACCATACCTATAATAAAGCATGGAGGTGGCAGCGTCCTGTTGTGGGGGTGTTTCTCTGCCGCAGGGCCTGGGGCTGTCATTAAGGTAGAAGGAAAAATGGGTGGGGCAAAATACCATCAAATTCTTGAGGAAAACCTGCTACCCTCTGCCAGAAAGTTGAAGATGGGCAGAATGTTCACCTTTCAACACGACAACGACCCGAAGCACACAGCAAAATTGACCACACAGTGGCTGAAGGAGTAAAAAGTAAATGTCTTTGTGTGGCCCAATCAGAACCCAGACCTAAATCCCATTGAAAATCTGTGGAAAAATTTGAAGATAGCAGCCCACCAACGCTCACCATTCAATTTGACCAAACTTGAACAGTTCTGTAAAGAAGAGTGGGCAAATATTGCTCAATCTAGCTGTGCAAAGCTGACAGAGAAGTATCCCAACAGACTCAAGACTGTCATTAAAGCAAAAGGTGGTTCAACAAAATATTGACATTGGGGGGTGATCCTTTTATTAATCTCAGTATGTGTTGTTTTTGATTTTTTAATAATTTTTCTGAACTGTAGCTGTGATGTATTTCACTTGGATGTTATGGTTGCATTGAGTAAGTAAAGCTGGGAAGAAATATTATTTGTGTGTGTGTTTTCATTTAAGGCTGTAAAGCAAAAAAAAGGGAATATTTCGAAATGGGCGATTCTTTTCTATACCCACTGTATATGCATTTAAAAAACACACATAAATGCAAATACACACTTGCATGGAAAAGTCTGGAAACTGAAGTTTGGAAAGAAATAAAAAAAACATACACATTACAACTGTGATAAGTAAACTAATGTCATTTTATGAAAAAGGTGATGTGCAGTTACAGTTCATTTGGTTAACTAAAAACATTCAAAATAAAAAATGTATTTTATAGCACTGGGAAAATTGGAACCAAATTTCTCATACCTACTTTGGCAATCTCAAATTGATGCACACATTATAAAGGTCAAGAAAATGAAGCACTGGCAGAAGCACATTAACAAGTTTTTTTTTTGTTTGTTTGTTTTTTTAATGCTTCATCCCAGTTTTTACTAGTACTTATTTCTGGTTATATCAAAATCCTAAAGTCATTATACTAATAAAGTATTTTACATTGATAAGGGAATAAAAATTATGAAATAGTTTTATTAGGTATACTTAACATCACGCATTTACTCCAGATAATGTACCGATTACTACCCAATTTTCAAAAAGATGAGCAACATACCTTTTCCTTGCGTTTCTAGTAGGTTTTGCACCACCTCTTCCAGTCCCACCAGGTAAATAAATTCATTGTTAGCGGCACTGGGCAAGAAGTTAAGTTCTGGTGCTGGAGGTTTGGGTGGCGGAATTTCCAACAAGGTTTTCTCCAGCTGCTTGCGCAGTGCTAGCTTGGCAGCAGCCTGCCGGCTAGCAGGAGAGTCATTGCTGTTTACCACCGAGGTCACGCTACTGCCTGTTACACTGCTTTGAGATGTTAAAGAAGGGCTCTTCAGGTTGGTTGGAGAAGCCTGTATATATGGAGAAAGGAATACACAACACTGTACTAGTTACATTCTGTACCAAGACCATTTAAACTTGGTGGTTCATAAAGGTTAAAATGGTGACCTTTACTATGAAGAACATATTTAGTAATTCCAGCTATTACTGAAGAAACTTTACTTCACACGATGTGAACTTAAAAGGAGTCCTTCTCAAATGATGATTTTAATGAGGCTGTGACACCTCAATCTGGTCACTTCTACCAATAGCTATACAGTCCAAAAAAAGTGCTGCTGTCACGCTGTACCTTCCTTACCTGTGGAATGTTTACCAGCAGGCTGGTATTGGATACATTGGCAACTCTGATAAGCCCCTGCTGGATAATCCTCTGACCTTGCAGTTGCACATTAGGAACTGATGCCCGTGGTGCCAAAAGCAGTGGAGGAGGACCAGAGCCAGAAGGCTGCTGCCTCAAGCCGTGTATTTGCTGTGGAGACACAGAAATGGGCTGATATGACATGAACACAGGCAACATGAGATGCATAGGCACACAGACAGAGAGAAGGAGAAACACATAGTAAGTCAGAGAGAAAAATAAAAGCGAAAATTTTGGATCACATGCACCATCTTCAGCACTCACCGGTGCTCCTCTGACCAAGGGTGGCATGACAATTTGTGTATTCTGCTGGGATCCCAGCTTAGAGGACACTGGCTGACCTCCTCTCACCAAGGGTGGTGGGATCACTGTACCTGAGCTGCGATTAGATGACACCTACATTGGGGGTGCGGGGTGGGAGTGGGATAAAAAGGCAAAAAAAAATTTGATATTTATTATCAGAGGATGTAATGTAGCATCGCAAACAAGGTGACGAACTTGCTCAGGTTGACAGGATTTACCAAAAAATAACAGTTTTAGACTTACCGGTAATATACCTTTGCCAGGAGCAAGACTCTGAGTTCCCCTTACCAAAGGAGGTGGAGTTGCCACAGAGTTGCTTGATGCTCCAGTGGTCTGTAGGCAAGATACAGGGCGAAAGGTTAAATCTTACTTGCAATAAACCCTAAAAGGCTGTTTTAAGAAAGTGTGTGATATTCTGCAAAGTTTAATAATAATAATTATTTGCATTTACATAGTGCTTTTCTCACTACTACAAGCGCTCAGCAATTGTAGGTTAAGGGCCTTGTTCAAGGGCCCAACACAGCAGAGTCCCTATTAGCATTTATGGGATTCGAACCAGCAACCTTCCGATTGCCAGTGCAGATCCCTAGCATCAGAGCCACCACTCCGTCTCACCTTTTGCGTTGTCGTCTCTTTTTGGATCTGACTCTGCCGTAACTTCTTCAGCAAAACCAGCTTTGCTTCCTCTAACCGTAGTTCTTCTTTCAATTGTTTGATGATACGCTCTCTTTCTTCTGGGCTGCTTTTCTGAGAACACAAATGTATACATATAAAATGAACCTCCTGTTTTTAAAGGAGACACCCAAAAGTACATAAAATGTAGAATCTGCAAAGTTGCTGAGCAAGTCTTACCATGAGTGCTTCAGTGTTGGTCTCTTTAGAAAACCTACTCAAACCATTCATCTTTGGACTAGAGGGCTCATTGTCAGACAGGACAATTACATCTGGTGAAGGCGCGCGACGATCTTTCTTGATTTCGCTAAAAAAAAAAAAAAAAGAAAGGGGGGGCATTTCTATTAGGGTTAATTCATACACAGGAATAAGAAATAATTCTAGGCTCCAATCAGTTACCTATATGACTACATGTGATTCCCTACTAGCTGGAAGAGGTTAGCGGCTTAACTGAGAACCTTTGATTTAAGTCTAGAAATCTCAAGCACACAAGAAAATCCATGGTGAAGCATTACTATTCAAAGTACTATAGACACTGTCATGTTAAACTGCTTCGAGATACTAGTCATTGCACTACAGGAACACAAGGTTGTCAAAAACTACAGGAGGGTAAAATGAGAAAAAAATCTGGCAGTCCTATAAAAAGAGGCCACAAGAGGGAGACACATACTCAAATATTGCTCACATTGCTAGCACAAAGGGTACTAAGTTTCTAACAGTTGCAAAATACAGGACGCAGTTGTGACAATCTAAAAAAGTTCTGGTAAGGTTGGTGGAACCACCACACACCAAAACTCATACCAATAACCACAGCAGCTTAAAGCAGATACTTGTAAATTCATAACAAGGAAAGTTGTCATGGCATGCTCCACAAAATAAAAGGAACAATTTTTCTTAGACATGAAAACTTAATTCCCAAAAAGCTGATTGGGAAGCATAAAATTCATGTTTACCTTAAAATATTTAGCAAAGATGGTGCAAGTGAGGAAGGATCAGCAAATATCAGCAAAACAATGAGGATGCTTCAGGTTTATACATTAAATTCCAAAATTAAAAGGGGAAAAGCATAATTGTTACTTTCAGCAATCTTATATGAACTGTCTCAAGCATATAAGATACAATTAAACTGTGTGTGTGTTGGGGGGAGGTATTTGATCTTTCTTTTGATGGTTTTTAGGATTGCAGGTGTGGATACTTAACCCTGCACTTTGCTCACAAGTATCCACAGTCACTGTGCCCACGAAACACAGCAGAGGCAACTTACTTCCTGTATATTAATCACCCTACCAAAAGGGTCACATGACCCAAGCAGTTCACTCTGTGGTCATGTGACACACCCCCCTTCACTGCTCCTTCCAATGTGGGAAACCATGGCAACAGCCAGCTGAAACCGGTTTGTGACACATAGCCTTCATTTTGTGAAACGAGGTAGAACTCAGGTGCCGGAAGAAAATGGAGTTACTGGCTGTCTCCTAAAGTTGAATAGGGATTAGTTATCGTCACTGTGTGTGGTGGGGGGGCGGGGGGCTTTATGGTTTAGAATGATGACTACTTAGCAGCGGTGAGGACTGAGGAGGAGGCATTTCCTGTTTGAAGCAGAGTCAACAGTCACTTTGTCACATGGGACGGGTATTATTAAAAAAAAAAAAAAACAACAACATGCACCACACCCCACACACCAAACAGAAACCTACACGCTAACTGACATGTTTGCCAGGTCTGGCCACCATCTAAGTATGATGAAGTGTAGTGGCAACCTTCTCTTCATAATATGGCACAATTAAATCTACAGTGCTTTACTGATAACATTTAAAGTAATGCCAATGTAAAATAAAGTTAAATATTTATGAATTAAAATATAAACAATTAGAAGAGACAAAAACACACATTTCCCCATAAATGGAATGAAATGGTTAAGAAAATGGACTAATAAACATATGTATAACTATCAACTAAGTGCACCGGAGGCTAACGAGAAAGGAATCCTTGTTTGACTATGAATTAAGCCATTAACTGCCTTTGTGACATACATTTAACCTAGGCAAATACATCATGGTAGATTGTAGTAAATGGCACACTTTCAAATTAATTTCAGAATTCATTTTCAATGCTTTCTCCAAAGGCCTATTTCTCCAAAAACTCTCACCTTTTTGCTGTACTCATATCCACAGGTTCATCTCCAGTCTGCACTTCCAGTTTGATGGTGGCTTTGACTTCCCCACCCTTGAAGATACCTGGCACCTTGGTAACAGCTGCAGTCCCCATTTCACTCTTAACTTTTCCATCAGGTGATGTGATCCCATCACTCTTCAGATGGTCCGTGCCCTTTTCCAGCCTCATCTTTTTCACATCCACCTCACTAGGGAGGGAGTCCCGCTCCAGAGCCCGTTTCTGACTGCGGGTCTGACGGCCGGCTTCCTCCGACATTACAGCACCTTTGGGGACAAGCACATGTAAGTAAACATTCTGCAAAATGTTTTATATTCGCCATACAATAAAGTATCTGATTCTGGAATTTTCACAATAGCTCAATTATTCCGATACCTTAAAAGTAACTAAGTTATGAAAAATTTTGGATTTAGGGTGCAGAAAGCATGTTCTCTCCAGATTTTCCTTCCACAGATGTATTGGTTAAATTTATTTTAAATTTAGTCCCTGCAAATTGACCCTGTATAACTGTTCAATGAGATGGATAAACACGCATTGTTATCACTCTTTAATATTTTCTTTATCAGTATGCTACTGCTGGAGTATGTGAATTTCCCCTTGGGATTAATAAAGTATCTATCTATAAACAATTTACCCACCTCCCAAATCTCTTGGTTCCTGCGTTATTATGCCCAAAGCACTCAGAAGCAGCTTCAGCTCCCCAAAACCCTAACATGGGGTTGGGGATATGTGGGATGTAACAATACTATAGTATACTTTATCACTCTCACTGAAGTTGGAAAATATATGCCACAGAATTTTAAAGGACTAAAAATTGAGACTAGAAATAACTGCCAGGGAAATAACTGAATGAGAGACACTGCCTACAGAAACTTAGCATTGCAGAAGAATGGTTTCTTAATTTTGGCTGTGAGCATGAGAAAGTAGTAAATGAAACATGCTGCCAGCAGTAACTAAATATTCAGAAAATTCTACAGAGAGATAGGTAATAAATGGCCGGCACAGGTATGAAAGCAAAGGCCAAGATCGAGTAAGCAAGTGCTTATTTATACATTAAGTAAGGAAAAATAGCATTTATGACTATAATTTTGAAAACTTTTCAAAAGCACTTCTCGACACTCCATCATTTATCACAGTTGCGAATTTCATTGTTTCATGAAGCAACTTCACACTTTAACATGCTTCACACACAGCAGCGCAACACATGCATGCTCATCTGTCATCTGATAAAGAAAGCTGACTCAAGGTCTTTCTCATCTCCCAATGACATCACTGGGAGTCCACATGACCCTTCCCAGGATTCACTGGGAGACACAGCATTTTCCAGAAAACTGGTCTGAACCGGTTGATGGGTGAGAGGCGCTGAAGTAGGTTTAACCCTTTGTGAGGTTGTCATGCTATGTGCCCTGCTTGCAAGGGAGAGGCAACTGGCATTCCAAAACACAAGTCTATCCTGAAAAAGGGGGAGGAAGAGGAATTTGTGACTGGCACGAATACAAAGAAAGAAATGAAGGTTACAAAACAGAAAATGACACCCATAAAAAACTGCTAACACTAGGAAGGAGCAAAAGGAGACTAAACAAAAAGGGATAGTTGAGAAATATGAGCAGAGAAAAGGGACATCAAACAGGAGGGAGAAATGAGGGAGGATGAAGAGTAGTGACACAGACCTAACAAATGTAACCAGTTTTTTTTCCACCATTGTTGCCAGAAATAATTGCTTTGTTTGGTTTTAATTTTTATATTTTCTGCATTTTCTGATATTTTAAGTTGTTTATAATGTGTTTGTTTTAATTTATTATTTATTCAGTGTCCTTGAGTTCTTAGAAAGGCGCGTTGTATAAATAAAATGTATTATACTTTAAAGAAGAAATGAGCAAAAAAAGTGGCACTACCTTTAACTACTATCTATCTAAAAAATCAGAATGTAAAAGTTCATCTGTCCACATCCTTTAGATGATTAGCCCATTTTTACACACTGATTACAAACACCTTTAAGGAGAACTGTGTCAGAAAAGTCACACACATTTTACACACACACACACACACATATACACCCACCCACCCAACATATATGCATACATACACATATAGATATGCTTACACTTTTTGCTACATTGTGACAAAAGTATCTGAATTGCTCCCAGCCTAAATATATCCCTTACCTGTCCATTCATGGATGAGCCAAGATCAAAGATCATACCTAAACATGATAGAGCAGTAAAAAAAGTCCTCTAATTCAAGGTGTTTCTACTAAAAAGACATTGCTAAGTGACCGAGTGCTACTCTCCTGGGCTTGTATATAGTTTATTTAAAGTTACACTTTACCTTGTACTGACTAAAAAAAATGCAAAAATGGCTATACAGTGGAGGCAATCCAACATCAATTAGTATTTGGACTATCCAGAACAAATCAGTTAACCAAAATATGATGTACATTTAAAAAAAAAAAAAATACTATGCCGAGCGTCCTGGGATAGTTTGTTAGTATATTCTAATCATTTTCCACCATATCACCCGTACTAAATCACATATGGAGGAGGTGGGTGTCTTGTTCTGGTTGACTCAAACAAGTAAACAAGCACAAATGGACACAGAGCTCACTGTGTACAGAAGTAGGCTGGGAAAGAGCATTGAAAGGTCAAGAAAATGACCAATGATAATCGTGATCAAATTTTGAGCTGTAGGTAAGGAAAGGATAACAAAAAACAAAAAAATGACATAAGGAATGTGATGCCTTATTTTGGTTGTTGTATCAAATGTTTAGTCAGCTTTCATTGACAGCAAATATAAAAATTTTGCTAAAAACCTGTAATTCCTATAGTTACTTGTTCCCATTAAATTCAAAACACTTTTTTCCTTGACACACAAAAATTGCTTTGAATGAAAATCTCATGTTAGCTTTACATTCTCATGAGCATTTTTAATAAAACATTCAACTCACAAGTGCATATTATAGCTGTTACGTCTGCAAGTGAGCACTGGTACACTTAACCGACTTGCTTAAGGACACACAAAAAGTCTTTAGCAGGGAATGAATCAGTAGCAGCATTACAGTTTACAGATCAGCACTTTGTCCACTAGTCATACAGCATGTTGTAGTAATTCATTTGACAGTCCGGTACATGCTCGACCAACTTGAACTCTCATCCTTGAAAACCTTAGACATTAATACTAACATTTTCATTACAAAGAAAGCAGTACAAGCTGTCTGTAAGACAAAGCTAAAATATATTTTGCTCTATGGCTTTCTTTAAAGGTTAAACTTACTATCCACTATCTATAAACATGCTGGGAAGTGTACCTTGATAAACTACATCAAAAATAAAAGAAGCTTCTTAAACCACTCAGTAAAACCCATTAACCTAAATTAATCATCAACAGTTCAGCAGCCTTTACATCTTCTATTGCAAAAATCTGAACGTTTGTCAAAAATAATCTAATGCATAAAACCGCAGACACCCAGGCAACTATTCTCTTGGACCCACAGTAAAGAAGAAAAGTAATTCAAAGGACACTCACATCTAAATATTCAAAATGGCCACTCACACAGGACAGAGACATCACTCAAGCATACATATATCATTGTGGGTCCAGGGACGTGGCACATACCACTGCTGGCCCTCTCAACTAGAAAAGGCCTTCCACTTCCTCAGTTTTATTGTGTGCGTGCTGCTGGGCATAAAAAAAATCCCTTGTGATTATTTATAGCATCTGATGTAACACTAACTCTGTACAGACTTCATTGGGTGTGTGTGCTGAAATGTACAAGGTGGAGATTTATGATTTGTACATTAAAATTTCTCAAAAAAATATTTTCTTTTCTTTAAATGTTAACATATTTAAAGTTGCTTCATTCATGTGGATAAGGGAGCTAACATACCTACAGAGATAAATACAGCTTCCAGTAGCAAAATGAAAAAAGATTTTTTTATATAGTTGACTAACCCAGTACTGCAATTCCAGGTAATCAAACATGTATTCGATTGATAAAGGATTAGGGTGAGAGCATAAATATTTCTTCAGTTTTTCTCAATGGTTTCATAAACTCAGCTTAACAATATACAATTTAAATAGCAATCACTACTTAATTTAAGGTAAAAAAAAAAAATTAAAATTGCCTTAATCATTGTTGAATCTAATGCAGTGCTTAATCACAAATGAAGCTTGCTTCAACTCTGGCACCAACATGTGCAACTGGAGACTAGCAGGCAGAGGAAGTGGAAGAATTTCCCTTTTACCTACTCTAGTTACCCATTCAATTGATGATTAGTGACAGCATTGCATTAAAAAAAAAAAAAAGATATTCAATATAAAAAATTTTGTAAACTGTTCAAAAACATGCTCAGCTTTCCTCATATTTAAAATTCAAATCATCATGATGCTAAAGCATATTTTAAGTGAGATGAAGCATTGCCACTGCTGTAAACATGAAGCTATGTGAGGCATGAAAGAAACTGAAGCAGAGAAATAAGCCTTCTCTGCCTCTGCTTGGCCTTGTCCTGCACACCTCTGAGCTCACTAAGACACACATAAATCCTGTGGGAGGGGTGTGTGTGTGTTGGGGGGTGGGACTGGGGCAACGCCTACCAGCCAAGCAAGGTGAGTGACATGAAAGCTGCTTAAGAAAATAAACACCCTACCCCACCCTCCCTCCCTCCTTGCTCTGTGGTAGGCGGGGTCTATTGAAGTCATAGACACTGCCCTGCAGAGAGCGGCACAGCCCTCTGCTGTCAAGACAGCTCTCCAATTTGTGCCGGCACAGCAGCGCCCCAAGGGTTAAGCACTGCCATTTCACTGCCGTTTGCACGTCAAGTCCATTAAGGGTGTCACCTCACAAAATGGCATCCATTAACCCTGTAGTTTCTATCTACACACTCGGGCAGAAAGTCAGCAAGCTTTCACACCCACACAGAAGCATGCCAGTGATCCTAGTTACAAGCCAGAATAAAATCCAAAACCTCTTTTGTCATCCTAGGTACAATTCAAATGTGCATCATTTTCAAAGGAAAGTTGTGCAAATAAAAACGTCTTCTACACTGACTGAAATCTGTCATCACAATTGTTCCCAGATGTCTAGGTAATAATGTCACAAGATGGGAGGCTAGAACCAGTTTCATCATAGACTGGTAAGCTTGCACTTTTGTCCCAAAACAAAAAAAATTAAGGAAGAGGCATCCCAGGATATTTTCAGGAGAAAGGAACTGATGATTTAGGCCACAAAAAAAAAAAAAAAAAAAAAAAATCTATACTGGGGCACAAATTTCTCCTTGCTAAGAGCTTACTCCATTTACTTATAAGACAACAGAAGAGCATTCTGTGTTAACAGCATTTAGAATTTCCTGCTGTTTTATGGATTTTTCAGTTTGCAAGAAATTTGACTGTCTTGGTCTCTCACTGTATTAGGGACCAGCCTGGATGAACACAAGCTGAAAGCAAAGACGATATGCAGTCATGTGCCTAAAAAAAAAAACAAACTCCCCTCTAATTACTACCTGTGGAAATGCAGAGGGGTCTCCCAGTACTACTTTTACCTGTATACTTTGTATCACTACATTGCCCAAACATATTTTGGTGGCTTGAGCTGTTCAACTACTCACTCCCTAAAAGGCAGCTTCACTTTTGGCCTAAGAACAGCCTAAGATAGTGATTTCCCATCTATAATAGTGGACAGGAATGCAAGGCTAAAATGTATAGGGTCTGCATACAAGTTTCTGTAGGAGCCACATGATAGCAGTAACACTCCTTTAATATGACACTTCCAAAATAGGATTAAACTTGTATACATTTTCAGGCTGTAACATACTGAATTAATTTCCTAACACATGTAAAAAAGTAGCACATTAATCAGTTTTGGCCCTGAAAAAGATTTACTCTTAATTCTCCACTTTCAATTAAGGTCCGCTGCTAGCAAGCATGCTATTACTAGAACATATAAGGCAACTTCCCACCGTAGGAACTTCGTTTACAGAGCCAAAGAGTTCCTGTACCTCATAGGCATTGAGTCACTTGTGCCCTCTGGCCATTTTCATGTGTTGTTTTTCCACCTGATAGGAACTATAATCTTTATGGAACATGCAACATGCAAAGTACAGTGATGGTGCGAAGTGTGGCGCTCCATTTTCACAAATAACTCGCACAAGCCCAGACTACTAACAGACTGCTTCGGTGCTCAAGGTCAACCAATCAGTACAATTTATAGAAGGAAAGTACATACCCTGGAATAGGAACTACCTATCAGGAACCATAAATGGCCCCATTTCCCACAGTGGAAATGCTACTAAAGTTCCCAGAGTGCATAAAAAGTCCCTGGTCCTTGAAAAACAGTCATGCTGTGGGAAACAGCCTAATGTGTGAACACTGCAGTCCAGAAGTGCTGCTTAGCTCTCTAGAGATAGGTCCTTGAAGAGGAGTGATCTTCACAATGATGATGAAGCACTTTCAACTACCCCACTTGTGAAACACACAAGACTCAAAGTGACACTGTCTAAACTAAGCAGGGTCTGACAGCACACAGAAATAAATTGTAGTAGATAGATAGATAGTAGTATCTCTCACAGCAATGTAAGTATTTCATCAATCAAGAGCAAAATACTTCATGCCTTTTCTGTGGAATACTAAGTTTTACTATGCGTGAGAAGAACATTTGTCTGCTTTGACTCCGATCACCTCACTTTTATGCATATACAGGATAAGAATATTTGCCTCCACATTAAATATAAATCAGCCCTCAATTGGAGGGGTAAAATTGGCCTCTAGAAATGACAAAGTGGGTGGAGTCAAGCTGCAAGCAAATTCTTCAGATTAGGTTGCATTTTAAAGGATGCTGTTTTTTTTTTTATTGGAAAGCCTTGTTTCACCAACCACAATAGAAGGTACTCAAACAAAAATATGGACAATTGTTCCTAGAAATAATGGTAAAGTACAGTAGGTAGGCTACCAATTTAAATCTAGCCTTGTGACAAACAATATGAGTATGCTTTCTCATACTCTGAACAACGATGAATCAGGCACTAATCATTAAAGCCCATCTCACATTTGATGACGTTTCCACCGATTTTTAGTCATAGCTTTCATTTACATAATCTTGGAGAGAGTCGGAGACGGACAGCAGCACACTCCTCCATGATGCCAATCGCTTAATGTAACATACCTAATGACTGAGACCAACTAGTCCATGACTTGCTACGGATTTTGTCTTTAGTTGGAGGGCGAGCTGTGTGTGCAGAAGAGCTGACAATCAAAGAATGCTCACCTGGAAATAATGCATAAAATGTAGTAACAAAGAAAAAGGAACAAGCAGGTTTTGAATCTTGCAAACAAGAGAGCCTGTTCTCTCTCTTGTCCATTCTATTTCCAAAAAATAACAGTAAAAACAAAGGGCCAAGATTATGACTGAACTTAAGCACAGGCTTTGTGAAGGAGGACTACAGCTGAGCTGGAAGATTGGCAGTTGGTTGGTAAATGTACCATGGGCTCCCATTTTCACATATATAATTTGACTCTTTGTAGTGATGAAATCAGCGACTGCTGTCAGCAAATCTTACACACCCCACAACAAATGGTCCCAAAATGTGACATTGGATAAAAGTGCTTAAGCCAAAGTGACTTACAAAAGAGGTCAACAAAACTAAGGACAAGGTTATAAAACTGATCATTACAAGCAAAGTGCTATAAACCAAACAGAATGCAAAGCTTGTTCATCATTCCTTAGTTACAAGAACCTACCAAAGAAATTATCAACTACAAATTTCAAGCACTTCTGAAGTGCTACACTGAAATCAGTAGTTTGGATGGAGGTTGGCAGCACATTCCACCAGCTAGGGGCTACACATTGAATCTGGTCTGGACTCGGATGCTGTTCACTAGCTAAATCTGAGCGGGCAAGTAGGAGTGTAGAACGCCCATAAAGCATCAAGGATTTGAACATAATATATGTTGCTACAGGTAGCCAGTGTAATAGCTGAAATGGTTCAATTTCTGAAATATACATTGCCCCAAGTGAGTTTTAGGCTCTGACAGCACAGTGCCATCAAGCAACAAAACCTAAAATAAGATCTACCTTACCAGTAGGGGAGTTGGCAGTAGGATGGGTGGTAAGCCTGAGAACAACCAAATGTGAGAACCTCAAAGAATAAAAAAAAAAATCCTCTGCAACTGACAGCCCCATAATATTAATGAGCTTGCCCCTCCCAGTTCAAAACCTTTGCTCAACCTCTGTCCTGTACCTTACATACCTGACAAGCGAAAATATTTTTGCCACTTTGATTTCTCTGCTTACAAGTAAAATGAGGCAGATAGAGCAAGGTGGGTTTTTCTTTGCTTTCTCTGGAATCATGTCTGCTTGTGTGCAGTGACAGTATGAGATTGATCTCTGCCTGAAGTTAAATCAGTACTCCCAGACAAAAGGAGTTTAGTAAATAGAGGGGCACATATTAACCAACTTCTCCAACTGAAAGGGAGGCTTACCAGAGAAGCCTGTATTTAAAATGGAAAACACTGTTCTTTCACAGTAAATTAAAAACAACCCATTCTCTTGACAACAATAAAAGCTATCAAAACGCAAAAATGAACAGACAGCTACTGGAAGTGGTAGCAAGTTGAAAAATCCTTCAAATATAAGAAAGACATCCAAAGTAGCGTGACTGAGTGAAGAAATCCAAAAATCTTAATTCAATTTCATATTTTAACACATTCAACCATAAATGTATTTGAACTTCATAAACAAACAGAAGTCCTAACAAGCAATAAGAGGAATTCAGGCTGAAATCACTGTACCAATTACAACAGTTAACAATTTCATGTTAATTATGACTTCACAAGACTGTAATTAATCATAGAACCACAGCAAAATTACAGCATGGTGCCAATAAGCTGACTAAGAAGCATGAAATATTAAAGCTGCCTACAAATACTTCATCCCAAATTAGAGATAATAAAATTACGTTTTTCTCTGTTGTACATGCATTATCCTGCTGTTTGTAGTTACCATTCAAATTTCAAACACAGAACATTTTAAATCTTAGATTGTATTACAATTAATCATGACAAACAATATGTCATAAATGTTTAACACTAATTTGTAGTCTTTAAATTATATTTGTTGTTCTGAAATCAGACACAGAAAAAAATTTTGCGCCCGCACACAACACCAGAAAGCCAGACATAAGACATTATTCTACATTAAAAAAAAAAAAACTAATATATTTGTGTGTTTTGAAACAAGAGTACCAGTGTCAGAAAATCAAGTGCCTAGTAGGTTTTTACAAGCAGGAATCATATTTAGTACAGAATATTGGAGCAAACAATATACCAGTAGTACTATTCTAAAGACAATTTTGTCTTGTACTAAAATCTAATTTATATGAGCCAATTGGGTACTAATATGCTAAATGTCTGGTCCAATTCTAAATGCTAGTGGCAGTGTTCTGAACCTGTAAAACTCTGCTGATATCTTGTGCAGGAAGGCAAGAATAAAAAAACAGAACAGGAAATATTTAACCATGAGGTGATAAAAGCAATGCAGAGAACTCAAACGTTAAAACTGCCAAAGGTGGTAAAGGCAATCTGGGAAGACGTTTGTCCAACATGATATGAACGTTTAACTGCAAATTGTGTCTTGGATCTAAAGCTCAGCAATTTGCATAGGCGAAAAAATTCAGTACCATAGTACATAAAGAGAAAGAGGTGTTGAACTAGCATGATAGCTCGATTGTGTTGACCTAAAGGAGAGATGCAGATAGATGATGCACTTGTCCATTACAGAGGTTCCTACAAGGAGTGATTTTGAGGAATCACTGGAGAACATCAAAACTAAATACATTTTAATTGAATTTTTGTGCGTAAAATTTCTTTGTTTTTCATCTGTTACTTACCCCATCTTGTTTGTGGTGATGGCCTAAAAAACAATCTCTTGATTTGATGCAGACTGGAGAAAAAACAATTCTGGGTACACTGTGCCTCAAATGATTGAAAAACGTCAGATTATTTTATCAAAGGCTAATGTTGTTGGCAGGCATTGTGGTTATGGCTTTGGACCCAGGACTTCAAACTCCAAGGCTGTGGGTTCAAATCCCACTACTGATACTGTTACCATTAGCAAGTTGCTTCACCTAACTGTGCTCCAATTGGGAAGACAAAAGAAATGTAACAATTTTATCTCAAATGTTTTAAGTTGCCTTGGAACAAAGGCATTAGTCAAATAAATAGGTCACTGGTGTTACTTATTCTTTAACATGCTATATATAGGGCTGCAACAAGTAATTGTCATTATCGATAATTGATTATTAAAAATGTTACTGACATTTACTTTAATCAGTTAGTGGATTGCATCATTAGACTCCGCACGTTGTGCCACAAAATTGTGTCACTACTTCATTTACCTGTGAATGCAATTGAAAAAAGGCAGATGGTAAGCAAGTGCCAGAGAAGACAGTGATACCCAAGACTACTAGAGTTGGGGAGCACCTAACTCTAAACACACACACACACACAAAAAATGTAAAATGTATAGGTCTGACATGTACAGCATGGGAACAAAACGGAAATGCACAAACATTTGAACAGCCAACATCCCCGTAAGTTGAATGTTACTTCAGTGTTATGTGATACAGATATATGAATGCAATGTTTGCTAGGCTATGTATAATGACATGATGTTTGGTTTGAAGTGTCTTATTCCAGCCCTTTTTTGGATGCAGTGCAGCGGCACACAGCACATCAACTGTGACTGAAAGGCGCATCACTCATTCCACGCAGGTGGTTCAGTGGTAGCACTGCTGCTTTGCAATAAGGGGATTGTGGGTTCGCTTCCCGGGTCCTCCCTGCATGGAGAGCGTTTTGAGTAATGAGAAAAGCGCTATATAAATGTAAAAGTATTATTATTCTGAGACAAAAGATAGAAGCAGGGTGGAAAAGCAAACATTCCAGACTAGCTAGCAATGGACTTCAAGTGGCTTTTGTACAATCTGGAGGAATATGCGCTCATGTGCGGAAAGCTCAACGTAGCCAGTAAAACATATTTTGTGGCAGGTTCACACAATTTTAAATGTGAAAATCTAGCAGAACGCTCCAAACAGCAAATGACGTGCAGCACATTGAGACAATGTGTTGGCTACAAGTAAATGTGCCAAAGAATCTGCAGTGGGAAAGACAAATGATCATGCATAAAGATACTAACTTTCAGGTAAAATAAACTAGGCATATTAACACAGCAAAGGAAAAAGTGAGTTTCACACAAATAAAACTATTTTGTTGCAAAAGAAAAATAGACTGGAGATTTACTCAACATATGACAACAATGTTTGTAATGCTGAACTAATTTCAAATATTACTGTAGACTTACAAAAAAAAGTCATGATGGTGCAAGATTCTTCTGAGGTGAATATTGTGTTGGTCAGATATTTATTTACATATTTTGCCAGTAAACTTTCTCTTTCACAGAAACTGGAAAATAAAAACTTAAACTATGTGTTTAATTTAAGTATTGGATAAATGTAACTGAGAATGCATAAGCCAAATTGCAAGTTTTGTTAATTTATTGAAATTTATTGTGTGTGTTCATTGCACAACCAGAGGCAGAATGGCTACCAACTGTTTTATTTACATTTATTACTATTTGTTTTCATTGTATAAATATTATACAAAAAAAATCTCTCTTTTGTTTAAAATATCTACAAGTAGTTAATTAAAAAAATACATTTCTGAAAATGTTATACAAATTTGTTTATTTGGTGATATGTCTTATTTCATGCATCAGTTGCTGCTCCACTGCATACAATTGACCATTTGTAAATCACTCATACATTAGATCAAATCCTGCATTTCCTAGTGACTTGGCTTTTAATGATCACTGCAAAATTTTACAGTGAAGTGTATTCTTTTTAATTTAAACTAGTAATGAGCAGGTATAATGTGAAATTCGAGTATATACTGCTCAGCCATAAGGGGTGGGATATATTAGGCTGCAAGTGAACAGTCAGTTCCTAAAGGTGATGTGTTGGTAGCAGGAAAAATGGACAAGTGCAAGTATCTTAGCAACATGGGCCAAACTGTGAAGGCTAGAGAGTCAGAGAATCTCCAAAATGGCAGGTCTTATGGAATGTTTCCAGTTTGCATGGGTTAGTACCTACCAAAAGTGGTCCAAGGAAGGACAACCAGTGAACTAGTGAAAGGGTCATGAGTACCCAAAGCTTACTGATGCACATGGGGAGCGAAGGACAGCCTGCCTGGTCCCATCCCACAGAATGCAGAATAGCTACTGTAGTACAACTTACTGAAAAAACTGCTGGCCATAAGTGAGAAGTGTCCGAACATACAATGCATTGCAGCTTACTGCATATAGGTCAGACTTCCCACACTGACCCATCCACTGCCTAAAGTACCTACAAGGGTTTGAGAGTATCAGAACTGGATTATGAAGCAAATGCTCTGATGACTCACGCTTTCTCATTAGGGTTACACAGTATTACGCAGAGATTTGCCTTAGGGTAAAGAAAATTAACAGTGTAAAAATGTATTGGGGTCTGAACTAGTGGGCCCCTGTATTATAAATCAAAACACTGGGAAAACGGATTCCCCGAGGACTTTTTACAAGTTGTCACCTTCCTTCAGAAGTAGGAAGGTAATAAAATAGAAGTTCTAATGTTTCAACCTTGGAGCACACCTAAAACGCCTCTACACCCTGCTCCACAATTCCAATCCTGGTGCACGACACTGGCTTCTCTGCAACCTGTCCTAGCCTTGGAGCATGCCATGAATGTCTTTGCACCCTGCTCCATGGTTCCAAACCCTGGAGAACAGTAAAGTTGCTTGCTCAAGTCTGATCCAATGTTACTGCCTTGGAACACTCCTGATTCCCACAGAAAGCTTCACCTGTGAATCTTGCTGCACAATGATCCTCCTCTTAGGGTGAATTCTCAACAGCTTTGTTTTTTCCCCCAGCACCTGCCCACTCTGTGCTACTTATTTGGAGCTTCACGGAGGAGGATGTGGGCTGCAGAGATACTGTATATACTTGCCTTTGTGTGCAGTCTCCCCTGAAGGTTTCCATCCCTCAGTGTTTCTGGACAGCAATTTTGCCAGTGTCATGGCCCTATGCGCTACACTGATGT
This sequence comes from Erpetoichthys calabaricus, assembly GCF_900747795.2. NCBI lineage: Eukaryota > Metazoa > Chordata > Cladistia > Polypteriformes > Polypteridae > Erpetoichthys > Erpetoichthys calabaricus. Next base: position 132,742,806 of record NC_041405.2, read on the forward strand.
ATTAACACGAGTGTGGCGCACTTCCCTATTAGGCATTCAAGTGCCACTGTTAAAGACTGACATTGGCTTTTAATAATCGCTGCAAAATGTTACAGTAAAATGTATTCTTTTTAATTTAAACTAGTAATGAGCAGGTATAATGTGAAATTTGAGTACATACTGCTCAGCCATAAGGAGTGGGATATATTAGGCTGCAAGTGAACAGTCAGTTCCTGAAGGTGATATGTTGGTAGCAGGAAAAATGGACAAGTGCAAGTTGGGTCAGTTTTCAGCACTGTGCTAGAGTCTGATGGAGCAGAACAGAAAACCAAGATAAGTGCCAGTATGCATTTAGGAGTGCTGGTAGTCAAAAAAGCACTTGCTGACCATTGAGCTTTGTCAAACTTTTTTCCATTTTACAACATGATTATGTCTCTATTGTCTGTCTAGGACAGTATCTCTTTTTCAGTCATCTATCCACCCTATGTGCGGCACGGTGGCAGCGCTGCAGCCTCGCAGTTAGGAGGCCTGGGTTCGATTCCTGGGTCCTCCCTACGTGAAGTTTGCATGTTCTCCCCGTATCCAGTTTCCTCCCACAGTCCAAAGACATGCAGGTTAGGTACATTGGCGATCCTAAATTGTCCCTAGTGTGTGCTTGGTGTGTGTGGGTGCTCTGCAGTGGGCTGGCGCCCTGCCCAGTGATTTGTTCCTAATTGCGCCCTGTGTTAGCTCCAGCAGACCCCCGTGACCCTGTGTTAAGATATAGCGGGATGGATAATGACTGACTGACTGACTATCCACTTTATTGACTAGTGATGTTCTTCACAAGGCCAGTCAACTGCTTCTGCTGCATGCTTCAATTGCATTAAGCCAGTTCTCAGTGCACAGCATATATAGTATGTAGCATATTAGTAAATGTCTTAAAATACAGAATTTGACAAAAAAAGTTGGCTATTTTCCCTATAATTTCAACCAAATCCAAACCATTCAAGATTTTGGGGTATTTAGTTCTGCTACTTTTTACTCCTTAATGCTTATATATCAAAATTTTCTTTCCTAGTGTCTAGTTAATGGGCTAAATGTACCATCCTGCCAAATTTCAGCTTTATAACTAAACAAGAAATAGTGTTTTTGTTGACGACCGAGTCAGTCAACTTTGCATTTGTACCTCTCTCTCTCTCAATCAATAGATCTAGATCTCTATCTGTATCTATAGTATCTTCCACACCCACAAATGAAAAGCATTTATAGCTAGTGCAGGTTAACATTGAGCATACTTCTAAACACATTGCTAAACATATCCAAAAGGCAAAGTTAATTTGCCAATAAATCAAATGAAAATGCAAACAAGATGTGTACTATTACTATCACTGTCTTCAAACGTCGTCTGAAGACACACTTCTTTAAACAGCACTTGGGGGACTAAAGTCCCCATACTTTTTTTCTACCCTTTCTCTTTATATATATATATATATATATATATATATTATATATATATATATAAAAAAAAAAAAAAAAATTGTACTAAACTTACTCTTTTCTTCTAGCATGGTTTTGTGTACAACTTGGTCAGCGGTAACTTGTTTAATGACAGTAGATTTAATCCTAGCCTAAAAAGACTGAAGAAAAGTCATAGACTACTAAGCACTGTTGTAAGTCGCTCTGGATAAGAGCGTCTGCTAAATGTTGTAAATGTAAATGTAGTCCTTTTGGTAGGATGGTGTGGGTCTTTGTAATACCAGTGGTATCATAATATGGAAAGTTCTTGTAAAGTGCACAGTCCTGCAAAATAATTGAGTGCCAATCTCTGTCTTTTGTGCTTTGTGGTAACGCATGCTACAAAGCTCCTACAAAAAACACAGTTATTTATTTATAATTAATATATACTAGGGGGCCTCACCCCCCTGCTTGCTTTGCTCGCCAACCCCCTTGGCCTGCGCTATGCGCCAGCCACTTCGCATTTCTGCTGCTCGCGTGTTTGGATTTCACTTTCACCAACCAACAAGTCTTTTAATTCTCGTGGATACGCCTCTTCATTGGGAAGAAACGCGACTTTTCCCTGATGTCAACATAAATTAGACAATCTACAAGTCTCCAACTTAAAGTTTAAAGCTAAACAATAACTACATACCTCTCTCATATCATCTATGTCCATATATTCGATCTCTTGTCACTGTTCCGTTATTTCAGAGTAATAATTTCTGTTTGTTAGCGCAAATGCAATCTTTATTATCAGTTTTTGAGACTTTCGAATTTTAGTACTTTCATAATCTAACCTGCTCTGCATGCGTATCGGGCCAACGTTTTTGAACCTCTTTATGGTGTTCTACTTTGTCTTCTATTTCCGACCCCGCTTGGAGCTAAGAGAGCAGGAACTGTGTCTGACAATAGCATTCACACGAAAGAGAAATGATTGGACCGTGGTCGTGGTTGTAAATGTTTGAGTGGATGGTGGGACTTGTCAAAATCTCTTAGGGAAAAAGTCTTGTCTCGTGGGACCTGAAATTCTCTCATGGAAGTTGAAATTATCTCGGAGAAAGTCTTGTCCCAGGATTTCCTTTTATAACAGAGATATACACACATACATACACACACATACATTTTTACAGTGCCACAGTGGAGTAAAAAGGAAAACCCACTTATAATATACTTCTATACGATTTTCATACTAGTCTGATATTAACTTGCAACACCTGAGATGCAATTGGTTTTATTTTCTCCCCACCCTCCCTCCAGCTTTTGAGGATCCAATTCCTTAAAATTTCATTTTTCCCCTAATGGGGTTGTCAGCTTCAGATTTCATTTCTAAAAATTGAACAGATTTTGAATATCTTGGATTTAAATTTCTAAATCTGTCTGGAATTAAGAATGATACATTTAAATTTAACTACTAATTTTACTACATTGGACAGATTTTATTCCTCCAACTTGTTAACTTTGTAGCAGACTAGAGCACACTAGAGGAACCGCTCCATTATATCGACACTGACATCCTACTATACCAATACAACAAGTCAAATATATGGAAAACATCACATTTAAAACATCCTTTGTTAAAGCCAACATGAATATAAAAAAAGTCACTATATTAAAAGAAAGCTTTTGAACATTCTCTTCTGGTGTGAGACCCTGACTTCTTCCATAATCACGGGTTAGTGATTCTCATCTTCCACAAATGCATAGTTTTGTTTTCTAATTTTGGGTAACATTTATAAAGTGAAACTCAAGTCATGGCAATAATTTAAAAAACACTGAACAAGCTGTATAAACAAGTCTAACTGAACATAAGAAGTTTGTGATTGAAATGCAAGGCAGACAGACTAGTTTATTTAATATTACACATATGTGGTAATTAAGCTTTAGATAGGTGCATAAACTGCAAAACAGAAACAATTAGCTGTAAGTTCTAAATGAAACCATTCAAAACAATAGTCTGATCAACTGAAATGTTTTCACAACAGCTTTTCTGCAATAGCATTCTCATTCTATTCAAACAGTGAATAAATAGTGGTAAATATAACTGACAAAGTGACAATTATGTCCCGTTTGTCAGTACATTAACATGAAGTGTAGTGTCTTGGCATTTTTCAACTGGAATGTTAGTTTTAGCATACAAGGTAACAAAATATGCCATAAACTTTCTTCTGTCATAATAAGATCTGGTACTACAAAGAATGGTCTTCATGTAATGTATACTACCTTTTGTTTTCACAATTTTCTAAAAGATATTTGTAGGATTCTGACATACCTTTGTCTCCTCTCCAGTTTACTGAATACTTAATTAAAAAAAAAAAAAAAAAAAAGCACAGAAACTGTTCTCCTGAATATTGTGCATTATTTTGGCAAACTTTGTTCATCTACAGTATACATTTTTGAACATGGTCAACTCATTTCACCATCTTGGAGGCCCTGGAGCCTATACCAGCTTACCTGCACTTTCCTGGGACACATCTGTTATGGCTACTGTTACAAGTGAGGATTGACCAATACTGACCCAAGGGCAGAGTATATTTTTAGAATATTTCACATTAGCTGCGAAATGTGTATTTCAAGTTCAACTACCAACTCCACATTCATGAATTCAATCATCTTGTACATGGTCTAAACATTGCTAAAAATTCTCATTTGCCATTTTTAGGTAACTTTAGCACTTCTCACATATTTAAATTTTTATCAAACTATGAACTAGAGTGCACTGCACAGAATATAACCAAAACATTTAAAATGAAAGTCTTCACTAGTTTCTACATTATCACTGCTAAAAACAAATAGTTTTATTTATTGGAGGAGGGGTGTGGATCACAGATGGGATTTGAGAATCCTGCTTCACTGCAAGCTTAGTAGAGGGTTTTTCGGACCGGTTATCAACCTAAGCCACAGGAGTATGCGCAAAACAGTTCTATTTTGCATTCTGTTTCAGGGAATCAGTGCAAAAAACTCTTTAAGCATGCAATCTTGTAATTGTGAAATGCAAAACTTGCTAAAGAGATTTTCTGTCTTGGAACTGCAAATATGGCTAATAAAAAGGTTTTGCTGTTGCTGTTAGTCAATTTTGGTTAATGTTATTGTATTAGGTTGTGATGGTTTCATGCCTACATATTTTTTTAAACCCGTAATCCGTATTTTTTGGTTGTGCAAAACAAATTTACAATAACGCCTTCACGAATCCAATAGTGCATGTACCAGAAAATATTTTCCCATGGAAAGAAAGGCTGAAGATCAGAGTATATGGGTTTTGGGTCGGTTCAGGTCTTTATATATCAATGTTTATGTATCAATAGTGTGAATTTCATTGATCATGAAACAAATCTTGCAAAATATAGATTTTATATTCCCAATACCATCATGCAAATAACAAATATCCCTAGTTTCACTCCTGCAATTGGTGACTACTGGGTTCCAAAAATTGATTCCTTGGTTCGAAGATTTCTGGAAAGCTCCTGGTTCTGCATTGTTCACACATGCCCTTAGATGGGAATCTCAGTAAAAACCTGGGATGGCCTAAATGCCTCAAAACACATAGCTGTGTCAATACAATAAATCAATATTTTAAGATTAAATGATTAGATACATAATCATATAAACATGAGAAGCTGAGTTGTTTGACTAAAACCCTTCTAAATGTGTAATTAAAACACAAATATTACAAAAAAAAAAAAAAAAAAGATATTCACTTATAATCGGTAGCACTTGTGTCCTGTTTAATTTTCACTACAAAAAATGGTTTGCTCTTAAATAGATTACACACTTTCCTTTACCAAAACATTTCCAACAACCCAGTTTGATTTTGAATAGTGTTTATTCTTCAATGGCTTAGAAAGTTGGAAAGTGATTTCTTCTACCAGTGTGAACTAGAATGGCAGGTACAACCCCAAACTGCCTGAAAATACTGGAGACTGCAATATTATGATGCTAATATATGTGTGAAGTTTAAAGTTCTACAGAAATTTCTCTCTCAGCCCTTACTTTCAAATAGAGCCTCTTAACCTTTATGTCATGTGCACAGATGAGTAATCCTTGAGGACCAATGTCTAAACCATACTTTTTAATAAAAGCACAAGGTGATCTTTAAATCATGACTTGCCCCAATGCACCTCAAGGAGGGATTACACCCGCTTGTCCCAGTATTGAAAATACAAAGACATGTCAAAGAAGTTAGACGAAATATCACCTATCATCAGTTTGGAAGTCTGCAAATGTATGAAGAAATGGAAAAATATGAGAGACAAATGTTCACATATGGAAGAAAATGTATTATCAACAGGAACAGTGATCCTGAAGTGTGAAAACTACATGCATTTTAATGGATAATTTGCTTTTTCTTGAGTGCTACAAACACTGCTAAGTAGTGTTCAGACATGTGCCTGCACCCCAGCGTGACACAATTATAAGCTGCTTTAAATGGAGTGGCACGATACAGAAGTTTAAAATCAGTCTTAAGGAGCAGAATATTAGTTTGATGATTGAGAAATGTTTAAAAATCTGCTCTCTGAACAAGCGTAGGTCAATGAGCATAGCAGTACAGTAAGTGAATTTGGCCTAAAATGTACTGTGATGGGGTTTGCTAAGAATCTTAAGTTTTGACTATTTTACTTATGAAGATACAAACTAAATATTCAAAAATTAAAACAGGCTGTTCCAGAAAGTGCAAAAAAAAAAATACATAAAAATACATTTATACAAAATACAGTGTCTGATGTAAGACACTAAAATATAGTGCAGTTATAAACAGTTCTTTTAAATTCAAATGTCTGTTTTTGATCTCAAATAAGATTTTTAAAACACATTCAAATTGTATTAAAATAGTGGCACGCTCTCTAAAAACCCTGGTCTAAGTAGGTGTTTACTAGCATAAGGTCAAAGTCTGTGTTTTGGAAAACAAGATTCAAGTTGTATCAGAAAGGAAATTGTGTCCATTAATCTGCACAACACCTATACTTTCCAATGAAGCAGTATTCCTAAAAATCATTTTTCTTTTTGGATCATTATGCTGTTCTAACATTATAGAGAATTATAGACATGTGACAAGAGAAGTAGCAAGATTGTTATTCAATGTCTATGCAATAGGTCAACGAAACATTTCAGCTCAAATTTTTAGATATTGCATTGGGGGAATACATACTTATATAAGCTGCCTGAATCAACAAAACCAACTGCTCTTATATCAAACACTATGACACGAACATGGAATGAGTCAGTTTACGCTATTACTTCTAAACTTAATGAATTTTTATAGATAAATCCTTATTCTGCTTGATAAATAGTGCCTATATTCCCCAAACATCATCCCCATGCTGAAGGTAGCTTTCATCAGCAAGCACTCAGATAAAAGACATAATCTTATGTTTACAACTTGAGATAAATCACTTAAAAACGTCCTCCTTTATCAAATGTAATGAGTAAACCGGCACTTCCACTCTGAAGACGCTCCATCCGCTGAAATCTAAAAACTTTACATACTTCACATTTGGGATGTCTTCTTTGGCTACGAAGTATGTAATTTATAGGATTTAGATCAATAGTTCCCGAACTTGGTCCTGGGGACCCCCTGCAGCTGCAGACTTTTGTTCCAACCAGATTCACAATCAAAATTATAATAATCAGTAACAGCTGATCTCATTTTATTAGCTGGCGTTTTTTCTCTTATTCTGCATTCATAAAAGCATCTTAGTATGTTTTTTACATTTATAAGACATTACAAAATTTCTGTTTTTTTCTAAAACTTTAAATGCTTAACTCTCTTTTGTTGTTTTCTATTATTTTCCCCTATTTCTGTGTAGTTTGCTCCCTTCATTGGACTCTAATTGTGACAATTAACAAGCAGAGCAAACACCCAGGATGATGAAAGCTGAAACTACTTCAGTGTAAGACCCACTAATTAGTAAATAATGAATTAAATAACCATAACACCTGGAAAAACAGAATGAAAATCAGAATGAAAATACTGTTAGCAGGTTAAAAAAACTCCATATTTCCCATATAACTGCTATTTAAATAAAAATTACCAAACAGTTGGGGTCAATTTAAAAATTACAAAAAACCGAAACTGGGAAATGACGACTCACTTAATTAGGAAAAACTGCAGTTGGTTGAACAAAAATCTGCAACCACAGGGGGTCTGCAAGACCGAGTTTGGGAACCACTGATTTAGAGGACTGCTTCTTTGTCGTCAGACTGGGCTCTTCAAAACAACTGCTGCATTTGTTGTTCAAACTTTGCCTACACCATTAGTCTTTTTTTGTACTTAAAGCCAACGTCACATTACATGACTTTCTAGTCAAAGGGTGTGTTAACATGACTGAAAATTACTGGCAATGTCAAACTATTCAGTATAGTCATGCCTGTTCCCATTTCTGAGACGCAATGGCATGTTACCTGATGGAGCCAGTACTGTGCGTGGGGTTAACAAGTATAGTGCATTCAGCTGCAGTCTTGGTCCTTTTCTTTTCTCCATTCTGTTGTGGTATGTAAACAAGAGACATCATTACATTTACATATATTTGCTTGGCAGTTGTTTTTATCCAAAGCGACTTACAAAAGGGGTAAACTTAATCGGGCAACATTAGGCTAGGGTCTGTTTGTTTAGCAAGTGTAGTAGGATAGGTAACAAAAGTTAATTGCCACAAGTGAAAAGATGTAATAACTAATACATTTATAATGATTGTTAAATTGCTTTATGAATTGTTAATCTATGTAACAACAAATCAACCAATAATATGAAAAGATCACAGAGTAAAGTTTTTTAAAAAAAAAAAAAAAATCAATTAGATATTCACAGAGCAGAATTCAACATCAGACAAAGGAGCTTATCTTTGTTTGTGTGGTCCAAAACAACCATGTCCCTTATTCTTTTCCTCTGTATTATATGCATTGTACTCCCAGGTGAACATTCATCAGTTGTCAGCTTTCATGCACACAGAGCCCGTTCCTATGGCTAAAGACAAAATCAAACCTTTTTGATTTTTTTAGGGGGAAATCACAGACTAGATTGAGTGAATCACTGGGTAATTCAAAAAACACAACTGGCCTTCACAGGAATGCACACTGACGGTCTCCAACTCACAAACATTAAGTAAATAAAGGCTATAAATGAAAATCTCTGGAAAATTGTAATGTGACATGACGTTTATAGACTGCCTAAAAATCACAAAATTCACCTGTAAAATGGCAAGAGCTGTTTCACACAATGGACACATTTTAAAATACATACTTTTTCTTAATTTACTGAAAATAAGCCAGGAGGTGCATTTGTTTTGTTACTCAGGGTGAAAAAATTTCAAGTGGAAGGGTAGACTTTGCTTCCCTCTTTTTCCAAGTTCTTTGTACATTGGCTATGATTTTGTACATTTTAGTATCTGCAGCTCCTCATTAATGCGGCATCAGTAAGCACTGTTCAACACTGTGTCATGATCAATTATTTTTTTTCATGGTTTCTCTCTATTTATGTTCCATGTGTGAGATATATATAAACAAGTTGCAAGCAAGCTTTCATGACTTTTGTAAGTTGCCAGTTTTTGTGCATAACTGGAATTGATAAAGCTTAGCCCTCCCCTGGTACAAAAAAAGGATATATATGCAACTGTTTCATGCTGTTATAAAGATACACACACACAATTTTAAAAGGGCAGTATTTATAACTTCTGCGGGCATATTTGAGGGACATACAAGTTGTAATCTGGACCTTTATGGATGGAGGAATTGGTGCAATGATAAAACTCAAGATGACAACCGCAATACAGTGGAACCTCGGTTCACGACCATAATTCGTTCCAAAACTCTGGTCGTAACCTGATTTGGTTGTGAACCGAAGTAATTTCCCCCATAGGATTGTATGTAAATACAATTAATCCATTCCAGACCGTACGAAATAGTTAATTATACCATAGAATGCACAGTGTAATAGTAAACTAAATGTAAAAACATTGAATAACACTGAGAAAACCTTGAACAACAGAGAAAACTAACACTGCAATAGTTTGTGCTATAGCGCTACGAACTGCTCGCTAAAAACATTTTTAATGAGTTTTAAGCACAGGGGAAAAAATGAACATGTGAAAAATCCGCAATTTAATAAACCACCAAGAAAATTAACATTGCAACAATGCACGCTACAAACCGATTGCTGTAAACAAAAGTGAAAACAAAGCCCAGTGCATTCTTTAACTGCCTTCTCCACCTTATGCGTCCAGTCCTCTCTCTCGCACGTCTGTGTGTGTGTGTGTGTGTGTGTGTGTGTATGTGTGTCGCGCTCTCTCTCTCTCTCTGCACAGGAAATGCACAGGGAGAGACTGAACATGTACAAACCGAAAGGGAAACTGGCTTGTTCGTATACCGAGTGTGTGGTCGTGAACAGATGCAAAAGTTTGGCAAACTTTTTTGGTCGTAAACCGATTTGTATGTGTTCCGAGACGTTCGTGAACCGAGGTTCCATTGTATATGGCATAATTAAACTGCAATGATAAATGCAATGTTTATAAAATGCATTACTGTTGCATCATGACAATGATAATGATTCAATGATACCATCATTGTACAGGTACAATGAAATGTAGTTATCGCATAGCCCTTTGGGTCAGAGTGTAGGGTCAGCTATTGGTATAGCACCCCTGGAGCAATTGCAGGTTATGGGACTTGCTCAAGGGCCCAACAAAGCAGAATCCCTTGTGGCAGTAATGGGAACCTTCTGGATACCGATACAGATTCTTAGCCTCAGAGCCACCATGCCATAATACTTTTTTTTTTCGTATCCTGCTGTAAACTAACAATTTCCCACTCCTACACAGTTAGTATTTTAAATTTATTCAAAATGTTTAGGCATTGGCATTTAATTCCTGCATGGAGGCAACAATACACTCTTTAGTTAAAACTACATACGTATTGCACATAAATAAATAAATTTAACGTAGAGAAAAAAAAGATTCTAACAATCCTAACGTAAAATGTGTGTTTATAAAAAAAAAAAATTAAAATAAAAAAATTATAAAACTTTTTTAGCTACATAACTGTACAAGAGATACACAAATATCAATAACACATTCCCCACAAAACTCCAACTGAGGCAGGTTGTGTTGTGACAAACTAACATGCCATCAAAAACTCCTATAATAGTCTGAATATATTGTAGCAAAAATGTAAATGGCCCGAGAGCAGACAACCAAGTTGGTCTCTGGTAATTATTTCAAATTACAAAGAGAAGTATAAAAAAAACTGCACATCAGCTATTCCTGAGAAATGCATGCAATTTATGCATAGGTATCTGGAATAGGATATGGATTTCCATAATCAACATGTTGGTGGTGTGTGTGGCCAGAACACCGCTATTTCACTGACAACTACTGGTTGACAGACAAAGTGCAAAAGACAACAATATTCTTGCTTTTTATATTTTTTAATAAAAATGCTGCATGAGGCAGATTACAAATATGGAATTTAAAACCTACACTTTTAATTTTGTCATTAATAGTTTAGATTGGTGATCAACAAACATATCTGAATTCTCTCTTTGTGCCAGACTCACAGGCGTCCATAAGAAACTGCTGCACATCATGTTCATGTTTAGGCAGAGAATATGTAAAGTTGGGTGACAGTAAGTATAAGTCAGGGAGAACATATAGTGCCTTAAAAAAAATCACTCTTGGAAGGTTTCACATTTTGTTATAAAACATTGAATCACAAATTTTAGTCTTTTTTGGGACTGGTCTTTAGACATTTTTGCAGAGATCTGTTTTCATTTTGATATTAAAGAGTCTTTTTTCTAAATTAATTACAGGCTGGGAACATGCGTGGATAATGTGTTGCTGCACCCACCACACAACAAACCACCTGGATGGGAACAGAGTGCAGTGGGTGACACGGTGGCAAATTAAAATCTATTTCATAAGTTTTCACTCCCTTTAACCCTTAAACCACCGGAACCAACTATAGTCTGTTTCCAATACAATTTGCCAGCACGCTAGAGCCGAGTATATTTGGCAAAGTACATTCGTTGAACGCCGCAACTGGCTAAAGTTGTTTTCCCAGCGCAATTTGCCAGCACGCAAGGGCCAAGTATATTTGGCAACATGCATTCATTGAACGCTGCAACCAGCTATAGTCACTTCACAGAGCAATTTGCCAGCACGGTGGAGCTGTTCAGTCAGTGCCGTTTATTCACTGAGCAGCCAGCTCATGACCACTGCTGCCCCCTGTCTCTGGGATTCAGCCACTGCACTAGATTAGTCTGCAAGCATCAGCGCTTACCTCTGTGTGCTTGCGTGCAGCCAGTTCAAGCACAGTTGGCTTGGTGATTTACTGAATTTCATTAATGGCGTCAGTTGCACCTTGTACATATAAGAGATTGTTGCAGTAGTTTTAAAAAGTTTTTACAGTTCATTGGCAATGTGTAAAATGGTCAGTGTTGCAGTAATTGTGATTCTCTTTGCATGAAAAAAGTGTTCTGTTAAAATTTCACATGTTTTGTGAACTGTGATGTTTACTTAAAAAAGTGCAGCACTTTAGCGTCCAGAGGTGCATTAACCCCCAAGTATGTGGCAGTTTAAGGGTTAATATGAAATTTTTACTGGGGCAGCCAACTGGGTTTAGAAGTCACATAATTCAATGAGGGTCACCTATCTGCAGTCCGGGTGTTTCAAATGACTGTAGTATAAATGCACTTTATCTGGAAGGACCAACTTATGGTGAGTCAGTATAATAGCCTAACCTAACCTACACAATGAAGACAAAAGAACATTTCAAGCAACTCTGTAATGAGGCAATTTAAAAGCACAACTCAGGGGAACAGATGCAAGGTTATTGGTGCCTGAGCACATGCCTCTTTTGCTCCAAATCTTCTCATTTTACTGTTTTAACCCTTATTTGCTGCATTTAAGGCTACTGCTATGAAATCAAATTTCTCAATTGAACATTAATCCATTATTTCAGAATTCCTGCAAAATAATCTTTGTTTTTCTTGTTTTCACAGTGCTACATGTAAGTAGCAAGACTATTTCTTACCTAGTATATTAGACCATAACTGGCCACTGATCTGAACTCATGAATCATACATATGTGTATATTTGTTGCTTTGTGTTCAGAATTTACCAAGATACGACTGAGAAAGTCTTCACACTTAAATTCTATTAGACCTTCCAAGAAGGGACAATTTATCCAGGGAAGTATTCCATGAAGCACGCTTAGTAAGTAAGCCTTGCGTAAATCAAGACACCACACTTATCTGAGCTGGTTTCCATTTTTCCCCAAAGAGAATTAGGGCAAGTCACTCCTGGCAATTGAGGCAGTTGAGCACCATGTCTTGCCAGGCCAAAAGTGAAGCTTATCATGGTATTGTGCATTAGAGTTCATGAAAATTCTGTTCCATGAGAAACAAAACCTCAGAAAAGTGCTGTATTGTATTTGTTTGGTAGCATATCTATTGTTGTAGAATAATTTAAACTGAAATTTAAGAAATGAGCAAGAAAGAAGAAGAAAGCCATTAACAAAACAATTTTTGTACGCTTACGGGGAATATAAGCATCGCTGTTACAATCACCTATGAAGGTAAGAAATAAGAGTGGATTTCATTATCAGTTTTACAACCACACAACCATTCAATGGCTATTCATTTGCTAGACCTCCATGTCGCTGCGAAGTAAACATTCAAATGGAGAAGGCGTGTTAAAAATTTTGCAATACTGCATCTTTCTAAATATATGGACATTATCACAGTCCATCCATTTGCTATCACTGTACTATTACACAAAATGATAGTGCAACAGGGATGCGCTATGTGTCAACATACCATCCACATTAAAACACCATACTAACAACTTAATTAAAACTAAAAGTATACTTTTAATATCAACTCAGCGGGTAACAATGACTGCACGCTATGCATCTGCTTAATATGTCACTGCAAAGATACTGTTAATAAGCAAACAATATCTGTGAGAGGCAAGGTTAAATGGCTAAAATTCATACCTTCTTGGCACATAAAAACATTTTTTCCAGTCTAAATATTGACTGAAGAGCCTTTTACTTTTGAAGTTTAGTACATTTGCATGCCATTCATTGTCAGCAGGATATCTGTGACTGACAGTAAATTATGGCCAATGAAATCCACAGACTAAGTCAGGGTCTCCAACACGTCGCTTGCGTGCTACCGGTAGCTCACAACCCCTTTCCAAATAGCTCACCAAAGGGTTAATGAATCCTACATAAATTTGAAAACTCGATTAGTCAAATTAGGGGTGGGTGATCTTTCCAAAAAATCATATCACAATCCACAATCTGAATTGCAATCTATTTTCAATGTGGCATACACTTGAGAGAATATCCAGACTCAAACTCATCAAGACCTAAGTAACACTATTTTATATATCAAACAAATTTGAATTCAATCGTTCCCTTATTTGCCAGCTAAGCAGAGTTAAGGAACATGCCCGAAGCTGGCGAGTGAGTGAGGAAGGCCCCTCCCCTCAGCCCGCTGTGTCTCTCTTGGATTTGTACAAAAATAAAAATCGGTACCACAAGCGAACTATGATACATAATGAAATGAGAAGTTGCAAAATCAACTGGAATGTTCAAGCAAATTATAGAAAAACAACGTTCTAAATCCATTAAGTAGTTCTCTCGTGAAAAACAAACAGACATACAGACACTGGATTTTATGTATTATAGATTGGCAACCCTTCAAAATAATGTGCAGTTAAAGTCTCAACAGCATCCTCAGCATTTCTGGAGCTTAGCAGAACCAGATAACTAAGAATCTTCACGAAGCAGCTCTGAAAATGTCTGCTTTGTTTGTATCTACATATATCTGTGAGTCTGCCTTTTCTGACATGAATGTCATGAAATCAAAGTTTAGAACAAGAGTGAAAGTTGAACATTTAAATGATTCCATAAGAGTGAACCTACAGTAACTGGCTCCACTCCACCATACACATCTCTTGTTGACTCCATGCAGTGCCAGTCATCTGACTAACTAAAAAGCACATCACACATGTAACTGGACATGTAAATACTCTTGTGAAATGAAACTATGAGATGGAACAAAATGACAAATGAATAAGTAATATATGTGTATTTGGAATTACATTGTTTTGTTTTGACAGCAATCATGTTTTAATTCAATAGTGTGAGATACACTAGAAAATGCATACAGACATACAAAATGCAATTGCAGGTGAACTAAATATTTTGTGTGATATTTTAATGCAAAATGTGAGTCGTGGACACCAACATTTTGTAAATGTTCAGGTAATACAAGCTTATTCAGTTTGTTTGGGTTGAAATAAGCTATGAGAATAAACATTAGAAAACATGTGTAGCTCTCGGCCACTTTCATTTTATAAAAGTAACTCTCAGGGGAAAAAAGGTTGGATACCCCTGGACTAAGTCATTGGCAAATGATCAGACTTTGGTATTTGCTCTCATTTTTAGAGGGGAAAGCTAACCGATGGATGAAAAGACCAATGAAATCCACAAATTCAAATAGTGAGGGACACTTGCACATGCCCATGAATCAATGCTCATTTCTGATCAAAATTTACGGCTGTGCTGTTTTAATGACATTTAATAAACATACTGGCAACTGTAGACTTGCATGTACATTATTATGCACAAACACTCATATGGTGAAAATCAAAATTTAAATTACAAAAAATAGTTTAGTTTTCTTTTTCTTTTAATTTAGTTCTAATTTTTTAAGAGTTTTTCATTTTTACTTAAGCTATAGTTAAGAAACGACTTACTTATTAACATATTTCATTTTAATTAATGGGAATAACACTGGTTATCGCCGATTGGTTTTAGGAGCTGATTAAATCTCACAAGAGGACACAATCATGGATTGCTGAAGCCCACCTTCAATTAGCGAGAAACATTTGAGGTTCATGGAACTGATTGAGCCTCAATTGGGAAACAAGGTTTATTCAAGCAGGACATATTCCGCCAAGTCTCGATTTCATAAATGCACTTTGTAGAATATCCCCCAGGTCAAATGCTTTCAAAATAAAATATTCTGACCAAAGTCTACCTGACTTTGCAGTGATAATGGAACATCCATTTAAAAATTTTACAAACACATTTTTTTAAAACTGAAATTTTTGAAGTGAGCACAATATAACCTAGTTGTCTATATTGCTTGCTTGCTTACTTGTGTGCACTGTGCCTATTAAATTTTCCAGCAGTCTTTATAGGCACTTTGCCACCATAGGAACTCTGTTTTCAAGAACCAAAGAATTCTTGTACGATGCAGGCCCATGGCCCTAGTGATCCCTTGCCACTTTCATTTGTTGCTACATGGTTTGGGGAGATAGCTTCGATTCAGTGAATGATGCAGTACAAAGTGCAGCAAAATCTGGAGTTCCATTTCTTCTAAGTGATCATGACTTCAAGGGGGAGATTACTGCTTTGATGTGGTGCATAGCACAGTACACCAGGGTTACAGCTATGAAGAACAATGCAAATTGAGTGTGGTGCTCCATTCTCCACAATAAGTCCAAACTACTAACACATTTGAAAGATGGTACTAGTACTTGTGGTCAGCACAATTTAATTATCCAATTCATCTCATGCTCCAGAGTATGAGCAAAAAAAAAAAAAAAAAAAAAAACACCCTACATACTACTAACTACCTACATCCTGGATTCCTGAAGCGGGAATACTACAAGTTCCAGACATTATAAAAAGTCCCTGGTTCCGGATACCTTTTATTGATTGGCTGCCAAAATGTCCCTCACCTGGCACTATACACAAAACTTTGAACTTGAAAACAATCTCAGAATTAGTCACACACAATGGATTACTTAAAACTACAGTTCTGGAAAGATTTAAAACAACTGCGGTCCTTATGTATCATGACTTTTGTCTAAAACTCTTGACAGGTTGCTTTAAGATGTAAATTTGACACTGCATTTAAGCTACAACGTTCCCTTCTCCCTCCCAAAGTGGACGCATTCTAATTTGCCGTTTCAAGCACTTAGCTTGCAATACAAAGTAAAAACACTGTTCTGACCTCCTGATTATTATAACAAGTTGGAAAATATGATTCAATTATAAACACACTCTATTGTATGGACATGCCTTTTGTGAATGTGATTCAAATTAAAATTTGTATATATTCCTTTTTTGATGTAAAAACAGATACTTTGCATTATTCATGGTCATTATTAATTTTGTCAGTGCCACCACTCTACAGTCAATGCATCATTTCTTCTATTTTCCAATTACCTCATATAAGTGATCAGATTTAGTTATTGCTTATGATTATGATTGATTATGATTATTCACGAGTGATGTCACAATAGCAAAATTTTTGATTTTGATACAAATGGCATTGTATGTTTAAGATATTCAATACCTTTCGATACCACAGCAAAAACAAAAATCCCATTCGATGGCTTTTAGTTAAAGTATCTCCATTACTGTGGTAAACATTACACATTTTTCCATAATACTGTATAAAACAAAAACTCACAGCAACAACAGATTTAAAACATTGGTATAATCATCAAGGTATTACCAAACTATCACTTAAACTAGTACCGACATTCATAAACATGAAAATACAATGCAGGACTTGAACTTTAATGTTTGGCAGAGGTGGGAACCCCCCAACCGCACCAAGAAATTGAGGGGAGGGGTATAATCAGAGGGATTTCAGCAGAGTTTATAAAGAATGGCATCATCATAAACTACCTGATTTATCTTAGTATGTGCAAATCCTAAATTTATTAGGATGTGTTCTGTACAGTAACTGAAAACTACTGCTTAAAATCCATACTAAATATAGTAATATTTTTGAGTTTTTATTTGTACTGTTGAAGTCATGAATTCCAAGATAATTCAGGATATTTCCATTTAAACAAAATCTTTAAAGCTGTTTTTGGAATAACATGCTTTTAAAGTCTGTTTTGTCAGTTTATCTGGATCATTAGGCATTTAAAAATATTACTGAAGAGTGATATTTAATGGATTAGTCAAATGAATTTAAATTTAAAATGTCACAAACACATAGTACTTTAATGTTTCAAATATGTCCCCATTTTCTGTTCCGCTATTAAAGCTTCTTTTGTGAAATTGAAGTTGACAATTTTACATGAATGCTTTATTTCAGAACTCCTGTAAAACAGCCTGTTTTTAATGTTTTCAAGATTTCTTATGTGAAGGATCACATCTGCATATATATCCACAATTAATCATTAATTCTCAAATGTACTGAAAAAAGAACTGAGGCAGCATTACATTCCTCAAAGTACCATTCATATACAGTATATATATGACATTAGCTTTCACTTATAGGTTTATAGGAATGAATAGTAGTTTGCCTCCAAAAGCCAAATGAGTGACACAAATGCAATGTTTGCAAATTCATAGTTAACAATGAAGTATGCAATTTTATTTGTCCTAAATGCATATTTCTGTGATTAAGTATTTCTGTTAAAGTACATATTAGATTAATAGGCAGATGTACTTTGAAGCATTGACGAGTTAAATAAATGTTAATTTGGTATTAGCAAATGGTGCAAGTCATGTCATTGCTGGTGTAGACAAGACAAATAGGCACTTAAAGTTGTGCCTCGATGTTTACTTATGGCAACTGCTATGTGTGCTGGCAGTCCTAAAATCCCACAGTCCCATACGTGTAACATAGATACATGTGAAGTCCCCCCTCCTAGATCTGTGACACTGAACTTCAAGCAAATTGTACAGACGCTTGGACTATTAGGACTTGTCCTCACCAGGACAAAGTTGGGAGCACTGTGGGTTTTGTTTGTTGATTTCTTTATTGCTTTTAGTAACATCCAACTATCCCAGATTAGAGGTAAGGTCAGAGATGTAGGTGGAGAAGCCTATGGTGTCCTGGATAATGAACTATCTAGCAGACTGCAGTTTGTGAGGCTCAAGCAAGCGAAGCGAGGACAGCTGCTGTACAGGTTTTGGAATGTTTGACACACAGCGCGAGAAGCAGAACACGTAACACTGCAGGAGGAGCAGTAAGCAAGCAGGTGTTCAGTCCACATTAGGGAATCCATTCCTGGACGGGTTTATCCATTCCCGGGAATTCGGGAATCCCGCATGTCATTCCTGGGAATCTCGGGCTCCCTGGGATGACACAGTGTACAGGCATCTCACATGTGAACAGTTTTAGAACGACCAACACTTATTTTTAATAAAACTACTGCAATATGTTGACACCAATAAAAGACTAACCTTATCTACAAGCAGTTCATGCTGTCATACAAGTACACACGTGTATCTAGTTAGTTGCGGTAATAAGAGTGTAGAAAGCACAACGTGTCCAGCGTGCGGTCGTCCAGGCAAGAGTGCATCTTCATGCAGAGTACGCCAGCCGCTGAGAAAGCAGGCTCTGCCTCCTTTGAAGTAGGCAGCACAGTCATCAGATACTGATATACTTGGTCTAAACAACGCCCGCGCTTGCCGTTGCTCTGAAACCCCGCCATTTCAGCTTTTACTGATGCATCCAGTTTCTTGTCATCATTAGTTTCTTGGCACAGATAATGTGGCTGCAACAGACTGACGCATTGAAATTTCAAGTTGCTGTTCAAAGCTGTTATCTGATGAAGTGCAAGCTGCAGCAATGGCGCCACCTTAATTATTTTCAACTATAACTCATTTCTTGATCGATTTTTGCACTTTTACATGCTATAGTTTTTTTTTTTTTAGTTCTTTATTTCACCTTATACAATTTCTTGTATTAGGAATTTGTTCATTTTCGCATACCCCTTGAAGTCAGAGCGCAGGGTCAGCCACTGTACAGCGCCCCTGGAGCAATTACAGGTTAAGGGTCTTGCTCAAGGGCCCAGCAGAGTAGGATCTCTTTTGGCAGTGACGGGGATTTGAACCGGCAACCTTCTGGATACCAGCGCAGATCCTTAGCTTCAGGGCCACATCTGAGCCATGAGCTTGGCCATTCCCGTTCATCCGGGAATTCCAGCAGTTTCATTCCCTAGTCCATATCTCCAAAGCGTACGTTCAGCCACCCCCTTCACAACGTGAGCGGCAGAGATGCGAAGTGGCTGGATATTGAGCAGTTCATTTCATCCCTGTTGTACACTTACCAGAGGTACACACAGGTAACCAGACTGTTTAAAACTTGTCTTGATTTTTTTACTTGCTACAACAGGTACCTGGCACTGCCAATGTGAAGCTTCCTTCAGTTACTCCAGTTTTCTCCCACATCCCAAAAAACACACGAGTGAACATGTGTGTGATCATGGCATCCTATCCAATGTTGATTCAAAAAAGATCATAAATATACAACAGCTCCCAAGGCAATCCATGCTTTTTTTCCCCCTGAACAAAAACTTGCAATCTTCTTTTTTAGCCTGTACTGCAACTCACAATTAATTGGTCACATCATTGTGTTCTCAAAAAAATCAGTTTAATTTCCAAACTAATCCATAATGGTATAAAACTGCAATAATGAAAACCATTTTATTTCCTTGAAAGAGCATGATATTTTCCACTTTATTAAATCATGCATGATTATTAAACGGTACGATTTCCACAATTCCATGCTGAAATTCAAGATCTATAATATGAGTAGTATCTGATCCAGTTATGCATTGTATATGTACCCAATTATCCCTTGAAGCACCTCACCACTGAACACCTCTATGAATGATGTCATAACCAAGTAATCAGAATGAAGAAGAAAAAATACAGTGGGGCAAAAAAGTATTTAGTCAGCCACCAATTGTGCAAGTTCTCCCACTTAAAAAGATGAGAGAGGCCTGAAATTTTCATCATAGGTATACCTCAACTATGAGAGACAAAATGAGAAAAAAAAATCCAGAAAATCACATCGTCTGATTTTTAAAGAATTTATTTGCAAATTATGGTGGAAAAAAAGTATTTGGTCACCTATAAACAAGCAAGATTTCTGGCTCTTCTGTAAGAGGCTCCTCTGTCCTCCACTCACTACCTGTATTAATGGCACCTGTTTGAACTCGTTATCAATATAAAAGACACCTGTCCACAACCTCAAACAGTCACACTCCAAACTCCACTATGGCCAAGACCAAAGAGCTGTCAAAGGACACCTGAAACAAAATTGTAGACCTGCACCAGGCTGGGGAAGACTGAATCTGCAATAGGTAAGCAGCTTGGTGTGAAGAAATCAACTGTGGGAGCAATTATTAGAAAATGGAAGACACACAAGACCACTGATAATCTCCCTCGATCTGGGGCTCCACGCAAGATCTCACCCAATGGGGTCAAAATGATCACAAGAATGGTGAGCAAAAATCCCAGAACCACACGGGGGGACCTAGTGAATGACCTGCAGTGAGCTGGGACCAAAGTAACAAAGGCTACCATCAGTAACACACTACGCCGCCAGGGACTCAAATCCTGCAGTGCCAGACGTGTCCCCCTGCTTAAGCCAGTACATGTGCAGGCCCGTCTGAAGTTTGCTAGAGAGCATTTGGATGATCCAGAAGAGGATTGGGAGAATATCATATGGTCAGATGAAACCAAAATAGAACTTTTTGGTAAAAACTCTACTCGTCATGTTTGGAGGAGAAAGAATGCTGAGTTGCATCCAAAGAACACCGTACCTACTGTAAAGCATGGGGGTGGAAACATCATGCTTTGGGGCTGTTTTTCTGCAAAGGGACCAGGACGACTGATCCGTGTAAAGGAAAGAATGAATGGGGCCATGTATCGTCAGATTTTGAGTGAAAACCTCCTTCCATCAGCAAGGGCATTGAAGATGAAACGTGGCTGGGTCTTTCAGCATGACAATGATCCCAAACACACCGCCCGGGTAACGAAGGAGTGGCTTCGTAAGAAGCATTTCAAGGTCCTGGAGTGGCCCAGCCAGTCTCCAGATCTCAACCCCATAGAAAATCTTTGGAGGGAGTTGAAAGTCCATGTTGCCCAGTGACAGCCCCAAAGCATCACTGCTCTAGAGGAGATCTGCATGGAGGAATGGGTCAAAATACCAGCAACAGTGTGTGAAAACCTTGTGAAGACTTACAGAAAACGTTTGACCTCTGTCATTGCCAACAAAGGGTGTATAACAAAGTACTGAGATGAACTTTTGTTATTGACCAAATACTTTTTTTCCACCATAATTTGCAAATAAATTCTTCAAAAATCAGACAATGTGATTTTCTGGATTGTTTTTTCTCATTTTGTCTCTCATAGTTGAGGTATACCTATGATGAAAATTACAGGCCTCTCTTGTCTTTTTAAGTGGGAGAACTTGCACAATTGGTGGCTGACTAAGTACTTTTTGCCCCACTGTATATATATATCTCAACAAATGTGAAAAACAATGAAACAAAATAAAAAAAAAAAAAAAGTTTGTAGATACATCACTATATTATTTAAGATTGAACAACTGATAGCATATTGCTATAGAGACCTCTGCATTTTCTCTGAAAATGTTTTAGGATTTTGATACTAATCCATTACATCTACCT
Organism: Erpetoichthys calabaricus; assembly: GCF_900747795.2. Lineage (NCBI taxonomy): Eukaryota > Metazoa > Chordata > Cladistia > Polypteriformes > Polypteridae > Erpetoichthys > Erpetoichthys calabaricus. The sequence goes on from NC_041405.2 coordinate 132,764,714, forward strand.
TTAGAACTTCATTATGATTCTGCACAATGCCAGATGTGGATACTTCTGCTTTGCAAAATAAACTTGCAACCAAGCAGTTCTTGGGTTGCTGAAATAAACACACTCTTAGCTATAGAATTCCTCTTTACCTTTTGAAAATATTTTCTAAACAGAGAACACAGTTTTAGAGCAACCACTTTAAAGTGAATGTCAACTTTGAAATTAAAATGTACTGCCTCTCAAATTGAAACAAACTACATTTGAGGCCTTTTCTATTTCTGGGTTACTGTATATAATAAGTAGCCATTTTAGTAGACACAACGACCCAATACTAAATTGGCTCTGGAGGGTATTCAGAACAGCCTGAAATTCTCAAAGAATGGATTTAACATGCTTTCAAATAAGCTGCACAGACATGCTTGACCGCAAAAACAGCAATGTGTACAACAGTTAGGAAAATTACCTCATGTGAGGACTCAACTGCACACAGCTTGTTCCACCTCATATCAAAGAGGCCCGATTGTCCAAAGTTTTCAAATGTTTGTTTGAAGATGTCGAACTGGAAGGTTTCTGGGTGGTGACCCATTCTATATACACCTGTTCAGAGCTTTCACTAACTAACTATAAGTGGGGGTATTAGCAGGAGTTTGATAGAAAATACAACCACCATAGACTATCAGAACTTTATTTACAATGTACATATACTATATTTATTCACTGGCATTTTTGCTACATAATTAGAAAAAAAATAATAATAAAAAATAAAAAGTATACTATTTAATGAAATCCAAACCCTATCCGTGCAATATCAAAAAAGCCAACAATCTAGAAGGCTGTTTACAAAATCCTATTTAAAGTTGCTGCTGCCAAAGTATTTTTAAAGCAGTTTTTTTAATATGTTACTTTGTCAGGTTTATGACATTTGCAATCGAGAAAATTTCTTTGCATCACTAAAATGCAGGAAACGTAAGCTGGTGAAAAATAAAATGCGTAAAGCACTTACTGCAAAACCCAGTTTGCATGAAACAAAACTCGGCCCACCATGAACAAATTTTGTTGCAATGTGGCACACTTATTTAATCCATGAAGTTTGTGAAGACAGTTCAATTTTTGTTGAGATTTCACAAACAAATCATGCTGTACAACATTATGAAATGTCAAAACTCCCTGTTAAAAAAAGCAATGACAAATTCTTCTAACAGAGAAACATTCTATTCGACTCCAATTATGAAGACTTTGCTAGAGCTTGTACGTTTTCTTCTTTAACTTGCCTGACAGCTGCTCATATTAGTGATTCTTCAGTCAATTGGTGGCCAATCTAAACTGGCTGCTTTTTTACTACAAAAGACTTGATTAATCAGTAAATTGACTGATATGAAAAAACATTTTTCAGCATTTGCTTGTCTAGGCTTAACAATAATTTAGTTGCAATGCTCCTCTAGGTGTTACAATAGCTAGGCTAGTGCAGGTCTTTTTTTTTGCTATAAACACCCCATACACAGAGCAGTCGGGCAGACTTTACCAGAGAAAGAGAGAGAAAAACAGAAAGGAATCAGAGGAGTCTCACTGTGCAATTAGATAACTAGCAAAAAAAGCTACTTTAGTGAATTCAGATCTTTTTATTTTGTCCTTTAATTAAACCGAACACTGCTTATTTGAGGTTGGATGTTTAGTGAATTCAGATCTTTTTATTTTGTCCTTTAATTAAACCGAACACTGCTTATTTGAGGTTGGATGGTGAGCGAGCTTGCATTAAATGTAGCAGCTTACATTTTAAAATGACAAAAAAGATATAGAATTTGAATTTGCTGGTTAGTAAACAATTGGCTGGTTAGCTTAACAGCAAATTTTGTCTACTTCACTTGTAAATTTATTAAGCAGGTTAGCCATTTATCTTTTTCATAAACATATTACAAACATCTGATATTTTTATGTTTATTTTTTATTTTTATTTTTTTTTAAAGGTCTGCACTGTGTTTATTACTTATGTTTGTGTCATATGGTACAAGTTTGGTAGGAAAAAATGCTGCATAATTAAAATGGTAATCCATATACACCTTAAGAATTAATGTTTAGTTGGTACATTAAAAGTAAATATTTTAAATTCATATTTTAACAGCAAACAACATGTAGTGCAATTAATGATTAAAACATGCATGTATACTAACATGTATGCAGTGCTTAACTGCCAATATCAATTAATTGAATCAATGTGCGAGTATATTTTTTGTTAGACAAAATGTGAAAACTTATTTTTAATTAAAAATGTTGTTTCAGATAAGTACATTACACAAGAAAACCAAACAGCTTAACAATCTTTATACATATACACAAGGGATACATCCAGTACCATCATCATAACTGCGAACAACAGCAGTAACATATCGTTCACTTTTACTACTAATCCATTGAGGTCTTTGAATGCCAATGTATAATCCAATTTTACTCATTTTTCCTTGCAACATGTTTATTTTTAACATGTGCAATGTATGCTCCACCCATGCAAAACATCTTTGTAGGGGAGTTTTCAGTTGTACACAGTTTATTGCAATCAGAAGCTTCCTTTCTGTTGGACCAGGTTAACAAGAGCACCATTACACTTTTCAGTTCAAAATCACAACTACTTTGAATTTCTCCTTCATGAGATGTTGGATTGGTTTAGAAACGTAATAATCAGTGTGCTATGTAATTATTCCAACACACTTAAGCAAAATTTATTCATGGTTGTCTCCAGACTTGTATATCATACAACTGGCTCTGCGAGACTTCAGAGGCCTTAACAGATACAAAACACAGGGTGGATTTATAAAGAAATGGAACTGCAGTTGGGCATATAACAAAGACTATGCTGGCTGCCAGTAGCAAAGACAGGGCAGGACTACAGAGTGTGCAATGTGGATTACTTAGCAGTATAACATACCACAGACTGTCCATGCATTACTATTGAACAATACCTGAAGGGTAGCTTCTTTTTCCATGCATCTTAAGACTGTAATTAAAATTTAAGATAACTCCTCTTATATGTTCCCATTATACAATAAGACAGATCTTTTTGTCCCCAAGGTGAAATAATTATATAAATAGGTAAAAACTTAAAGTAACAAAGTACTTTGTTATAACAAATACTAATAATTAGACTGGAAAATTGTATCAATTGATTTTCTCCTTTCAAAGCATAATATTAATAGTGATTTTATTCTAGTACTGGTGATTTTGTATTAATAGTTATTTTTCATTTGGTAATTTTTAGGTACCAGTCTATTTGTTATACTTCCAAAACTGTTAATGTTTCAGAAATTTGAACAACAATTAGTCACAGGCCCATCACCACTAACACACATCAAGGTTTGAAGTAATAATTTTCCAAAAAATGTTGTTTAACTTGCTTTTTTTTTTACCATACTTATCAAACAACCCTTAGAGACTGTAGTGTCTTTTTTTTTTAATGGAAACCCCAATAAACCATGATGTGGGCAAACAGGAGCTGTAGAGCTACAGGTTTTTGGTGAAACCAACTACTTCCACAGCTATTTTAAGACTTTAATATGATTACATTTTTAATCCCTTCAGTCATGATGTTAACTATATATAACAAACATGTTCTACAATTTTTCAGGTAAGGAAGACAGAAGCTAACATGAAGTACGAGAGTGGTGAGGTTGAATAAAAAGGTATAGAATTTCACTGTACTCTATACATGTGATCCTATATAAACCTATACTTTTCAATGATTTAGAAGTACCTGATGAGGGAAATCTGGGTTCTGCCCAAATATTCTGTGTTTAAATTTATCATTTTCAGAAAAACTGCAATATTTACTGAAAGTTGGTCATTTGGATAGACAGGGACAAAATGAATACTTCACCACATCAAAGGCGTCGATTCATTGCTTAAATTTTTCTTTATATGATCCATTTCGGATGTATAAAGAAGTGATCCATGATCAAACAAACAACAAAAAAATAACCAAAAACTGAACACAGATTCGTTAACTTACCTAGCTACAACCAAAATGACTTCACAAATAAGCCAATAAGTAACCTAATCATTACAGCTCCAGTAATGGGAAGATCTAGTAACACCTGGCTGATTTCAAATTGGACTTGGATATCCCTACAATACCTACTGATCTATTGTACGCAGTACTAAAAGTTTCCTTATTATATGAAAAAAACTTAAATATATTAAAGCTATATTGTATAGCAATGTCTTCATTGACCATTTCATTGAAGGCAGCAAGGGTAAACACTGCTCTAAACACTGAAAAGGAAAACTAAGAAAAGTCCAAATGCATCTGCTTTTTGTATGCACTTTTGGTCTACATTACACAAACATGGCAAAACAGTGTTAGATATAGTCAGTGACTTCAGAAAACTAGCAATGACTAAAGACTGAAGGAGTTCCAAGTGTATCAGTCAAAACGAACAGAGATTAAGAAATTGCACTACACAAGTGTTTAATATATCAAAAGTAGTAAGGAAGGTAGGTGTTAAGGATGACAGATTGACCTTCACTATTCACATACAATTACTTCACACTAATTTTGGCACTATGCTAGACCACACATGTTGTGAACTACTGCACAGATCCATTTTTGCACATCACTTCCGGGATCCATTCTGCCTGTGCCAGACTGTATTTCTGAATGGTAAGCTTGTGTAACCATTAGTAAAATGGACAACCTTCTACTTTATTAAACAAAAAAAAAAAAAAAACCCTCAATGCAATATTTTGTGACAGATTTTTCAGTCTTATTGGTCTATTCTTGGGTCAACAGTTGCCCTAAGAAGAGATTTATAAATTCTACTGACACCTTAAGTTAATGTTCTACTCCTGATCTCATTCCGCTTCTTGTTTGAACCAGAGAACCCTCACTTACTGCTATGTTATGGTAGAATTTTTTTAGCATCCACCACAGCAAGCAAAAGCAGATTTCCTTCCTAATTAGGGCCAATTCACACTTAAGTACTATAAATTTCAAGCATCTGTTTGGCATTTTACAGCATTTTAATGTCATTTTGCAAGTATTTTTCTGGATTTTGTAGTGTTTTTCAAGCATTTTCCAAGCATTTCTCCAACATTTTTGAAGAAGTGCTTTACAGGAAAAATATGATCACCATTACTTCAGTTTTATATGTTGTGAGGTGTTGTGTATCGAAGCGATTGTTACATTTCCACTTAATACTTTTTTTTTTTAATCCTGGTAATCACATTGCTGAAGAGCAGGTGTTGTAAGTGTACACATATCGCACTCGCCTAGTTCTGCAGCAAAGAAGGTTAAGAGGAACATTTTGGACTCTATGAAGCAGGCAGCATGCTGAAAAATGCAGGGATTACATATAGGTGTTGAGAAGGACAAAAGCAAATAAGTAGTAATACGTGGGGGGAAACATTTACTGCTTTATTCTAAAAAAAAAAAAAATTGCCTGCTGCTTTTGGAGCAAAATCATACAAGCACCTGAATCAGTCCTCTAGCAGCAGCTAGTAGGGAAGGGGTTTATCATGCACAGTCGTAATAAATTCAAGAAGATCTGAACTTAGTTGTATTCATTTACGTTTATTTATGCATGAGGTCAGGGGTAAATTTATTCAGTCCAGTTTGGGGTCACTGGGAGCCAGCGATTATCTCAGCAGAACTTAAGTGAAAGTCAAAAAGCACAGGTGGTGCATAGTGTACCAGTCATTTTCAGGGCTCAATCACAAAGCCAAGCAGAAAAGAGAGTGAACTCCAGTAACAAATATTAATAAAGAATCTGTTTAGGTTTAATCCAGTTATTCGCCAAGAATATTTTGAAGCAGTGTGACCTTCAGTGAGAGGTTCAGTGGCCAACTTCTGAATTGGATTTTGGGATAAATGCCATTTACTTCATAAAACTTTTTTTTTTTTTTTTTTTTTTTTTTAAATTGAGAATTATCATGGACATATTTTAAATATTCATCATTAAGTAAAACAGGTAACAATTTTCATTTCAAAACACAAGCTGCTTCACCCAAAAAGAGGCATTGACTTCCTGTAAAAATGCTTCAAAAAACGTTCTTTTGTTGTTTTACCAGTGTTTTCTGAACATTACCATTGACTTCAATGAAACAGGTGTTTGGTCAAAACCACTCAAACTTTTGCACGCAGGAGTTTTCTAAACAGCTCGCTGCTTAGGTGTGAATGGTGTCATTGAAAATAATGGAAAATAACTTTTCAAATGGTTTAGGAGCGATCTGATCTAGAGCTAAAACACTAGAAAAATACTTAGGTGTGAATGGGTCCTTAAAGTTCATGCAATATAACTGCCATACTTCTAATTTAACTTGTGTTACTATAACAGATTTAGAATCACCCTTTTAAAAAAGCCTTTAATATTAATGTCCAAATTTTAATTTTTCCAGCAAATTTGACAACTCCAGTAGATGTCCACTTATACTTTAAAATTAGTTACTCAAAATGAATATGAAGGAATTTAAACAAGATTTATCCTCACCAAGTTTATGTTAGAAAGTACTTGACACAGAAGTATAAATACAAGAAACAGTTGCTAGATAGAGGCATCAATAGTAGTACTTCAAATACCCTGAAGTTAAGGTATGACAATGCTTTGCAAACAATAATGGAGCAGAAATAAACAAGCTACAGCCTAAAAAGCATTTTCTTGTCAAATTGTTTTCTCATGTTGTACATCTGTACACAGTAGGGTTGTGCTGTATCCCAGTACTAAAAAAAGTACAAAAAAAAGTGGTATAGAACTATCATTCCAGTATTTTCAGTACCATGGAACACCTGACTGCTTTAACACACAGTGAAGACAGAAGTGGAGCAGTGTATGGCATACCAAGGAAGCTTAAGACAGATAGGGGAATTCTGGAGTTACTCGTTTTAGAAATAGTAATGAAGCCCAAAGCTGGTACTGATACAAAATTCTGAATTTTAATAACATTCCAAATACGAGTACAAGGTGATCTATGAAAGTAGAGTCAAATACTCTACCAGACACAGACATGGGACAAAAACTAGAACATCAAAATGAAAGGAAGCAAGATTTCCAATGATTACACTTATGAAAGAACAAGCCAATTGTGGCATTTTACTATTCATTGCTTGGTTAAAGCAGCCTTGGCACTGACTGTCACTAGCAAAAAATTAAATGGTCCATTATGGATAAGCTACATCTACACCAAACATAAGCAACCTTATTAAATGGGTGCCTGAGAATTTAACCACAGTAAAATTTCAAAAGAGTAAGGGTCTCAGTTATCCTCTAATCAATGGAAAACCACTTCTTTGATCATTTCTGCCACTTATGAATAAGCTACTTATAAGTTATAAGCACAGGGTGTTATCTAAAAACATTCACAGTAGGCACAATCTTTCAAACACCTGATATAAACAACAGAATCCAGCATCAAAAAGGGCAACATGAACCCTAAGGGCAAGAAAGGTTTATTCACAGTATCACTGGACACCCAACTCTATGGTCCTTTCAGCAACTACTCTACCTGACAGGATGTCAACACATTCAGGCAATAAATAATAAATAAATAATAAAGTGGCAATAGCCAGCTCTATGTGGCCGCCTTTGTCAGAGAGGCTTTGCCCGACACACCGGAGCTGTTGCAGGACACAGACTTCCTGTTTACTGCATTTCCAAAGTGGGGGTGGGGAGCTGCTGTCATGATATGTTGAAAATGTGCTTGTTTGCAAAGCACAACTAATAGAAGAGTGGGAAATGTAAGATGGGATACTTGTCTTTCAGTAATGACCAATCCTTATACTTCTGAAAACAGGTACAAAGAGAGCAGATAAGTTCAGTGGATTCGAAAAGAATAAATAAGTTCTGAAGGAGGAACATCCATTTTCCTAAAAGTACAAATACACTAAAAATGGCACTTGGATCCATTAATGATTAAAATACCGCCCTATTGATTGCAGAATTACCATAAAAAAAACTCTTTTTTTTTTTTTTTTTTTTTTTAACACAGTTGAATGGGGAAAGGGTACGATAACAGAGCAGTCATAGCGTGTTTAAGAGCAGCTCTCACTCACTGACAACCAGACCTTTTAATCTACTCACATTTTACAAAATGGGGAAAAACTGCTTCATCAAGAGAGGACTCAAAGCTCCAAGGAAAATGCATATTTACTCAGAATGAGAATAATAAAAAAAAAATTCAAATTTTACAACTCCTTTCCCACTTGGCACTTCAGGTTACTTCTCATTTTTGGGAGCGATAGCATAGAACTAAATGGTTAAATTTTATGAGCAATACTGAAAGTGAAAGATCAGTTTACTTACTTTAAAACATACACTTTAGTGCACGTAAAGACCTTTTCTTTCTTTTTATATAAAGTCCAACTCATGGCCTACACCTGAAGTATGTTATGGTCCTGCAGGACCACCGAAGCTGCGGCTGTTCACTTTAAATACTTAAAGGGCTTAGTTTTAGTAAACTTGTTACAATTCAAAAAACCTGCCTATTTTAGTTGTAAACTGCTGCATTTAGGTTTTAATTGATTGAATGATGTGCAAATGACAAAGCAAACCCAAGCTGCACAGCCAACATAATTCCATTTAAAACCGTGTTTATTGCATTGCTTTGAAATACATGAGCAAAAGACCACAATATAGAAACAGTACCCAGAAAAGAAAAAACATATTTTAAAGAATGAAAGCAATGACAAGCCATATGAATAAATACCAACCCTCATTATCTGTAATGCCTGTCTTCCAATTATAAAACTGGTTGGAATAAAAACCTGCAGCCCAGCCTCTACTGACCTCCAGGACAATGTGTCCCTGGTCTATGCTATGTACCTGCATTTACCCTACATAACCTGGTCACACTGGGGTCAAAAGACATTTTTGGCCTGAACACAAAAAGGTACCTAACCACCATTATTCCAGAGTAATTAAAAAGGGGCTAGGAAAATCATTACTGTCCCCTCACACCGAGGCCACAACCTTTTGGAACTTCTTCCATCGTCCAGGTGCTACAGATTAATATATGCCAAAACAAACAAGATATAAGAACAGTTTTTTCCCCTCACAGGCCGTCAAGCTCATAAAGGTGTAGTTTAATCTCCACAGGGGCTTGCAATACTTTTCACATAACGTGAACACTTGATTCCCTCCTCCCCCCCCCCGTTTACTTCAGCATTTCTCGAACTAAGTTGCACTCTGCACTTTATGCATATTATATACACATACATTTTCTTTTTTTTTTCCCAGGTATGCGATTAACTGTTTTGTGCATGTCGATTATGTGACTTATAATTGGAGAGTCACCAAAACAGGAGTCAAAATCCTTGTGTGCATACTTGGCCAAAAAAATCTGATTTGGATTCTAATTCTGATGATTCATGAACAACTTTTCACAAACATGTTTCAGTTATATCTGGAATGGCAGCACACAAACATTTAGATATTAGATAATTAAATTCTTAATTTTTAAAGTTTTCATAATCACCTTACTACCATTACAGAAATTTGAGAGTAACTATGATAAAAAGTGGTCAAGCTTTGACAAATCAAAAAACTTAAATATGGCCAAGTCCTAATATGTAATGCATTTAGCCCAAAAAGATGTACTAGGTCAGGGTTTCCATGAAAGGGCATCTTAATATGTATCTAAGAAAGGACTCAATCTGCCTTTACTTTCAGGTATCATCTTATAAGTGCGTCAAGTTAAATGTACACATGTGCAAAAATGAGCAATAAAGCTTTAATTTGTTTAATCTTTTAATTAAAAGAAGAAATTAAACCAAGTTTTAAACCAGATTTCCTTAAAATGTATTTTCAATGGAACAGATTAAACCTACATGAACTTGTCTCTTTCAGAGCTGACAGACTGCCACATCCTTCCCTAACTACTTTATGAGCAGCCTATTGCAGAGGCTGTACACACGATTATCCATTGTATTTTTAAATACTGATAAGAAATCTTAGTCTTAAGCATATAAATAGTATGTACATATTGACAAGAAACCTTAAATAAGCAAGTGATGGCAGAACTAAGAAATCCCCACCAGCAAAGCTTAAAATACCTTAAATTAATTACTGACTACGATAAATATGACCTTACAAAACTCAGAAATATCTTTCCAACAAAAATAAGATGCTAGCACACCCGAAATATCAACTTATTCTCAGAAAATACAAACAAAATATTTCATACTACACAGTTAATAAAGCTGTCTTGATGAAACATACAAGAGTACAGTGATGTAATTCTCTCTGGAGTAGTGCTGGGCGGTATACCGGTTCATACCGAAAAGCGTTTTTTGTTATGATATGGATTTTTCTTATACCGCAACACCGGTTTAAATTGCCTAAACAACGTTCAGAACATGGCACAGCAGGAAACTGTTTAAGGGGGACCTTTTTCACTGCTACACCGCTAAACACATACAATGGAGAACACGCGTTAGTGGAGGTGTTGCGCGGGGGCTCTTTTTCACTGCTATACCGCTAAACAAGCATACAACAGAGTACATGCGTTAGTGGAGGTATTGAGCGGTGAAAATGGACAGACAACATTCTGAAACTGAAGCTGTAGCAGATGATAAACTTGAACATGATGACACAGAAGAACTTTTGCTGGAAAAAGGAGTCATGTCTGTTGTCTGGGGATACTTTGGATTTAAAAGGTCGGATGTGGACCATTATGTTCAAATGTGTGAATACTGTTTCTATACTACTGGATAATACTGCAAGCCAAGTTGTATTTTTTTCAATACTGTGTAATAGTGCGACGACATGTTGACTTTATTCTCGACACTTATGACGAGAATAAGCAAGAGGAAGTCAGTTTAAAAAGAGCATAGTGATTCACAACTAGGTTGGGGAACACAACACAAAGCATTTAATGTGCGACATAACTTATGACGGGGTTTGAGAAAATCTAGTGAATTAAACATTGATTTTAGGATGAAGTTTAGTTTATGACATTCTACTTTAATGACAAAATAAACTATGAGAATAAAGTGGAACTATCAACTTTAATCTCAACATAGTTTTTTTTTTTTCCTTCACTGTGTCTGTATTTTTTTTTTCTTCACCATGGCCCTAATCTGATTCCGTAGGGCTACACCACAAATAGCATTATAAATGCAAATTGCAGTTTTATTATTTATGTATATAGCTTAGCTTGAAGCAAGGTCCATATTAATGCAGTTTGCCTTAATGATATTTCAGTTGGTAAAGATGTCATCACCAAGTTGAACTTGTTTTATTTTATTTTTATTTGGTGAATACTGTGTAATGCACCTGGGCTTGGAAGTTGCTACTCGAAGTTGCACTATTTATTTTATTGTTATTAATTATTAGTTTAAATATCATGCAGTTTAATGATGGTAAAGTTGTTTAAAAAGTCACTTTAACATGCCAGTGGACAGAGATTGTTAACGTTAACAAAGTGTAGTTGGTTTACAAAAAATATTTGCTATTTATTCCTTTTCTAAGACATATTCAGTGCAATACAACTTTTGACAAGCACCTCTGGATATTTTACTAAATCTAAATGCCTCTTTGAATGGTTGAAAATATGTTGTCAAAATTTTAGTTTAAGTTGTCTGCAAACATTGTTCAATAAAAAGGCTGTATATTTTGACTGCATCTGTCATGCAATGTGATTCCTTCTCTTCATTAGTGCCACCTCCTTGAAAACTATCACTTTACGGGGCCATGCAAACCTGTATTTAATACTTGTGTGCACATTAAAAATGTTTTTTTTTTTTTGTACAATGTACAGTTCTCGTGACAGTGGAATAGGTTATTCTTAGCCAGTAATTGCAGTGGAAAATGTGGTTAACGTCCACTCATACATGGGAAAATAATACTGTCCAATACTGTGAAACCGGTATAATTTTGAAAAATACTGTGATATAGAATTTTGGTCATATCGCCCAGCACTACTCTGGAGGCTTAACACAAATGAGTAGACATACATTACTACACAATAGGGCATAAACCAACATAGACCAGTCACTCAAACTAAAGTTAGGATTGGTGAGGGACAGTCAAGTTATGCAATGTATCCTCACCCCTCTCACTACCCAAGTGCCTATTGCTGCATTGACATGCTCTCGGACAGACGGCAATTTCAGCTGTTGAATTGGAAATACCATGTGGACGAGATACCACTTTGGAAATACAAGTTAGACAAATTCAGACAAAACCAACGTACCCAAATTGTTAAAGAGTTGTGATGCAACACTGACCTTTCACCTTATTTGTTTAACATATCCTGGTCAGCCTAAAATGCCATTATTTGGTCTAAATGCATTTGGACCAAAGTGACTACATACAGTAGTTAATAAATTTATTTTACCTTATCTCCACAAAAAATGGCATTTATCATTAAATTGCTTTTTTATGCAGATTAATTAAAACAGCAATCTTGCCTTGTTCTGAACAGTTTGACTGGAAACCTACATAAACACACTGAAGTGGGAAAGTGAAACGTCACAGCTCAAAGCTCTAAATATTCCGTCAGCACATGAACACAGCATATAAACAGGGAAAAATTGAGGACTGAAATCTAAATTGCTGTGGAAAAGTTCAGAAATTGAGTGTTCAGAATACTAAAGTTTATTTTAGCCGTAGCATCTGATCAATTCATGAAAGACCAAAAAAATAAAAAAAAAATTCAAAAAATGCTTTAACCTAGCTGTTTATTAGCAACCTCCAAAATCCAACCACAGAAATTTACAATACCTAAACCTCTCCTCCATGATCCTGGAGGTTTTCATCAAGCAGTATTTAAAAACATTTAAGACAATTCTATTAACTTAGCATCTTTAATCAACATTACCATAAGTCACCATTTCCTAATCCAATAATCTGTTTCTTACGCATGTAGCACTGCCTTCCTGTACTTCAGTGATGAAGACTTCTGGGTCATGTATACCTTCCAGAGCATGAAAGATAAGTAGAACGTGGACACACTATCAGCATGAATGAACATATACAAGCAGAAGAGATGGGATACAGTACATATTCTTCTGGAGTACAAAACATCACCTCTGCCTACTCACCCACCTTTTCAGAATGTCAGTGTTTCTCCCTGTATCGGTGAGGAGGGGTTATTGCAGCGCGTTGCCACATCCACTACACAACAAAGCCCCAGGATTGGAACTCAAGTGCAGCCGTGCAATAGGTGACAGCTCAGCACACTACTGGAAAAGTGTAAGGTTTTTAACAGTGGCTTGAGTACCAATCCTGCAACCAACCCCCGAGATTTCCCTGCAAGTTGGAGGACCTGTTTGCAGGTTAACGTCATACCCAGGATGATGAAATTGGACACAATGAACGTGTAGTCTATACAGTTCTTAAAATGAGAAACATGAAACTGTGTGCAGAGCTGAAAAATTCTGCATTTACCATGATTTTGCCAGTTTTACCTACATAACAGGAGTAAGATAAGTCTCTATCCTGACAAGATGAGAGGATGAAAATGCTAGAAATAAGCCTGGATGGGGCTCCAGTTCATTGCAGGACATACAACTGAGCCCATCTGCACCAGGCAGTCACCAACTAACCAAAAAAGCAAATCTATGTGTTTGTAGGAAAACAGAATGAAAATATTAAATATCAAATAAACAAGGCTGTGAGTTGTTATCCCCCGTAAAAGACTACCCTTTCTGCACCAGCAAACCAAAGTCATGCATTACATTTCACATATGCCCAGAGGGCAGGCAAGGGCAGCTGTCCTAATTCCAGGTGCATGATGTTTTTTTCTAACAGGCACTTCATGAACCACCTTCCCTTGGGTCCTTGGTCACTGCGGCCCTGTCTGGTTGCTTAGCACACACTGTCCCATGTGACATCCCTGCACCACAAAGAACTGAGCCATTATTCAGCAGAACAATCATTCTTCATTCCTAATCACTCCCAAATTGTAAAACAGTTTTGCCAGAAAACTGACATCTACTATAGTACTATAAAGCATTGGGCAATCCACTCATTTACCAACAACACCTAACTTTGCAAACAAAATACCAGACCTCTATTGTTAAAGCACAAACAGCTAATGTGTTCAACACCACACACTTAGAAAACCTACTCATCCAAGTATAAGTAACAGTGCCATTAACTACTTTCAACAGTGGATAGATTACGTGCCATTTTGCATTTTGAAGATCCCACCATTTAAGTTCCCCCCCTTTTCCTCCTTCTCTGACAGCTGACCAAGAAGGATTAGACTAAACTCATCTTATATTTGATTTAAGCCTGGTGTGATCCCAACCTCCAAAGCTTTTTTTTTTTTTTTAATCTGCTGCACAATAGTCTCAAGACTGACAGCATGTATAAATGCATATGTAACTGGTTCCCCTATTTTAAACTATATTTAATGCAGGTCACCAGAAAAAGTGTTTTGGTATGCAAATAATGGATGGTGATCCATAAAGAGCAGGTTCTCTCACACTGTTCAGCTCCAAGGATAATGAGAGATGCAAATGGCTGCACTCATCTGATGACTTGCTGGTTAAATCTAATTTGGACGTTTCCAACCACTGAACATATTCAATAATGTGTCAATGTGAGAAAATTTAGTGCATCAAAATATACTTATTTGGAAGGAGGTACCAGTAAATTATAATGAACTTTCCTGTACATTTTTGAATATGATGATTAGACTGTTGGGAAAAAAAAGAAAGAAACGGGTTACACAGGACAGCTAATTAGCTTTCACATCTACCCATTCTCCTTGGAGATTACTTCCTTATACAACACACAGACGCCATGACAAAGACCAATAAGAGCAAGTCTATCCTTAAATTATTGAGAGTATCTTAAGTATATCAGAGAAGTAAAATGGAAAAAAAACGACAGGTGACATTATTGCAGTAACAACTCTTGGGAGGTCAAGTGAATGAGCTTCCTTATTAAGGCCAAATTAAAAAAAAAATCATGGCGACGAGGAGAGCCGGAGCGGTCAGAGTAACAAGTAAAACAAGTCGTCTGTAATCCGGACGCACATCATCCAAAGGCTCCATGGCTGCCATGGGGGCACAAGCTAACCGGGGTCGCCTGTCCCTTTAAGATGAAAAGGAAGAGAGCAGGGGGCCGCCTGTCGCTCTGGGAGGTTAAGGAAGGAAGAGACTCTTATTGTGACAGGGAGACACAGTCGGGACTACCAGTCCGGTTGAAGTGCCACGAAAAGGGGGGGGGGGGGGTTGCAGGCCAAACCACCTCCACACCACAGCCACCATTACACCGCACGTCAGACCCCATTATACAAAATAGACCCCCAAAGAAGCTCACTCTTCTCATCGCGCCTTTTGAAATGCGAATCCGACCCCCCCTCCTCAAAAAAAGCTCCTGTCCTAAGAAATACGGGGGTGAAGGGGTTAGGGTTAAATTTCAGGATGAAAACTGCGCTGCTTTCTACACAAAATGTAACTCTTGACAAACCCGTACGGTACCAAAAATAAAAAATCTCAACCAACCAGCGGATTAACCCCCCTTCCCCTTTTAACCACGAATGTATGTGACTTTATGCTGGGAACCTGGGGCTCATTATTTGCACCTTCGTCGGTTCCTAGTAACGTAAACGAACGAAGTATTCCTTCCACATAGACCCCGGGCCCGCAAGCACGGCCTCATTATTGTGCGATGGACGCTTCAGACTTATTTACAATGCAATACGTTTCAACCCAAACGCAAGCCGGCCGCACAAACTTGGTTGCCCGAACCTCCTTCAATCGATGAACACTTTCCGCTCGGCCTTGGTCCAAAATCATATCCCGCTTTATTTTCGAAACTGCCTCTCGAGCCCGCGAAGACCATTCTCGATCATCTTTTCTTTGAGTTCGGGAGGACGTCTCACCTGCCCTGCCCAGGGTTCGACGAATACCGCCTAGCACGCCGTATTCCCTGGTTCCGACAGGCACCCCCTCACCCCCCTGTTCGCTACCACACATACCAGTCACTTACTCACGCGCCACGGCGCGAGGCAGGCGGCCCTCTCGAGACTTCCTTTTACCGGACCTGTCCCACCGCCCCCGAGTCCCCTCGCTCTAGCTCTCTCGAAGGGGGGGGGGGGGGGTTGTGGTGGTGAGATAGATGAAAGAGCGAGCGGTGGCTTCATCCCGGATTTAGCACCACACACAACGGAGCTGCAAATACTTGGTGCTCTCTGCCCTTTCGTATAATCTCCGGCGTCTTTATCACGCACAATTTTTCTCTTTATATATATATACACATAAATATATGCACACATTTCCCTACTTTTCCCAAAAAAGTTTATCTACTTTGTAACTTACGGAGTGGAGCCGGCTGCTGTTCTGTCCCGCTTGTGTTCTTCTCGGGGACTTGGACGAATAATATCCGTCCTTACCGGCGTTCTTCTGTGTCAAACGGGACTATAGATTCTGTAATATTTCAACACGCGCGAGTAAAATCCCGGGGATACCCCCCTTCTCAATCCTCCCCGCTGCTGCTCCGGCTGCCAAATAATGCGCTTCACACACATGGAAGCGCGGCGTCACAGCGCGAGGCATGCGCACTAAGTGCGGAGACTAGAGGCGGGCCCAGAGTCGACGCAGGGCGGGGCAATAACCACTAAAAGAGGATAACATACATATACTGTACAGTATACATATGCTGTGTTTGTGTTATATATGCATGTATATAACAGGTAGAATGCACGTATTCACAAAACGTGCACGTCATGGAGGCAAGTACAGTAAAATCTAGCACATGTAAAGTTAAAATTTGCCTCAGAGGAGATAATTTCACAATCTTAGAAACTGATCCTTATCACTCCAACACTAAGTAAAAGTCTTAGAAACTGATCCTTATCACTCCAACACTAAGTAAAAGGTAAACAATTGTTTAATTGACTAAATGCAATTAAAAATAAATAATAACAGAAGGACCCATTCTTATCTACAAAATATGGCAACCAAATAATACACCATATTTATCTAAAAACACAAGAAAACAAACTAGCAAATTATAAATTAAGCATCCTTTGTCTTTACTTGTACAGATTTTGATTAATTTATATACAAGAATACAAAAAATATTCATTTGAAAATGCTTAGTTCACTTTATGGTCATGTGATAATATTTAACATGAAAATGGCTTTAACAATTAATGTTTGCGAAGAATTGTGCCTGCATTCATAATTGTGACTTCAGTAACACTACAGTAGGGTTTTCATCTCAGTTTACTCAGGTTGGCCTCCCTAATTTTCTATCCTCCTGCATCTTTGGTTATTTATATATGAGTGACTCGTTATCTGCTACTGTTTTTTCATCATTATGAAGCTACCTCCGCTAGTCACTCTCTACTTTTTCTTCAACAAGTTAAAACCACCTAAGCCAAATGTACTTAACACACAACTTAGCCCCACCTGTGAAAATAAAGCCTAGCATTTGCAAAATAATATGTTGATGCGAAAACAAATGTTTTTGTCTTGAACTCAAGTGCTTTACTCCACACAGTGTCATTAAACTTTTAAATCAAATGAACACTCCTTTTGCACAAGTAAACTTTATGGTATGTCTATGTCACATATTAAAACTCAGTACACAGATAATGGACAACCAATCTAGACCACAACATAACAGCAAAAACCACTTATCCTTGATTGTAGTCACTGCATGCGTTTGTACAAGTCTGTAATGCTACTTTCCCTGGAGAATCATCCCTTTAGATAATTAGTTCAAAACAAACAATGTAAGAGGAAATAGCCAAATAAAATTAGTCAGATGTCATTATGTATATATATATATACATATATATATATATATATGTATATGTGTATATATAAGGCGGCACGGTGGCGCAGTGGGTAGTGCTGCTGCCTCGCAGCTGGGAGATCTGGGGACCTGGGTTCGCTTCCCGGGTCCTCCCTGCGTGGAGTTTGCATGTTCTCCCCGTGTCTGCGTGGGTTTCCTCCGGGCGCTCCGGTTTCCTCCCACAGTCCAAAGACATGCAGGTTAGGTGGTTTGGCGATTCTAAATTGGCCTTGGTGTGTGGGTGTGTTTGTGTGTGTCCTGCGGTGGGTTGGCACCCTGCCCAGGATTGGTTCCTTGCCTTGTGCCCTGTGTTGGGTGGGATTGGCTCCAGCAGACCCCCCGAGACCCTGTGTTCGGATTCAGCGGGTTGGACAATGGATGGATGGATGTGTATATATATATATATATATATATATATATATATATATATATATATATATATATATATATATATATATATATATATATATATGGGAGGGGGGGAGAACCCAGAAGTCTAACTTCACATTTCAATGGCTGCTCTCTAAAAACAAATCATTTTTAGGCTCACTCAGAAGTTTTATACTTGTGCCCTGAAACATGAAAACACACTGCCCACTGGGTGCATCAACCCCATGTTCATAATGCTATAAAAGATCAGAAAGAATCAACCTGGCTATTCCATTAGATGGGTTGTGCATAGCAGTCTCGCTTCATAATTAATAATATAGGAGTCCTAACAAGCTTCAAAAATTAGATTTGTTTATTAGTATATCTGTACTTTCCCACTGGGGCAGCTGAAATTGAGATAAATTGATTAAGCCTGGCCTGACATATGAAGCTAAGCAAATGCCAACAGCAAAGCAAAACTGATGCCATCAGCACTGGTATGTTGTATGAAAGTGCTCGAGTTAAGCTGTTTTTAATCAATGGACTATTTAGGCAAGAGCGTAATAAGTAAGTTATTGTCAAGGAACATTTTCCAATTTGAACTGAAGCAGTATTCAGCATTCTCTAAACAAGAGGGACTTTCAAATGAAAAGAGACAAGTGAACTGTGCAGATTGTTGCAAAAGGACAGGTACAATAGATGTAGCTATGCCATTCAGGTTGTTCAATTTTATATGTGTGCAAATTGACTGAATAGACTCAGCTGTAGAAATTAGAGTTTTAGGGTGAGGAGTATGTCACATATCTCTTATAGAACATTCCAACTGGACATAGAACAAAGATATACAAACACAAGCTCAGACAAATACAAACTTTATGAAGAGTACATTGATACATAGGCAACACATTCACTCTATATAAAACTCATATCTCAGATCAACAGCCATGTCTTAACATGGAGAATGAAGGCAAGCTGTTAAAGGCCTCATCATCTAAACTCAGATTCATTAAACGGATTTCTCTTTATAAATTGTTAGTTGGCAGCACTAAATAGTTTCTGATGTCCCTTGCAAAACATTTAAAGGAAAGCATAATATAAGGCAGCCAGCATATCATATTTACTGCTATCGTGCAGACAGTTATCAGCTTGAAATTTATATGGCTTCTCAAAGAAAATACACTATCAAAAATCATAGTATGCATCAGCATATATAATAAAAATTAGCTCAACTTTCTCAACAAAAGTCAAATGGCTCAATCAAAAGTTTAATTTACATATATTTGAAATCATCAATCCATCTTCAACCAGTTAATGAAATTTTGACCAGTAATATGAAATACAGTACTAGGTTTACAGATTTAGTTTTTATACAGAATTCTAAAAATGAAATAACTATTAAAGTATCTCATAAAGCATTTGATTCACCAGTGACTAAAACAGGCAACCACTTGAACCCTAAATTTAACTATGTAGTTCACTAAGAAAATCTTCACTAACATACATTTCCATAATTTTTGTAGAAAACCGGTAATGGAAGGTTTAGTTGTTTTGAATATCTAAAGACCTGCTTGTGCAAAAGTGTAAAGGTAAGACACTGACCAGCCTGAGTAAACAGCAGACCTCCACCGATTACTTTTTTATAGTGTAAAGAAAAATGTCAGGTACAGTACAATATTTCTTTTAAAATTACTTGTAATTTGATTTTATGTAGTATTCACAAATGCCTGTAACTTACATAAAGAAAATATACTTCAATTGGTTAAAAAAAAAAAAAAAAAAAAAATTAAAATGCAAGCTATATTAGATGATTTTGAACTTTGCAAACTCATTAGACAGTGTTTATGTAGCTTCACGTTATAAAAAAACACTGCCATTATCTGATATTTTTTTTTCTACATGGACGATAAACAGGAAAGGATTTAGAGCATTTAGGGTTGTCATGTAGTAGATAATATTTACCACAGAGTGTACTACAAAGCAGTCATGCATTTTATTAAAACTATTTGTAAATTACAGGATCCCTGGAACCACTAAACACAAGGGTAGAACTAAAGTTCATCACAAGGCATACTTCTGCACCTGGACATTGGGCCAATTTAGACATGTTAATTAATATAAAAAAATCTATATAAAATTCACAACATGGGGTGGCAGTGGGCCTAATTCAATAAACTTCATTTTGCTGTAAACAACAGTAGAAATACCGAAGTTTGTTTTCTCCAAAAATGCAGTCTATTGGAGTTTATGTCATCCTCTCCTTCCTTTATCAACCAGCCGAATCTAATTCTCATAATAATGGGACTTTATACTGGCATGGTTTTGTTATGTTCAGTAATTTGGATGTTTGAAGGTTTAATACTTTGCAGTTGCAGTATTTTAGTTGCAAATTTGTGTACTTGCTCTTAAAAACAATATAGATCACTTTGAATGAATGAATGAATGCAAACTTCATAAAAGGAGCGAGCAACTACACTCTTAAAAATAAAGTTTTTTAAATAGCACTTTATGGTTATTTACGGGGTTGTATGGTTCCTCGTAGAACTATTACTTGACCAACCCCCATTTCATTCTGAAAAGAGTTCTCTGCATAAGAAGATGGTACTTTGTGCTATGAAAAACTTTGAGAGAAAAAAAACAAAATAACTTTAATGTATGGTAGGCTACCTTGCAGAATACATACAGAACAGAAAACCCAGACTTAGCCTTTGTTACTGGACATAAAAAGCAAGGGACCTTTAAAAATCTTGACCCAGTGGTATTTCACAAATCTGTCACCATCTATTTGGTTATTTAGTTTATGCAGCCTGATAGAGATCCAAATGAAAGGTTCTTTCTGGAACCTTTATGTAGATTATTCTTTTGCGAACTGAAAATAGTTCCCCAACAGCATCACTTTGTAGAACCATTCTTCCACCTTTATTGTTAAAAGTGTAGGGGTAATAGGACAGATATTCACAATTTCCTATAAGCCAATCAGAGAAACAGCAAGATAAATGGCATGATCTTTCAATTATAAAATGTAAGTATCGCATGAAAATTTTCTGGAAATGCACACAAATTACCTAATTTCCTTTCAGTCAACACTTTGAGAATGTTTTACTTAATGATACTGTTAAAATTAAATTTTGCAAACACTTATTGTACTTCATTGTCAAAATATCCTTGCACAACCAAATTTTAATGATTAACTAGGAAAAATGTAATCAGACTGTTAGCTTTCATCACTTCAGCTTTAGTTTTCTTATATTCTCTGGAAAGCCATGTTGTTCATCAACACTATAAACACGTACATCTCTCAGAACTTTGGTTTAGCTAAGAAACGCATCGATATCTGTACAGATAGTTCGCATACTGGCCTTATGTCTGTAGGATTTCTCTTTGGGTACACCTACCACATCTTAAAGACACGCAAAAGTAAATTGATGACATGATATTTTAACGGGTATGAAAGCGTTTGAGTATGTGATTGTGTCCCATTTTACACTGCTGTCCAATTCCAGGCTAACTTAGGTCTTACACTTAATGAGGATACTCTGACTGTGATTCTGTACGTTGAAACAGCTGGTTCTGAAAATGGATACATGAATCTTTTTTTATGTTACACTGTCTTTCCGGTTGCCTCAAAAACTATTATGCAGTCCTCTGCAGATGTAAATTTGGCCCTCACGATTTCTCTTTTTTTTGTGAAGTTCCAATGCAGACCAAAGACCAACTATTAAAAGTCACAGAGAACAGGTCTATCTATATAACAAAATAAACACTGACACTACCAATACTGTGCACTGTCTGACTACTAAGTTTTGAAAGTTTCACTCAGAATGTATTACTTGATGCTATATTGTAACCTTTTCTTCTTTTGTACTTTTACATTGTACCCATGTTCAACTTGTGGAGCACCATTTGATTGTGCTTGCTGTTAAACTTTGATTGCCACTTATTCTTCTAAGCTTCCTCTGTAACCTATAAAGAACATTATTCCTCCATATCTGGTGTTTCATGATATATTACAAATGATCAATTTGTATACTGTATCTGAGTGTGTATTGTACATTGCTTTGCCCTTAAAAGCCTGTCATATGCTACTAATGGTTCAAAATGTATGAATGCAAAATACAATTATTGAGATTAAATTGATAATGAAAACATTATTTTAAGTTGATGAACACCACCAACTTTCCAGAGCATAAATTATGAATAAACTAATTCCAATTATGTGTACCTGATTTTCATATGGATTCCAGAACTACATTTTTCAGTTGGTTCATGTTCCAGAGCTTCTTTTAAATTATAGAACCATGGGGAGCTTGTGAGCTTTGGTGCAAAGCAGTGATGGAATGCCACTTCATCATGGGGAACGCCATGCTCACATCCATCCACATAAAATGGGCCAGTTTTTAGTAAACAGTAACCCTGCTACGTATGCCTGTGGAAACTAGAGTATCCAGAGAAAATCCACACTAAAAACAGGGTAAATATGTACACTCCTTAAGGACAGAGCAAAGCCAACTACCAAAACAAAACTGTGGAGCTGTAAGAGAGTGGCCATCATTGCTTTGAGCTCCGTTTAAGAAAAAGCATTCATAAAAGTACAAATTGAAATTAGCAATTGCTGAGGGCTTCCTAAGCTAGTTATTGTGTGCAGATGTTCGGATTTAACTAATACTATTAAGCTGGACTTCCTATACAGGTAACTCATGAGATTTATAAAGATGTGGCGATTTCTTTTTCTTTTCTTAATCTTGGCAAACCTTCGGCTCTACAGTTTTTTTTATTTGTCAGTGCGGATGTGGAAAATAGTTCTATCAGTGTTATTTATTATAAGGAGAAATTACACGAGTATAAGGTATGCGTATATGTTCAAAACACATTTAGAAAAATACACACAAACTACTTGTAACCCCCATTTACTTTTTCTAAGTTTTAGGAACTTTATAAAACTTATTTTATCAAAATAAAAAATCTATCATTTGGCAGCGTTAATGAAGTTTCAAAAGAAACATAACTTTTGTCGGAAATGCCATAAAGTACAAATCATTAAATACGTTACACTATCTGAGCTTTTTGAAACATCTATTTTCACTAATATATACAGCGTACTTGTATATTGACAGTTACCTTTATATGCAAGTCCCCTGCGCCGTTCGGAAATTCCCTAATTAGAACGGCGAGTTGAGTATTGGTTTCCAGTCGGGGAAGAATCTTAGCAAGGGCTTAAAGCTCTTCAGGAAAGCTCGGTGTTGCCGTAGTCTGCGTAGGCCGAAGTCGGTTTAAAGGTGCGATGTATGGCGTACATACGTACTTGAGCGATAATTATAGACAAAGGCTTACATTTAAGAAATGAAATAAATTAAAGATTCAAGGGAAAAATAAAATAAGTAAGTAAACATGAAATACAAATTTAAACGGCCATCCAAAAAAAAAAAAAAAAAAAAAAAAAAAAAAAACCCATCCGGCTTCCTGGTTGCTAGGCAGATTTACAACAGACCCACACCGGCTTCCGGGTTTATGATGATTGGCAGAATTTGCATCCAAAGATAATTTTAAGCAGAGGAGCGGAACAGAAAACTCCTAAAAGGCGTGGTTAATATAACTGACACTGGCATAAACCAAACAGAGTCCAGAATAGAACTTGCATCCAAGTATAATTTGAAGCTGAGGAGCGGAACATAAAACTCCTAAAAGGCGTGGTTAATATAAGTGACACTGGCATAAACCAAACAGAGTCCAGAACAGGTTTTAGACGCGCCTTTAATCGCACGAACTCATCCAAGCAAGTAAGCACCGAAAGCTATTGACCCTTTATGACGGGCTTTTGACCTTCGACAATTAGGCGGCATTTATTTTTTTTATGATGTCGTATTAAATTATTGTCAATACAATATATTTACTGTGTGATAAATGTGCTGTTTGACTAATTAGAGTACCAACACAAAAAACTGGCCGTATTTTATAAGCCGGTTACAACGTATTTATTACTCTGTTGATGTAAATGTAAATTAAAACTGTAAAATAAAATTAAAAGGCCTCAGGGCTCGCAGCTTCCAGGTACAATATTTAACGGGCAATGTTTTATGAACAAATCTCATGTTGCTGTTGGCTTTGCAATTTGTTTTGATATTTAAGCAATTCCAAAAAATAGTAAATGTTTTGTCAATATTCAGTATATCTCCAATTATCTGTTTTGTTAGCTAGAGCTCATCATAACATCAGGCAGAAATGAACCATCAGTTCACCGTTGTTTTTATATGTATGAGAAAAACAGTTGACAATGTATTGAGTTTTATCTGTCAAATAAAAACATTTTCTTATTCCATTACATACGTTAAAGGTGCACTGATGTACCATTGTACATTGGTTACCCTTGTGTCTGGTGATGCTGTGTGTTCAACTCACTGAATAACTACCACAAGAAAAGCAGATTTAAAAAAAAAAAAATGTCCCAAAACGCAATATACTTGTGTGTGTGAAATTGCTTGATATATGGTCACAGCTGCTATTGTGGCAATTCATGTGACTTGCTCAGGAGCTCATCTGTTGTAAATCCCATAATCTCAGCTCCGACACCAATTGGTGTGGTTTATAAGGCACAAGTATATTTCACCTTCCTTGCCACACACTGTTTTTTCCTGCTGAATACACATGTAATTTTAACCAACACAAAAATCAGGATACATATGCTGTGCTCAGCATAGCCGCAGAGGGTTCTTTAGACAACACACGTTATATGCATTGTCTTGTTTTGATGTATATGTCCACAGTGCAGATGTAGATTTACCTGAAATAGGTATTTACATGTTAAATATCAAATCTATAACACACCAACTGTAAAGTCATACTTCATAATGCCAAAAACTTTAAATGCAGATCACCCTTTTAGTTGAATGAAAATAATTATCCTTTCATCATTTTGTGTCTTCTCCAAATCTAAAACATTACTAAAGTATACAATGAGAAAAATAAAGAAGTGATTTGTAACAATAATTGAAGATGTGAGTTCCAAAATCTGCTAATTACACCTTTTGGTAAAATTTAGTGAACACGTGATTGTGACATTTAATGCAGTTGGTCATGCACCGAAAATGTGTTTGAGCTTCAAAACTTGCTAATTGCAACAGTGTAACGCTATAGTTTTAGGGATTTAGTTTCAAAATCTGCTTACGGACCCAGATTTTCTTATTTATCTCCAAAATGTATCTTTTGTACTTAGCTGATTTTGGAACCGAGCTCTTCAATTATGCCTACTCGGTTCTCATGAATAAATTTAAAAAAAAAAGCAACAGTCGAAATGAACTCTCGTGTACTTTTCTGAGGTTTTAAATACTGGCTAAAGGATTAAAGAGAAATTTTTTTTTGTCTTGAATTACCGTATTTTTTCCCCAATCTTGACTGAAATCTAGGGTTTATAATTTTTATTATTTTGGTCCACCGCAGTTTAATTTAGATACTGGAACAATAATTACCAATTCTTGCTACAGTCTCAGTGATACTTTAATAACACTATGCTATACAAGTGTGCCCTCCAGGGTTAGTTTCTGCCTTGTGTTCAGTGCTGCAATGACAGGTTTCACATCCCCAAAATGCTGATTAAGCAGGTTCAGCACAATGGGTGGATAGATGTTGCGTTACCCACTTTAACAACCATTAACTCTTACATTCATCACAAGTAAATACGTCAAATCAAGAAGTATGCACAAGAAAAAAAAATGAAGATAACCCGTGTCATGGAATTTCATTGAAGTCTTTAAACATGAAGTTAATCATGACTCCTAGAACATCAAGACAAGTAATAATAATAATTCTTTGCATTTATATAGCGCTTTTCTCACTACGCAAAGCACTCAGCAATTGCAGGTTAAGGGCCTTGCTGAAGGGCCCAACAGAGCAGAGTCCCTTTTGGCATTTACAGGATTCGAACCGGCAACCTTCCGATTGCCAGTGCATATCCCTAGCCTCAGAGCCACCACTCCGTCCTGGTACATACAGTACATACTGTCGGGCCTGGAAAAACTAGGAATGATCACTTCCTGGCATCTTAGTGTTTGTGAATCTCTACGCATTGAAAAAACTAACCTAATGCAATTTATGTTTGCACATAAAATTTATCTGAATAGCAATGTAAGAGTAAAAAGATATGAAGGTATCATCATCCCTTTAATTATGGTATTAAAATTCAATGACAGTATGAAGAACCGACAAAACTCACCAACTCACTGAAATGCTGCAGGCTTTCTCTAGCTTCTAAAATGCTATTTCAACTGTAATCATCTATGGTAATATTTTGTCATAATATTTTGAAAATAATTTATAATACATATAACACTGAGACATAGATAGGGAATTAAGTTTACAAGGCACTACATTTACAACCAAAATATCTTGCCTGAAGAAGGGGCCTGAGTTGCCTCGAAAGCTTGCATATTGTAATCTTTTTAGTTAGCCAATAAAAGGTGTCATTTTGCTTGGCTTTTCTCTACAACCAAAATAAGCAACTTTGACCATGTCAAATAGCATGATTTGCTAGTAGAACAGTATATAATGCAACAAGTTAGGCTGTAACTCTGGCAATATGCATCTTTTCCCAATTTGTTCAGATTTCAGGATTATAAGATACTATTTATATTTGCTAATGTTTGATTTGCATGTGGCTTAGCTGACAGTTGCTAAAAATTTTCTTATTTTAAATTTTAGAAAAAAAAGTCAGCTTTCACTGCTGATATTCCACTCTAGCTTGTGTTAGTTTACTTATTGATGGAGATTGTTTAGTTCATTTTTCTAAGGTTCTGCTGCTAATCATAGCATGAAGCTGGGACCAATGTTAAACTTAAGCCATTAATTTGACACATTTGTGCACATAGCTACACTCTCTCATATCAAACCAATTTTAAATTGCTAATCTGCCTAATCTACATATAGTTATGGAATAAATGAATATTCCATGAATATGGAAGGCAAACAGACGTTTTTTTTTTAATTTAAATACACACCAGAAGCATATGTAAACTCTGTATAGACACAGATGGGCTAAGAATTAACATTAGTCTGAAAGTGACATATACTGTATGTGTATAAATTAAAAAAAATGTTTCCAGCAGCAGAGAGGAATTCACAAACTCTGGGTACATAACGCAAACATCAATAAGAAAATAAATTTTGTGTTTATAAGATTAATGTGCCCCAGATTAGAAACAATTGCATGGTAGTTAATTGTTACTTTAACCCATTGGTTACTGAAATTGGCCCCACTATCAAGTAATCATTCTTGCTAGTTTGCTTTCCAACCAATATTATGATCATAATTGTTACGCACATTCGACTCTACAGACCAATATGCCTTTTTTTCCTCAAGGAATAATTTCAGAGAGCCTCATACTGCTGCAATACTTTTTCTGCAGACTTAATAGTATTTGTATTTCAACAAAATACAAACAAAAGATGTTCAGAAGTACAGATACCATTCAAAAGTGGATGCAATGTACAAGTTTTAATCCTTGCCAAGAAATTAATCAACTCTACTAAATGGAAAATAATATACTTCAGAAATGTCATTTTTGATTAAAATAGGCATTTATACTATGTTGGACACATGCTGTCAGCAGAGCCACTGCTAAAACTGCAGCAGACTTTCATCATTTTGGTGATTTTGTGCAACAAGCCAAGTTGCTTATCCACAGTACAGAAAGAAGGAAAAAAAAACAAACAGCAAAAACATAATATTTATAAACACTGGCATCCCTTGTTTTTCCAAATACTGAATATGTTATAATCCATTAACTCTCACTAAGTTTTAAGGCACCATTTTTTCTAATTGTCCATTTATTACATTTGGTGTTCCAGTTTAGATCAGCGATGGAAAAGACACCTGTTTCCTCTGCATAATAAAACTGGTATTTCTGTATTTAATTTATTAATCTTAATTCAGGCCTTTTATCATAGCAACATGCTTTTGTAGGGACATTACTAAATACAGTAATTACAATATATAACATTTTTTGCTTTATTATGTACTATAATGGTGTATCTGTTAATGTATTGCCTGCTATTTATATTACCTTATGGCTGGGCTCTAAACACTGGAGAAAGACTAATTGACCATCAGTCCTCAGCAGCTTTCTACATGAGGGACAATCACAACTGGGAAAGCTTAAGTATGTTAAGTACATATTATATCTACTAGTAAAGCTGATGTAGGACGATATAGGATGATGGAAAAGCTTAAATATAAGAGATTAAAAAAGGCATCATGAAACTGTGGGTTATCATATAAATTTTAAATTGTTTTATATCAAAGCAAATGACTATGCAACATATGCAGGACTAAAATCAGAGAAAAAAAACTAGGAGGGTGCACAAATTATTTTGTAACACATCTTTATACAAACTACACAGTAAATATTTTCAGAAGAGAAAAAGTAAAAATAAAATGATTAATTACATTATTAACTGCAGTATACAAATTATGAAACTTTACAAAATTTAAAATAGTCCCCCCCACCCCCCACAAAATGTCTCATCCTTTTGCTGAAACAGCAGGGATCCAGCAGAACAGGCACCTTCAACAGGGAAAAATGAACAAGATATTCATATTGTTGTATCTCCATTATCTGTACAGTTAAGAAAAAAAATTACACATCAGTCCAGGTTGAGAGGAACTGGCTGGGGGGCAAGTAATGACAGACTGGCCTGTACTGGGAAAGGGGGATTCTATGAACAGTACCAGACCCCAAACCAATCCATCCATTGTTTGCTTATTAAAAAAAAAAAAAAAAAAAATCTGATGTGTACGCTGGACCTTATTGTCACACAAAGGGATTAGTTCCTGCAATAAATAGTTTCCTCTGTTGGTAATAGGTGAGTGCTGTAATTCTCCCAAGCTGTGTGTAGGTGGGATTACATCCAGTAAGGATTCAAAATTCCCAAATTGCTTTAAAATGAGACAAAATTCTTTTCCAAGTAAGGCTTTAAAACAGATGCAAAATAGAAATTGTGCTACATTGGTATTGCAGTTTATAAAATATCCTTTTCCCATCCCTAAAACACAAAAATAGCATTTCAAATGCAATTACAGGAACGGGGCAAGACTTTTTTTTTCCAGTTAAGAATAGATGAAAGGGAGAAACAAATGCTTTAAATAAAATTTGTTTGCCATAGAACACATTCTTCTTAGGTAATTGATTCTAAACAGGAAGTGCCAAAGCTTACTTGGTGGGACAGTGGAAGAAAGTTCGCACTTACTGAATGATCAGTTTATCGAGGAGATTTCTTCTTACTATGGTAATGCTTGAATGCAATATGCATCAAAGTGTAGTTAAATAAGAAGTTCAATCTGCAGAAAATTAAGCAAACATCTGATGTGGCAAGAGGCGTAAAGTGGTATTAAAACTGTTTCATTCATTATTATTATGTTACTAAGTAAAACCCGCTTTCTAGTGAGAGTCTGAAACACCACCCATTAATAACACTTTATTTGAAAAGGCTTCATTTCCTCTTCTAATGGTTCCTGGTCCAGAACAATCCTGCAGTGTTAGGTGACTTGACACCTGTGCTGCAACCCTTGGTTTGAGGTGGGATTCTCCTTGCTGGCATCATAACAAGCAACACCTGTAGGATAAACGTCTCCATAATGGATCCATGGAAGCAGCTGCTAGGCCAAAGGCTGACAAAGATTCCCTGAGCAAGGCATGCGCGGGTGACTTCTTGATACCCAGACTCCTGGCAGAAGGATTTCCATATGCCAGCTACTGTTCCAAGAACCAGATGTGAAACATTAAAGTTGTTTAGATTCCAACCTCTGGCAACACAAGTTCCAACCATGAAGTATGTCTGCCAACAGAGGTTAGGCATCTCTCATAGAAGACTTGCCAGACTGGTGGTTGGGCCATTCTGAGCCTGGAATTGCACTGGAGGAGGGCCGTCTGTCCACTGCAAAAGAATGAAAAAGTGAGTTTAAGCAGTTACCGTAAAAGGGAAGTAGACAGTTACTCTGTTTTTCAACTGTGTCTGCATACTTTAGAAGCACCAAATAGTACAACAAATGCTTTGAAAAATATGCAGTTATCTTGCTTTCTTTTAAATATTATATCTAAACATAAACAATTTAAATAACCAAGATCACTACTGCAGAGTTGAAGCAAATGTCTTTCTCAGTAAATTTCATCTTCCTTGCAGTAGAAAATATTACTGAAGTTAGAAGAACAGCAAAAATCAAGTAGGCAGCAAAAACCACTGAAAAAACCCTGGATAGTCTTTAAAAATATGTGTCAATACTTGTAAAATGAGGTGTAATGTACACAAACACAGAAAGCTGCAGACCGTTTACAAATTATTCACCTCATTGTAATTGTAACTTGAATATTCTGTTCTATAAAACATTAAATCACAATTGAGTTAATTTGGCTTTTTTGACACTGATCAACTAGTAAAGACTCCTTTTAACATCAAAATGAAAATAGATCTCTACAAAGTGGTCTAAATAAATTACAATTATAAACAATAAAATAACTGGTCACATGACCCTTTTATTATGACACACTTAAAGTACATGTGGCTGCTTTTAGAAGCCACGCAATTGGTTAATTTGAGATCACATGTCTGTAAGTCAAGGGGTTTCAACTGACTATAACTGAGAAATTTAGATTCGGATAGAACTTTATTTGTCCCAAAGGGGAAATTTGGCTTTTTAGAGAAGCTCTTTAAATAAATAAATACATATACAGGTAGATAAGTAAATAAGTAAATAAATAAATATGCACACACTGGAATTACTATAGAGCAAGAAAAATCCAAAAGAAAGAAAAATTCTGATTTGGCTGTCAAAGTCCCAGTGGGGCATTATGCAGATGTAATTCTCTTGGTATAAAAGGAGCCCCAGTCGTGTTTCTTAACACAATTCTGCTGAATATTTCTTTGGCTGAAAGTACTTGGTGTTAGTGTGTCAGAGAGAGGACGTGAAGCATTGTTCATAATGGCACTCAGTTTTGTTTTAATTCTCTCCTTCACTACTACATCCAGGGGTTCAAAAATGTACCTGCACCTGGAAGGTCTGACTTGTGGTGAGTCTGTACCATGGTCTAACCTAAACAATGAAGACTTAAGAACACTCTAAAGGTGAAAAATTGACTAATGGGCACAAGTCAGGGGATGGTTAAAAGAAAATATCCAAATCACTGATTATTGCTTGCCGTTCAAGTAAACCAATCATTAAGAAATTCCAACAGCGTGTCACATCTGAAAATCTGCCTAGAGAAGGCAGCCCACAAAAATTGTGTGATTGTGCAAGAACAATACTCATGAAGAAGCCCAACAAGAGATGTATGATAAGTCTGAAAACATTACAAGCTACAGCAGCTGATCTCTGAGCTTGGAGAGACTGTGAACACAATAACTGTTGCCGGGTGCTTCACCAATTACAGCTTTATGGGAGAGTGGCAAAGAAAAAGCCACTGTTTAAAATAAATACAAAACATGCATGTGACATCTTGGTCAGAGTTTGCCAGAATGCCACTGTGAGAATCTGAAGTCAGCCAGAAGAAAGTTCAAAGCTCAAAAAAGACAAAGGTTTGAGCTTTGTGGCCATAAGACTAAATGCCATGTCTGGAATAAGCCACTGCACGTTATCAAAAACATACCATTCCCATCTTGAAGCATGGTGGTGGCAGCATAATGCTATGGGGATGGTTTTTAGCACCTGACCCTGGGAGGCATGCGAGGGTAGAGGGTAAAAGATACAGCAAAATACTGGGAAATTCTGGAGGAAAACCTGATGCAGTCTGTAAGAAACCTGTACCATATGAGAGGATCTGTTTTCCAACAAGACAACGAGTCCAAGCATGAAGCTAAACAGGAATGACTCAAACAATAACATAAATGTCATTGAGTAGCACAGTCAGAATCCACATCTCAATACAGTTTATAATCCCTATGCAGCTTCAGCAGTTTGCAAAAATAAATGCAGGAAAACCACAAAGTCCAGATGTGCAAAACTGTCAGACATTGATCCACACAGACTTAAGGCTGAAATTGCTGCCAAAGACTACTAAATGCTGACTTGAAATGGTTGAAAATTTCTGCCATCAACTATTTTGTGTTTTGTATTTGTAATTAATTTAGACTACTTTGCGGGTGTCTGTTTTCACTTAGACATTAAAGACTCTTTATGTTGATCAATTGCAGAAAAGCCAAAATAAATTTACCATGTTTCAATGTTGAACAACAATTAAATGTGAAACTTCCAATGGGATGAATAGTTTTTATAGGCACTGTATACGCAGGTAAAGTAAACCTTAATTATAAAAAGTACAACATGCTGATCTATGGGAATCACACTCTTGGAAGTACTGAGGAATTCAATTTGATGCAACTTTCTCATTCTGTGGGCAATGGGCTGCAGCAATATAACATTAAACAGCAAAAATCCTGGGTTACATATATTAATAATAAAAAAACACTATTGAATGAAAATTGGGGGATGCCAATCTCAAACTTAAGTGAGATTGTATCCAGAGTACAGTGTGCACTTCTGAGCCCCATGCCACAATGTGGTACACAAGTACTAAAAGCTATGCAGAACAGAGCAACAAAACGAATCCCTGGTCTAAAGAACTTGTTGGCACTATGAACCTATATTCCTCTTAAAGCTGAAGAGAAATTAACTACTTTACTCTTGACCATTCTAGGTCTTCAAACATTCCCAATGCATTAAAGCTAACCCAACAGCACTCTTTAAATGTAATAGTGAACCACATAATATTTTGGGTCAAGTTAATTATTAATCCAAAAAAAATGTGCCTGATGAAATGAATGGTCTCCTTAGTTATAAAGATGTATATTCTAAAATGCTGGTTGCCGGGAATAATTATGTTTTCAGAGAAACCATATTTCCCTCTCTTAACAGTCAACCACACTTATTGGCATCAAATCCTGCCTCCCTTTTATGTTACTCTTACAGTAATGAGGTTGTGTTCAGGAAGGCTGCAGGCTGCAATATGGTCCTGAAGGAGCTGCTGGGAGAAGTTCTGATGCATCTGGGCTGCTTCATGTGCATCAATCGTATTCCCACATGCCTTGTTTAGATCTGAAACAAACACATAGGCACAAATAGTGAAAACCATCATATTATTTGGGCTGTCAAATACTACAGTATGTAAAAACATGTACTATTTATAAAGAGAATGATGACATACTATGGCATGACGCATTTTCTTGTACTCTGGATGCTTTTTGCAATAAGTTGTTGAGTCTATGGTTTATTACTGTATCTGTAAAACAGAATTGTCTAAGACTGCAATTCAATCACTGCAAGACTGGTAAAATATCCCTTTCAGGCCTTCTACTCCTTCCATTCATTTCTACATTATGGAACATATCAGTATAGGACTAAAAACAACAGGTTGCTTTAACAGTAGAAAATGTGCTGATGTCTTTTTGTATGGAATGGCAATTTGGAAATAAACATTCATCTTTGCTTTTGTTACATTTGTTTATCATGTACTACATTGTAATCAGAAGAATAATTCAGAGGAAAAGCTTGTAGGCCTGCAAATAATTATTGCAATAATGCTTTTTCTATACACAAAAATACAAGTCATTGTATTTTTGCATTAAACAACAAAGGAAAACTGATGTTGCTTTTAAAAATCCATACACCTTAGAAACCTGGTGCCGAGTATGAAAAATTCACTGCTCATTTTTCCAGGTAATAAAAAAGGTGTTGCAGCAGAACATGCATACAGTTATAGAACTGCAAGTATTATTTCACTGTGGTAAATGGACAACTTACTGGCCGTCTACCTGGTCAATGTGACAAAACAAATTAAGCTCCATGACTGCAGCACAAGCATCAATCCTTATAAAAGTAAAG
The DNA here is from genome assembly GCF_900747795.2 of Erpetoichthys calabaricus. Lineage (NCBI taxonomy): Eukaryota > Metazoa > Chordata > Cladistia > Polypteriformes > Polypteridae > Erpetoichthys > Erpetoichthys calabaricus. The sequence goes on from NC_041405.2 coordinate 132,798,653, forward strand.
ATATTGAAAAAAGATTAACAAAAGAAAATTTTCAGTTTATTGTACATCCCAGATGACAAAATACCCCAGTTGGTATGTGACAAATATCAGTAATATTCACACTTCTTTGCTGGCAGGGAGCAAATATGGATAAGGGAAGGTGTACATTAATAATTAAATACACAAGGCAGGCTGTTGATTTTTTTTTTTAAGAGAACTGTGGAGGGAATGCAAATTTGGTTTAAATTTTATGATTTGCTACAAAAACAAATGTTTATGACTTTCTTAAGAAAAAAAACAGTTAAGCTCAATTAGTTGTTAAATTATTAATATAAACTAGAGAAAGTTAGTCATAATAGTAGGAAAGTAACAATCTAATCTTGGTAAACCTAGAGAGTATAATCAGTTATGTTGTGGGCACACTGCTTTAAAAAAATGACAGACTGAGTACATATTATGTTAGTGTAACAGTAATTTAACCAACCAACAAGGGGTAAAGCCTGTCTGGATTTAGTATATTGTAATAATCAGGATAGAATTGATGGTGTAGAGGTGATAGAACCACTAGGGTCAAGTGACCATAATGTAATATAATTCTCAGTATATTTTTAAGAGCACAGATGCAATGACTAAAATTGTTAAGTTGAACTTTGGCAGGGCTAATTTTGAGCAGATGCGACAATGTCTAAGTAAGATACACTGGGATAAGCTTTTAAGTGTGGAGACAGTCGAGGAGCAGTGGAACGGGTTTTAAAATGTTTTACATGTAATGCAGGACAGATACATACCTAAATTTGGAATTAATAGGAAACAAAAAAAAAAAACTCCATGGTAGATTAATAAAGACTTAAAAAAGAAGTTGCAAAGGAAAAAAACTGCTTTATAAGGCATATAAGACTAATGACTGCAAAGTGAATCGTAGAGCGTATGAGAACATGAGGGCAACCATTAAGAAGGATATCAGGGAGGCTAAATGACAGTTGGAGAGGAATATAGCAGATAAGGCGAAAGACAACCCTAAGAGATTCTTTCAGTATTTTAGTAGTAAAAGAACAGTCAAGGTGGAGGTCAAGTGCATCAGAAATAATAAAGGGGAATTAAAAAATACAGACAGTGAAATAGCGGATGCCTTAAACTTATATTTTTCTGAGGTGTTTAAAAGTGAGCAGTGGATAACCTCCCAGAGGTAAACGGGACTGCAAAGGAGGTACTGAGGGATTTGGAAATTGTACAGGGAGAAGTGCTGCTCAGATTAAATAAGATGAAATCAAACAAATCACCAGGGGCCTCATGTATAACGCCGTGCGTAGAACTCGCACTATAACATGGCATAACCACAAACGCGGGAATGTGTGTACGCACAGAAAAATCCAGATGCAGGAATCTGTACGTACACAAATTTCCACGTTCTTCCGCTACATAAATCCTGATCAGCGCGAAAAGTAACGCACGTGCACGTGCCTTCTGTCCCACCCCAACTCCTCCCAGAATTACGTCTCTTTGAATATGCAAATCAATATAAATAGCCTTCTGTGAAAAGACAATGGGAAAAGCACGGGGGGAAATATAAGAATTTCAGCGAATACCAAGTGGAGGCAAAGGAAAAACATACTATTTGTTGGTTTAAACAGTGGTATAATCAACAAAAGGAAGTTGATCGAGTGACAGAGTGTCAGAGAAACTCGAAGGCTCAAGTTCACAAAGTCGCACAGTGCCTGAAATAAAAAAGAAATCACATATCAAAGTCGCCGTGAAAAGGCGAGTCGTAGCCCACCGTCTGAGTGTCATATGAAAGCTTATTAGGGTACAGACAAAAAAAAAAAATAGGCACACAGTGGGGGAAAAAGCACGAAATGTCAACTTTAAACTCGAAATTTCCACTTTAATCACGTAGTTTATTTTGCCATTAAAGTAGAACATCATAAATGTCATCTTAAAATCGTTTAATTTACTTGTTTCTCAAATCCCATTGTAACTAAAGTAGCACATTAAATGCTTTGTTCTGTATTTGATCTTCTATGTGCTCTGTGTGTGTGAATCACTACCTGCTTCTTAAACGGGCTCTCTCTTTCTCCGACAGGACACATAATCCATTACATTTGTGATATTACAGCTCTCTGAATTATTAAAATACTGAGATGTATACGGAATGAAAGCATGTTATTAAACATGGGAACACGGTGGCGCAGTGCTTGTTCATGTTTCACGCAAGAGGCCTGCTGCGCCATGCGCGACCTTCAATGAAATAATTTATCACAGCAGTACTGTCTCTTTCAAACGTACTAACCTCCAATTCCTGTCCTTACTTTTCTTTCTCCAAAAACCCAATCGCCACACAATCAGCTATGTAATAGACGTGAAGCCATTTGTAAGCTTAAAACGCCGATTCTTCAAAACTTTTAAGGAACATTGAAATATCTTCGTAGTACGTGTTTAATTATTCTATCCGTCTATCCTTCCAGTGTCGCGTCAGGACGAGCAATAATACAACGCAAGGCAGGAACAATCTCTGAACTAGCTAGCGCTGTGGCACCGTGTCCTCACATGTTTAATTATTAACAATACAGATTATTTAAATGAAGTTAAAGTTTTATCTGTATAATATAATCAACATATTTTGCTGCATTTCATCTTAAAAATGATATCGTCATCATATGTAAATACGCACTTTATAAAGTGGCGCAGGTTGTGCAATATTATAATTGTAGTGCAAGTTTACAGTGAGGTGATTGTACTTATAAGTACAGACAGTTCTACAAGGAGCACTTGATGGATTGATTGAGTGCGTTTATAGTTCTTGTTGTGAAACTTTTTCTAAACCGCGAAGTCCGTACAGGGAAGTCTCTGAAGCGTTTTGCCGTGGCTCAGGCAGCGTCTGCTTCATGCTGTGTACCGATAATTCTCTTTCCGATCAGCTGCTGCTGTGATTCCCCACTCAGATACAGTGATATAAATCCTCCGAGTGGTGCAGTGAGAGTAATATGGAAAAAGGTGATCTGCTGTGGCAACCCTTAACGGGAGCAGCTGAAAGAAGATGATGCAGTGAGAGTTACAACGCTAAAGCAGTTATGGTATTTGGAATACTATGGCTATTCCCTGGACCATTATATTGCTGCAGGTTAATTACAATCAGATGCATTACACTAATAAACAATATGCAGTTAGTTTCAGTGTATTTATAAAGCTGTGTCAGGAATGTGGATCTAAGAAAGGAAGGGTGATCACACAGGAATAGTAGCACTGCTTTGACGCTGGGTGCCGCCAGTCTGCAAAACCGAGCGGAGAAATTGCGTACGCCATGGTATGAGGTACCATGGAAATGTGCGTGGCTTTACGCCAAGTTTAGGTTTTTATACATCGCGATTTGAGCGTGGAAATGTTCGTACGCAACATTTCTGTGCGTATGCACCGTTTATACATGAGGCAATATACTCACAGTGGAAGAGTGTGAGGTGAGGCGGGTGATGAGGAAAGTGAACCCGAGGAAGGCTGCAGGACCCGACGGTGTGGCTGGACGGGTGCTGAAAGACTGTGCAGATCAACTGGCCGGAATCTTCACCAGGATTTTCAACCAGTCCCTGTCCCAGGCCACTGTCCCATCCTGCCTCAAGTCCTCAATCATTGTTCCGCTGCCGAAAAAATCCAACACGAACAGTCTGAATGATTTCCGCCCAGTGGCACTCACATCTGTCATCATGAAGTGTTTTGAGAAACTGGTGCGGAATCATATCATCGCCTGCCTGCCAGCAGACCTGGACCCATTTCAATTTGCTTACAAAGCAAAGAGATCCATGGAGGATGCTGTGGCCACAGCCCTTCATGCTGCCCTGACCCACCTGGAGCAGCAGGGGAGTTACGCCAGACTGCTCTTTGTAGACTTCAGCTCAGCATTTAACACCATCCTCCCACAACGACTGGTGTCCAAACTGGCAGATCTGGGACTTCCATCACTCACCTGCAGTTGGATACTCGACTTCCTGTCGGGACGCTCCCAGAGGGTCAGGCTGGGTCTCCACACATCCACTGCTCTCAGCCTCAACACTGGGACGCCGCAGGGTTGTGTGCTCAGCCCGCTCCTCTACACATATGACTGTGTCCCCACTCACCATAGCAACAAGATTGTAAAGTTTGCAGATGACACGACGGTGGTCGGACTCATCTCGGGCAAGGAGAGTGAGCTAGCATACAGGGACGAGGTGGAGCGACTGTCAGAGTGGTGCACAGTCAATAACCTGCTCCTCAACAACAAAAAAACAAAGGAGCTTGTTATTGACTTTAGGAAAAACAAAACTGACATCCAGCCACTCATCATTGGCGGGGCCTGTGTGGAGAGGGTCCCGGTGTTCAGGTTTCTGGGTATGGAGCTGGAGGATGACCTGACCTGGAGCGCCAACACCAAGGAGCTGCTAAAGAAGGAGAATAACCACCTCCCAAAAAATCTGCTCCTTGCTTTTTATCATTGTTCCATCGAGAGTGTGCTCACGTACGGACTGTGTGTGTGGTACGGCAGCTGCACTTCCTCAGAAAAGAAAGCGCTCCACAGGGTCGTCAGGATAGCGGAGAGAACAAATGGTTGTACCCTCCCCACTCTGGAACAAATCTACACCTCCCGAAGCCGCAAAAAAGCAATAGACATTTCACAGGACTCATCACATCCCAGTCATTGCCTCTTCCAGCTTTTGCCATCGGGCAAGAGATACAGAGCTATGAAAACTAGGACAAACCGCCTTAAAAACAGCTTTTATCCGAAAGCAATCATGGCCCTGAACTCAGAATAAAACTGCTCGATATTATTCTTCCAATGTGCAATACAGACCTTAAGTCAACAAGTGCAATTTGTATATTTATTACTATTCGGTTTGTTATTATTTTCTCTCTTTTTGTCTTTTTAACTCTTATTCCTCACACTGAGTCGATTGCACCTTCAATTTCGTTGTTCCTTTGTAAAAGTGACAATGACAATAAAGATCTATCTATCTATCTATCTATCTAAAAAGGGTGACAGGGCAGATCAAAGCAACTATAGGCCAGTAAGCTTAACATGCATCATAGGAAAATTAATGAAAGGAATTATTAAGGATAAGATTGAGCAACACCTGGCAAGGAAAGGAGTTTTTCAGAACAGTCAGCATGGGTTCAGAAGAGGGAGGTCGTGTTTTACTAACATGCTAGAATTGTATAAGGAGGCAACAAAAGGATACGATCAAAGTGGAGCATATGATATTATTTATCTTTCAGAAAGCATTTGATAAGGTGCCGCATGAGAGGTTGGGCATCAAATTAAAAGAAGTGGGAGTTCAGGGTGATGTTTTTAGATGGGTGCAAAATTGGCTCAGACACAGGAAGCAGAGGGTGATAGTGCGAGGAACCTCATCAGAACTGGCCGATGTTAAGAGTGGTGTTCCACAGGGGTCAGTGCTAGGGCCGCTGCTATTTTTAATATACTTAGATAGGAATATAAGTAACAAGCTGGTTACGTTTGCAGATGATACCAAGATAGGAGGATTAGCAGATAATTTGGAATCCGTTATATCATTACAGAAGGATTTGGATAGCATACAGGCTTGGGCAGATTTGTGGCAGATGAAATTTAACGTCAGTAAATGTAAAGTATTACACATAGGAAGTAAAAATGTGAGGTTTGAATACACAGTGGGTGGTCAGAAAATCGAGAGTACATCTTATGAGAAGGATTTAGGAGTCATAGTGGACTCTAAGATATCGACTTCCCGACAGTGTTCAGAAGCCATTAAGAAGGCTAACAAAATGTTAGGTTATATAGCACGATGTGTGGAGTACAAGTCCAAGGAGGTTATGCTCAACCTTTATAATGCACTGGTTAGGCCTCATCTTGAGTACTGTGTGCAGTTTTGGTCTCCAGGCTACAAAAAGGACACAGCAGCACTAGAAAAGGTCCAGAGAAGAGCGACTAGGCTGATTACAGGGCTACAGGGGTTGAATTATGAGGAAAGATTAAAAGAGCTGAGCCTATACAGTTTAAGCAAAAGAAGATTAAAAGGTGACACGATCGAAGTGTTTAAAAATATGAAGGGAATTAAATTAGTACAGTGGATTGAGACTGCTATTTTAAAATGAGTTCATCAAGAACATGGGGACACAATTGGAAACTTGTTAAGGGTAAATTTCGCACAAACATTAGGAAGTTTTTCTTTACACAAAGAACGATAGACACTTGGAATAAGCTACCAAGTAGTGTGGTAAACAGTAACACGTTGGGGACTTTCAAAACTCGTTTTGATGTTTTTTTTGGAAGAAATAAGTGGATAGGACTGGCAAGCTTTGTTGGGCTGAATGGCCTGTTCTTGTCTAGATTGTTCTAATGTTCTAATTTAGTTTTCCTTTATGTCTCTCATTGCTACTACCTCCAGGTTATCCAGAGTGCATCCCGTAACTGAGCCTGATGTTTTAATTACCTTGTTGATTCAGTGGGCCTCTGTTGAAGTGATGTTACCAGCCCAACAGACCACCGCATACAAAATCACACTGGCCATCACACAGTTGAAGAAGACGTGAAGGATGTCACTCCTCACATTAAAGGAATGCAGCCTCTTAAGAAAAAAAAGATTGCGCTGCACTTTCTTATATAGTTCCTAGTCCACCCTGTCATGTATTTGGACCTCAAGTACTTGTAGGAGTGCATCCCCTCTACATCAACTCCATGAAAAAGCAGATATAGAGGCAGTTTGGTGTGATAAAAGTCAATAATCAGTTTCCTGGATTTGCTGATGTTAAGATGTAGACAGTTCTTTCTGCACCAAGAAAGATCTCCACCTAACTCATATACTCTGTCTGATCCACATTACCAATGCACCCCACAAGTGCAGAATTGTTTGAGAATTTCTGCAAGTGACATGGCCTGGTGTTATATTTATACTCTGAGGCCCATAAGACAAACACAGTCCTCGAGTGCCACAAACTGCAGTCTTAAGGTGTCCATTATCCAGGACACCTTAAGTTCATTCACCTGTAGATCTCTCAGCTTGCCCCTTAACAGGAATGACTGAAGGTATTGTGTAAGATATGCAAAAACAAAAGATAATACATTTTCACAGCACTGTGTATTTCAGGGAGTACATTACCATCAAGATCAAGGGCTTCTTAATAATCCGGGGATGAATAAAACAAGTGTAGTGTGTAAAGCCTTTGTCTACACTACCAGTCAGGAGTTTTAGAACACCTCAGTTTTTCTTCAAATTTAATGCAATGAAAGACCTAATAGTGAAAAGGTAAGAAGTAAACTGAGAGAGGTTTAAATTTAATGTTTAGGTTAGCAAAAACTGAAACAAAAAGGAAGTCTCAAAATATTACAATATACAAATGTTCTGCAGCATTTAAAGTAAATTAATCCTTGCAAGCTGAAGCAAACAGTTTGCACAGGTCTCCCAACTTCTGTTGCTTGCTTAAAAACCTTCTGTTTTAAAGCAGTGTTGGAACAGACTGTGTTATTACACCATATAACGCTGTAAATTCCAGTGATAATGGCAAGAAAAGAGCAATTTAAAAATTAAATGAAACAGAACGTTATCAGTCTTAAAAATTGATATATATATATATATATATATATATATACAGTATATATTATATATCAAAGTGTCCGTGAGTATAGTGTTCTACACGATCCAAAGGCAATTGGAAACTGGAAAAAAAACTGATTGGAAGAGATCTGCCAGGTCCAAAGTCATAACCCAATCAGAAGACAACTTTCTAAAGATCACCAGCTTGTGTGATTGGCACCTCATAGCACAACAGCGTCAAGCATAGCTTTAACAGAGGTTGAAAAAAGCAAGACTGAGTTTCTACTGTGAAGAGGAGACTTTGTGCTGCAGGTTTACAGGGCGAGTGGCAGTAAGGAAGTCATTCCTTAAAGGACAAAACTGTGCCTTGAAATACAGCTTTAGACTATTGCAGAATGGAAGGAAGTCTTATGGATGGATGAATCAAACTTTGAAATCTTTGGTTTATCACGCACAGTGTTTGGTACGCTGTCAAGTTGGTAAAAAGATGATTCCTCAGTGTGTGAAACCAACTGTCAAAATTGGAGGAGAAAGTGTGATGGTCTTTTGCTGGAGCCAGAGTCAGTGACTTAAACAGAGTGACTGGCATTCTGAATCAAAAATGGTTACCACAGTTTGGCTGTTGTATCAGCAAAAGGTGGCTACTTTGACAAATCAAAAGGTGAATACAATTTTGTACACTTAATGATTCCTTGACTTATCTTACATCTTGTGTTTATGTTACACTTTATTTCTACATATATAACACTTGGCTCTTAAAGTGCACTTAAAATGAATTAATCTGAACTAACTCATCTTTAATCAATTCACTTAAAATTAAATTTAAAAGTGCATTTAAATGAAGGTCCATGTGGAGTTTTAACAAGGAAGTGGAGAATAACTTCTGGATTGCCTGAAAGGGATTCTGGCAAATGGTTGGTGGAAAACGGTGCAGGCTGTACTAATGGAGAATGAGGAAATGTTAACCTCAACAGGGGATATCTAGCACTTTGACAGACCAAAGTGCAAGAAATATTGGTTGTGTCCACCTCCGTGACTACAGTACGTTTTCTGCAGTAACTAAAAATCCCTATTAAGGGTAAAGGGATGGATGAGATTCAACTAAACGTCAACAACTATATACATTAGAGGTGTTACGGCTAACATTATCTCTTCAATTTTGCTGTTGTGAAAGGTGGAAAACAGTGCTTTGGGAATGGAATGCAAGGGTGTTGATCCCCATTTTTAAAAAAGACAAGGGAATAACACTCCCTCTGCCTGCCTGGGAATGTCTATGCCAGAAAACGTAAACATATTGTTTCCAGGCCTTGGAACAGGGGCCAACGTTTTGTCCAATTTCCTCCAATCCATGCACTTTAAATGTTCTGGGATGCGGTGTTCCTTTATCTCCTTGTGAAGTAGACAAACAAATAAAATAACTATTATGCACAGGTATGGAAAGAAAGGGAGGGAGAAAAGGAAAATTAATGAAAGACTTCACTCAGAGAAAATGAAAAAACAAAGTTTGCACTGTCATTTCTAAAGCTCAGTAACAAAAGTTGACCACAGCTTAATGATTAATTTATATATCTTGCTGTCATCTTGACTATTGCATCACTGCATGGCAACAATAGCAAACAGTGTTTAGCGAATACTGTGGTCTATATATGCACCGATAAGCCGTAACATTAACATCACTGAGAGGTGAAGTAAATAACATTGATTATCTTATTACAGTGGCACATCTCATGGGGTAGGATATATTAGGTAGCAAGTGAACAGTTGGTTCTTGAAGGTGACAAGTTGAAAGCAGGAGAAATGGACCAGTATAATGAGCAATATTGTGATGGCTAGACAACTGGGTCAGACTATCAGCAAAACAGCAGATCTTGTAGTCTGTTCCCAGTATGCAGTGGTTAGTACCTACCAAAAATAGTCCAAGGAAGGACAACTGCGGGACAGGGTCACACATGGGGAGAGACGGCTTGCCCGTCCTGTCCGGTCCCACAAAAGAGCTACCGTAACACAAATTGCTTAAAAACTTAATGCTGGCCATGAAAGAAAGATGTCAGAACATACAGCGCATCACAGCTTGCCGCAAATGGGGCTGCATACCCATAGACTAGTCAGAGTGCCATGCTAATTCCTGTCCACCACCAAAAGTGCCTAAAATGGTGAGTAATGGAAGATGGCCTGCTGTAATAAATCGCATTTTCTTTTAAATCATGCACGTGCATTGTTTACTTGGGTAAGAGCAACAGGATGTACTATGGGAAGAATGTAATGGAGGCATTTTGATATTCTGAGAAATGTCCTTCTGGGAATTTAGGGGTCCTGGCATTCATCTGGATCTTAATAATAATAATAATTCTTTACATTTATATAGCGCTTTTCTCACTACTCAAAGCGCTCTCCATACAGAGAGGACCCGGGAAGCGAACCCACAATCTCCTTACTGCAATGCGCCACCTGTGAGGATACTTTGACACATACCACTTACCTAAAGATTGTTTCAGACCACGTACATCCCTTCATGGCAATAGTATTTCCCTGATGACAGTAACCTTTATCAGCAGGATAATGCACTCTGCCACACTAAAAATACTGTTCAGGAATGGTTTGAGGAACATGACAAAAAAGTTCCATGTGTTGACTTGGCTTCCAAAATCCTCAAACTTCAATCAAACATCAAGCATCTGTGGCATGTGACGCAAAAAAAAGTCTGATCCATGGAGGTCCCAGCTTGGAACTTGCAGGATCTACTGCGAACATCTACTGAAGGTGTCTGTGCCAGATAATATTGGGCACCATCAAAGGTCTTGTGGAATCCATGCATCAACAAGTCAGAGCTGTTTTGGAGGCACAAGGGGCAAACTATAGACTATTAGGCAGATTGTACACATACATACATACATACAAGCAAGCACACATGCACACACACACACAACATGTGCTAAAATGCTGCGACTATATTCTTGTGTGGCATGTTTGGTATTTCCAAGTAGACAGTAAACTTATTTTAGTTATCTGTTTAGACATGCAGCAAAAGATAAATTCTGTGCAGTCTCATCCATGGTTCTGCTGTAGTGGTATTAGTGCTTTTTCCATGTGTTGACTTGGCTTCCAAATTCCTCAAACTTCAATCAAGCATCTGTGGCATGTGAAGCAAAAAAAGTCTGATCCATGGAGGTCCCAGCTTGGAACTTGCAGGATCTACTGCGAACATCTATTGAAGGTGTCTGTGCCAGATAATATAGGGCACCATCAGAAGTCTTGTGGAATCCATGCATCAACAAGTCAGAGCTGTTTTGGAGGCACAAGGGGCAAACTATAGAATATTAGGCAGATTGCATGCATGCATACATACACATACATACATACATGCATACATGCAAGCAAGCAAGCAAGCACACGTGCGCGCGCGCACACACACACACACACACACAACATGTGCTAAAATGCTGTGATTATATTCTTGTGTGGCATGTTTGGTATTTCCAAGTAGACAGTAAACTTATTTTAGTTATCTGTTTAGACATGCAGCAAAAGATAAATTCTGTGCAGTCTCATCCATGGTTCTGCTGTAGTGGTATTAGTGCTTTTTGGCATATATACAGTTTTGGGTGTACTGACGATGGAAATCTGCATAACAGAAGCTCTTTTCACCTCATTTTTTGTTAGTCTAAGCTCTGCCTTCATGACGTGTTGGATTGGTTTAGTAATTTAATACTCAGTGAAAAGTCTAATTATTCCCATCCACTTTAACCCAAATTTACTCACAGTTGAACTTGATTCAGTCATGGAAGGCTGGGTTGCATTTGACTGCAAAAAACGCTTGAGAAAGAAATAGGCGCTACAATGTGCACATAATGGGGATTAAGGAGAAAATTTGGGGGGGGCATGGGGGAAACACTATGGCCTGCCGTTTTTACAGCTTCAAAAGACTTTGCTACTCTCGTTGGGTGGTACCACAGAATTACTCCCTGCATCATGAATAATTCCAAAGCCACTGATAATATCTAAATTACAATGATATCCAGGAAAAGGTCCTAAACTTTCATATGAAGGCCTATATTATATATATATATATATATTTATTATATACACATATACATATACATATATACATATACATATATACACACACACTTATTTACCAACTACTCCGCTTTGACTGCAGTCATAAGGAAGGCTGTACATAATGCTATTAAAGGGGCATGCACTGCTGCATTTTTTCTCGTTCTTTAATGCTCATCTGAAGCCGGCTCATGCTTCAGGCAGCATCACATTTGAGGACCCAAAGCCACCAACAATTTTCAAACTATTGAGATTTTCCCCTCGGTAAGCCATGAAATGCCTGTCATTGTATCATCATCCATCACACTTGATGGCCTTCCCCTTCAGGTTCCCAGTGCAGAAGTGGATTTGTGTGATAGTTTTACTTTATTGGACAACTCGTCTTTATATTGATAGTTTTTTGAGACATTTGACTTTTTCATGTTACCTTTTTTAGTAATCAACTTGTCAGAACATTTATTCTGAAATAGTGAATGATCACTGATTCCTTCTTCCATAATTCATTGAACTCTGGTGCTTAGGCCTATCTTACACGGCGTGTCCATCATAGTGCCTGTGGTGATTCTTTTTAACAGTGTTGTTTATGGGTACCTATTTATTAATATTTTAAAAAAATATTTTGTGTTTAATGTAGGAATGTCACAAGAAACAATATTTGGGTACTAATTTGGTACCTAAGTTCTGGGGGAGGAAAGAAAAAAAAAAAAGCAGCAAAGCACACACACAAGCTCACATTATTTACACTTCTATCCCAATACAGAATTAATTAAAAAACAGAACTGGGTATGTTTTGAGAGCAAAATAATATTACTGATCAAATGAGGTGTAACCACTTTTATTGTCACAAACTTGTAAGAGGATGTGAAAAAGAAACTATATTAATCCCTTTTAAATACACAGCCCCAATAAATAAACTGAGGCTTTGAATTCATTCTCTGATTGCAGTGAACACTTCTAAAAAATGTCCACCAGTCCAAGCATACAGTTCAGGGTCATGCTGGGGTGTGACTCATGCATCCAGAGTTTATGCATATAGGACTATGAGATGTGGGAGGACTGCCAGCACAAACAACAGTTAAAGCAAGTAAACAGCTTTGCAAAATTCAAATGAACTGGCTATTTGGCTTGTCTACTCTGGCGACGACACGAGTTGCTTCATTTGTTAATACTAGAAAAAAATGCATTTAGTGTTTCAATGCTTCAAATGATAAGGTAAATCTCCCTATTAATAAGACATGTTCTATGTTAAGAGAGACAAGTAATCGATGAAATACGAAGTTAGGAAGACAATGAAAAAAAGGATACTTCATTGCTAAATATGAATCTGAAAAACTCAATTTATGTCATGTTTAGCTATTGAACACAACCTTATGTTCATTAGTATAACCTGTGTGAAGGCACACATCATATATTTGAAAGAAACATTGAAGAATGTAATGCTGTCTCACAGTTACAAATTTATTGAGCTCAGGTAACATCAGCCCAAGTAATTTTTGAATTCTGGATTTGTATTCAGGCATAAGAAATAAAGTCTGATTACTCATGCAAGAAACCTTTTAAAAAAAGCAAACAAATGCTGTTATGCTGGACTTCTGAAATAAAGGATTAATACAAAACTGACAAGTTTCGAATTCACACAGAAAGCTTTAAAACTGGGACAAATTTGGACAATTAAAGTACCATAAGTTTCTGAAATTTGAATTCATTATTCTGTTAAATATTCTGTTAAATTTTCATAATATTTTTAATCAGCTAATTATGCAAATATAAATCTTGCATAAGCGATTATTACAAACCTATCCAACTGGTTCACTGACAACCCAGACTTTAAAAGCAAGTTGGTACAAAAACAGTTTTAAGAAGTTGGTTTAAACGGAAATATCTGGAATAATCTTGTAAGTCACTAATTCAACAGTACATACATCATAATGTCTGAATATTTATATTTAGTGTGGATTTTAAGCAGTAGTTTTCAGACACTAGACAGAAAATAGCAGGTGCATATTCTAAATTTATTTTCTGACAAGATAAATCAGGTAACTCATGACATATCATTCTTTATAAACCCTATGCTGAAATCCCTCCACGATCATAAACCCAACTTGTTGTAACATTGGTTGGAGGAGGGATATCTCCTCCTCTGCCACACATTAAAATTTAAGCCTTGTATTGTATTTTGACATTTATGAATGCCAATATTAGTTTACTTAAGTGATAGCCAGGTAACTACTTGATGGATATAGCAGTATTTTAAAGCTGTAGTCACAGTTAGTATTTACATATTTTATACTGTATTACAGAAAAAGGCAAAATATTGTTCACTAATATAATTGGAGGCACTTTAATAAAAAGCCACTGAATGGGATTTCTGTTTTTGCCATGGTAACAAAAGATATCAAGTATCATAAAAATTAATGTGTACTGGTATTGAATGCAAAGATTTAGCATTGTGACATCCCTAGTTGAATACATACATTTCTGAAATGTGCAAAGTTTAGTTTTTTTAAGATTTGTTCCCCATCCATTATCCAACCCACTATATCCTAGCACAGGGTCACGGGGGTCTGCTGGAGCCAATCCCAGCCAACACAGGGCGCAAGGCAGTTCCCAGAATTGATTAGTTTCTTTCCTTAAACAGAAATGAAATGTAAAGTGAGTAAGCCAACAGAAGACCAACTAAGTCAGGGACTCAAACCGCACTCCAGCACCTACTTATTACTATACTACTACTGCCGTGTGGTTTACTGTGAAATTTGCACATTGGAACAACTCTCCTTTCTGCTAGCGCATAGTGTTCTTCCCCAGCACCACGTGTAAGGCCTCATTTTGAAATCATAGTATAAGTTACGTACATTCAGTTTTAATAATGTTACGCAGCTTTTCTCTTTTATTATAATTAATCAATTATACATTGTTATGGCTTAAACATAAGAGTGTGATGTTGGAATTGTCACAAAAAACTGAAGTTATTAAATAAACATTTCTGAAACAGTGAAGGTGCTTTAAGTATTGCTTCAATTAACAGAGCAGGAAGAACAATAGTGAACAACATAAAGCAAGATGCCAAAAAAATTGAAAAATGTGTTGAAAATGGAAACCACTGACGGTAATGATAATGTATTAATGTTAATGTTCTCATGTATTGTATTTTTCTTTTCTAAAATTCTGTTATGTTTTGTTAATATATTGTGACATGCAGGCAGCTTGTGATGCTCCGTTGAGGAGCAGAAAGTGTGTAATGAATGCTGTAAGTAATTGGTGAAGGGCTTCTATTCTGTAAGGGGCAGACATGTCTGTTAGGAGAAAAGTGACAGGAGATGTTAGAAGAAAAAGGAAGGTGCAGCAGAAGGATGTTTTGAGTAGAGAGTCAGGAGACAATAAGTAGGAGTGTTTTCAGTATAGAGAAAAAACGAACGTAAGTGGCAGGAGATAAACTGACTGGTAGGGAAAGCTTTCTTTTATTGTTTGGGAGGTGTGCTCCATAACTCAGATAATGGAATATAAGACAGGGCATTTGGTACAGAACAAAGACTCCAAGTAAAATGTAGAAAACCAGTACCTCGGAGTTGTGTTTCCTTATTATGCTGGTCGTTACAATATTATATTTTGTTTTGTAAATAGATATGACTATTCGTTAATCTACAGTATATCATTTTAAAGTAGCTGTTCCGTTATCCGTCTTTTCTTTTCTCCATCATGGTCTCAGTCACGACCCCTGATGAATAATCAAGGTTTTACTGTACCAAAGATTGTTTTTTTCCTGGTCCCCTATGCCCCTATCTTTTTAGTCCAGACTGGCCATTATTAAAATGAAAATTTCTGTACCTGACCATGATGGTGAAGCAGAAGCAAAGTTCACAGATTAAATTGTCTATTTATTGGTCAGTCTATATCCGTGCCCTGACCAATGGTCTCAAGCTCTGGAAGTGTTTGAAAAAATAAGATTCAAAGGACAAGCTGCACAAGTGATACCCCTAATCAAGGTTGTTGGGCTTACTTTCTATTACTGGCTGAGGAGGTTAGCAATACAAGAACAACTTGGAGGAGAACCACTGATTCTCCAGATTGAAACTAGCCAACTGACACATTTTGGCTAAGTAGCTGAATTCTCCCTCAAACACATAAAATAATAAAAACAACAATTTAGCAATAGTCAATCATTAATATGTGTTTACTGGATAAGTCTGGCAAAAAATTCATTGGATTAAGTATGCTAAAATAACTCGAGTGCAGAAGAAAAAAATAATGTTAGATGGGCAAAAGAAGTATTGGAAATAATAGAACTGTAATGTTTTACACAAAAAGATAGGCAAAGGACTAAAGAAGAAAAAAAAAAAGTATGAAAAAAATGAAAAATATGACTGAGGGGATAATTCATGTAAATGTGGTAAGGCAGATGAAAGATGCCGTAAGGTGAAGAGACGAAGTTACCAAGATAAAGAGTTTAATTTTTCTTTTATTGTCTAAAATAAATGTCCTCCAACTCCTTTACATTATCAATCTATCCACCTTCAAGCTATCCCTTCATACACAGCTGTTTCTGATCATAACCAGTTCCATGTCCATTTTTTGTATAGCAGTTAGTAATATCATGAATGAAAATTGTTTTATGCATAAAAACATACATTAACTTGGTAAGTGGAAAGCCATTTCAACTACATGATGTTAAAGACACAAGGATCATCTAATTTATTTCTTTAATGATGTGCCTATTATTTCTTTGATATACACTGTAAATATACTTGTACTTTTCAGTTTCAGTGGTTTAATTTTATCTTTATATCTGTTTAACAGTATTTATACACACCAAATTCTTTACATTCATTGTAAAAATTAGATGGTGCCGAAAACAGACTGGGTCTTTTAGAAATAATATCATGCACATTTATTAATATTAAATGTGCAATGCTCTCCATAATGTTTGGGACAAACACACATTTTTCCTTTATTTATCCCTCTGCTCCACAGTTTAAAATTATGAATCAAACAATTCAGACTTGATAAAGTGCACATTGCAGACTTTAATTTAAGGGTATTTGCATACATTCGGTCACAGTATGTAGAAATTACATTTTTATACATGGTCCCCCCATTTCAGGGCACTATAATGTTTGGAACAATTGGCGTCACGGGTGTTTATGATTACTCAGGGGTGTTTCCTTGCTTCACTACTGCAGCCGTAAGATACCTAGGCTTTCTTCTACCTACAGACTACCATTGGAGTCTGCAGTTGCCATTGTTCAACATGATGACAAAGAGCTGTGCCAATGAAAGTCAAAGAAGCCATTATGAGGCTGAAAAACAAGAACAAAACCATTAGAGACATCGGTAAAACCTTAGGATTACCTAAGTCAACTGTCCGGAATATCATTAAGAAGAAAGAATGCACTGGTGAGCTCCGAAATCGCAAAGGGACTAGCAGACCAAGGAAGACATCCACTGTGATGACAGAAGAATCGCCCATTTAACAGATCAGAAATGTGAATATGTCAGACTACTATACGCAGAAGACTCCATGAACACAAATACAGGGGCTAGTTAACCACTAGTTAGCCACAAAAAAAGGATGACCAGAAGACAGTTTGAAAAAAGTACATAAAAGAGCATGCAGAATTCTGTGGACAGACAAGACAAAGATTAACCTGTATCAGAGTGTATGCAAAGCGTGGAAATGAAAAGGAACTGCCCAAGATCCAAAGCATACCACCTCATCTGTTAAGCATGGTGGTGGGGGTACTATGGCTTTGGGCATGTATGACTGCCACAGATACTGCCACATATAATTACATGCAGTCACATGATAAATTCTGAGGTATACAGAAACACATGCTGAAGTTCCAGTAAATGCGTACAAACTCTTTAAACATTGCTTCGTCTTACAACAAGATAATGATCCCAAACATACTAAAAAATGAAAAAGTCTTGAATGGTCAAGCCAAACAAGTGATCTAAATTAAACTGAGCATACCTTCCATATGCTGAAGAGAAAATTTAAGGGGAAAAGCCCCAAAACAAGCAGAAGATGCTGAACACCTGGGGATGTCTATGAATCAGACTCCAAGGGATATGCAACAAAATACTAAATGTGACTGCTTTAATATACCTGCCATTGCTATGTCCCAAACATTACGGTGCCTTGAAATAGGGGGACAATTTACAATAATTTTTGTCATTTCTACACACTATGACCGAAATTGACCCTTAAATTCAAGTCAGCAATTTGCACTTGAATCACGTCTGAATGGTTTGATTTGTAATTTTAAACTCTGGAGCAGAAGGGTATATCAAGCAAAAAATGTTGACTTTGTCTCAAACATTATGGAACAACTGTATGTATTTATTTGGAAAAGATGTTTTTAAAAGTTGCTAATGATAACTGGTAAGGCTTCATGTTACTGTTTATCGTGAATGGATATAAACAACACATTGACTGAAAAACTAAAAAATTACATTTTTTGGAAAGGCTCATTATTCAGCATTTGTTGGTAGTAATAGTAATTTTGATGAAAAAGTCTGTTCATCCTGAAAAGTCACACAGTAGGAATATGGACTATTAAAAGAAAGAGAGGCGGGAAAGGTTTACCTATTGAAACCTTGATGTTGGAATGAAAACAGAAGTAAAGATGCTGTTTTGCAAATTTTAAGCCCCGAGCTCTAAAAACCACCATTAGTATCATAAATCTAGATTACTGACTTCTATTTTAAAAGTAAATAAACAAAATATAAACAATAAGAAACTGGAAAACCAGCAGGCCTACCTTTGAGCAATGCAGAAGACCAAAGCTGCACAGACATATCTGGGATCTTGCTGGCAAGCTGCATGGCAGGCACTACCATGTTATTACTCTCCTGCAAAATGGACAAACTGTTTTTTACAGGAGTAAAGGGTAAACCTAAAATCAGAGACCAAGTGAAAATCAACTTTGGTTGCAAAACTGACAATATTTACACAGAGACAAGCTTTGCTTTTGGCAAGAGAGATGCATGGACTCCATATTTTGAATTAAAGTGTCTCTTTACTTTGGATGTGAGATAAACTTAAAAAATTCATTTTACTACTACAAAAAAAGTCAAAACATGCAAATTAGCAAATATAGTACAAACATAATTAAAATGAATGTCAGAATAGCAAAAATTTCAAAAGGGAGTTGAACGTGTTGAATGAATAATATATTCACAGGCTTCAGTGTTACTGAGTGACAAAACCGTAAAGATAAACTAGGGCTGGCTGAGAATTGTAACTGCATTAGAAGATATTGGGTGTAGGTCAATTCAGTAAGCAAATTGAACAGAATATCATATCATAAAGGAAGCCAATTTACTATAGTCATTTGAGTAGTGATGCACCCATTATATTTGGTTCATGTCGGAACTTTGGCAGCAACAGATTGTTATAAACTGGTGACATTTCAAGCAGGACACCATTCAAAAGATAACTGTAGTGGTCCAATATAGGGATACTAAACATCTGGCAGAGAATGTATGCTTCAGAAAAAAGATGAAGGGCTGAATGCTAAGGAATGTGTTGCCAGGTGTTTACAGTTGAAACCATTTCACACGCAAAATCATTTAACCGATCTTAACAGTGACTGCTTATCAAGTATTTTGACACACACATTTTTACCCATATCCACGTTTCTACCTTAAACAGTTTAAAACAATACAAGCAAGAGACATTTCAAAAACAGAGATCTATGACTTCAGGACAAAGAATCACTTTAAGGACTAAGTCCATTGCCTTTTGAATAAAGAATTTATAATGTTAAACATGGTCATTGATTTCACTAATACTAAGCTAAACACCTATCTCTTAAGATTATGAAGACCAAAGCAACAGAATAACTTAATTTATGAAGTCTTAAAATTCCATGTATTTTTCTTGGTAGCTTCAGGATGTGCTCCCTTTATATTAATCGGAGGTAACAGTCTCTTTATTAAAGGTGGTCTCCCTCACTATGCAAAAAGGCATTAAGTTCTGAGGCAATTTATAAAAGGATTTATTTTAAAAATAAATATGCAAATTATTGAAATAATTTGTCATGTAGAGAAAAGTATGTCTTGACTTTCGATTTTCTATTCAGATGTGGAAAATGGACTTGAACTATGAGGATGCACAGTCTAAACAGCACAAAGTTACAATCAACTATTTTTTTAGTATTTAAATGCAGGGTAGTTAATGGATACTTAGTTACCTATATCCTTCCATGGTACTGACAGCAAAAAATAACATGCATTTCCTGAAGCCTTTATTATGTGGTGTTAACTCTCAGTTATGCAGAGCAGTTTTAAATTGCTTATACAAGTGTTGATGCTTGAGTTGTTCTAGTTTTCCACTAGCTTTAAAAACCATGTGCATGGTTTAAGCTCTGCCAGTGCAGGAACCATTGTGTGCTTCTTATTTTGCAAAAATTTAAATGCAGTTGCTGCTTCTGAAGGAGCTTAAAATCATTCCTTACTATACCAGAGCTTCAGACATTATCCTTATCATCAAACATTGGAAATACTTCATTTATTAAAGGAATCTCTGATAAATCCTAGTAAGTTACAGTGCAAAATTCTACATTTAAAAACACCATCTAAAATAGCACAGAAAAACAACCCTGGATGTATAAAACAACTAAAGAAATGAGAAGGTACAATATTTAAAGGTCATCAAAATAAGGAAGATCATAAAAAAGGTCAGGAGCTGAAGAATGGGTCTAAATAACACTCAGGAACAAAATCATTTAACACAATAATATTAAAACAGAAATAATTGCAAAAAATACTTGATATTACTGGTGAAATTTTAATATAAACTTATTTATACCATTCAAAGTGGGGAAAAAATATCTTAAAAAGACTTGTACACTGACACGGTGCTAATACCATTGTAATTAACACTGCCTATCCTTTATGTTATAACTTTTCTAAGCCTTTTTTGAATATAATGATAACCATCTTTAAAAGTACTTTTAATAAAGCTCACCCGATGATTTCCCAACACATAGAATATATGACCAAGAAGGACAAGAGAACAAGCAGTTAATCGATTCAAGTCTTCAGCATTGGACATTTTAAGGGTCTCCCGCAGAAATCGCCTTGAAAGAGAAGCCAAATATTTATCCAAGGATTTATTATATCTCTATATCAATAATCATACACACATCTCCAGTTGTTTATGCTGAAAACTGGTTCAATGAAGTGGCACTTACTTGGCCTCATTGTACCGTCCTTGAAAGAAGGAAAGAAGACCTCGGATATAGAAAGCAGCTGCTCGCAAACAGTGAGAGCTATGGAAGGAAAGTCACAGAAATTTATGAATAGTTTTACAACAGCACACATATTCATTATTGGGCAGGTCTATCCTTCATCTTATTTGTTTTCTTGCTCCTTTGCACACAGTTTGTAAGAAAGAAAATGTACCTCACAGGAAAATTGTGATCAGGATTTATCCTCTCCAATAGACTGTAGAGCTTCAAAAAAAAAAGAAAAAAAAAGAACAAAGAACATTAAAAACCACATCCTTTTTTCCCCAATATAAAAAGCCAAATGTGACCAGTCAAAAGAAGCACATGAAAATAAAAACAGTTAGTTGTATCTAATTAAACTAAGCACAGATTAGCTGGAGGTTCTTGTTTCATTGTGATTTCATCATACAGTAATCCCTCGCTATATCGCGCTTCGCCTTTCGCGGCTTCACTCCATCGCGGATTTTATATGTAAGCATATTTAAATATATATCGCGGATTTTTTGCTGGTTCGCGGATTTCTGCGGACAATAGGTCTTTTAATTTCTGGTACATGCTTCCTCAGTTGGTTTGCCCAGTTGATTTCATACAAGGGACGCTATTGGCAGATGGCTGAGAAGCTACCCAACTTACTTTTCTCTGTCTCTCTTGCGCTGACTTTCTCTGATCCTGACGTAGGGGGATTGAGCAGGGGGGCTGTTCGCACACCTAGACGATACGGACGCTCGTCTAAAAATGCTGAAAGATTATCTTCACATTGCTATCTTTTGTGCAGCTGCACAGTGCTTCGCATACTTAAAAGCTCGAAGGGCACGTATTGACGTTTGCTTGAAAAACAAACTGTCTCTCTCTCTCTCTCTCTTTGTCTGCTCCTGACGGAGGGGGTGTGAGCTGCCGCCTTCAACAGCTTTGTGCCGCCCTATTGATTTGTTTGCTTTTCTCTATCTCTGTGACTTTATATGCTCCTGACAGGCACTCCTTTGAAGAGGAAGATATGTTTGCATTCTTTTAATTGTGAGACGGAACTGTCATCTCTCATGGAGCACAGTTTAAACTTTTGAAAAAGAGACAAATGTTTGTTTGCAGTGTTTGAATAACGTTCCTGTCTCTCTACAACCTCCTGTGTTTCTGCGCAAATCTGTGACCCAAGCATGACAATATAAAAATAACCATATAAACATATGGTTTCTACTTCGCGGATTTTCTTATTTCGCAGGTGGCTCTGGAACGCAACCCCGGCAATGGAGGAGGGATTACTGTATTACAGAAACAAAATTCTGTTACTGAAAAATTTAACATAAGAGCTCTTAAGAGGTTACAGGCTGAATGCCATGAAGGTTGAATACCGTGACAAGAGGCTTGTTATCAGAAAGAAATCACTGAAGTGCAAAGCGATTCACAATTAGGTCCACACTACTAACAAAGAATAAAAAAATAAACTTTTATCTGAAAGAATAGGATGAAAAATTAGCAAGAATATACGTATGTTTAATAAGCATAAGCTGGAAAGCTAATTAATTTTGTTCTATATAGTGGAGGATCAGAGGTGGTAAAGATTGTTTTTTAAAATTCTCTGAAAATATTTTATTCAATTAGGAAAAAAAATGAACAGGTATGAGAGTGATAAACAGCACTGATATGCAAAGGATCTGCCTACCTCCTGGTGCCGGTTTCCTTCTCGAATGTACACACTAGCTAGGTTTGTAACAATAAACGTCCATAGCTCCTGGTGTGTTGTAAGCTGACAATAAGAAAAGGAAAACAGTTAGGCAACACAATTTGACAAGGATTGGTCTCAGTAAAAGTCAGTGCTTTTACAGTCAGAGTGCCCAATAGAATGCAAAAGAGCAAAAAAGAATAGTGTGAAAATTAAATTTGCTTTTACTTACTCGCAATGCTGTTGTGAACTGTGCTTCTGCGTTGTCCATGCAGTTAACAGAAATACAGTAAAGACCCTACAAGTAAGCAGACATTCAATGGAAATGATACTCGTCCAACGGTAAATAATAAATATGTAGCTTTAACACAAAGTTTAAAAAGACTTTACCATATAGGAGATTTTAATGACTCAATACAGACAACTTGAAAAATTCTGCTAATGAAAATGAAGTGTGAACAAACAATGCTTCGTTATTTGAATATGACTTGAAGAGTCTATGGCAGATTCTGCCTGGTTTCGTCTCTGTCTTTTCTCTTCCATTATTTCAGGATAGTTGAAAATAATTTATAAAGCTTTTTTGAGGCACTAACAACAAACTGTATGTGTAAGATTATTAACATCAATGACCATATCTTTGTAAAAAAAAGAAACATTTGAATCTTCCAAATTTTCCTTCAAAAACAGTTTGGTACAAAAGTAAAACAAGAACTGATTAAAATGATCTTAGTCAAACAGCAGGGAAAATAAGTATTGAATGCGTCAATATTTTTCTCAGTGAACATAATTCTTATGGGGGCTATTGACATTACATTTTCACCAGATGTTGGTAACAACCCAAGCAATCCACATATAGAAAGAAATCAAAACAAGTCCATAAATTAAGTTATGTGTAATAAAGTGGAATAACACAGGGAATGAGTATTGAAAACACACTGAAATTTACTTAATACTTTATGGAGAAACTAGTCACATATATTGCTCAGGTGTGATTTTGGCCCATTCTTCCAAAAAAAACTTTATAACTTGAAGGTTCTGGAGGCCTCTTCTATAAACTCTGATCTTCAGTTCTTTCCATAGATTTTCAATTGGATTCAATTCAGGTAATGGACTGGGCCATTCTAGCAGCTTTATTTTCTTTCTCTGAAACCAACTGAGATTTTCCTTGGCTGTGTGTTTGGGATCATTGTCTTGCTGAAATGTCCACCCTCGTTTCGCCTTCAGCATCCTGGTAGATAGCAGCAGATTCTTATCAAGAACGTCCCGGTACATTTCTCTATTCATCCTCCCTTCAATTATATGAAGTCTGCCAGTACCATAGGTTGAAAAACAGCATGTTGGTATGGTGTTTTTGGGGTGATGTGCAGTGCAATTTCTCCTCCAAAAATGGTGTGTGCAATGACTTCCAAAGAGTTCAATTTTGGTCTCAGCTGACCAGACTATATTCTCCCAGTATTTAATTGGTTTGACCAAATGTTGTGCAGCAAACTTTAAACGAGCTTTAACATGCTTTTTCTTCAGTAGCGGAGTCTTGCATGGTGACCGTGCATAGAGGCCAAGGCAGTTGAGTGCATTACATATTGTTTTCATTGAAAAAAACTGTAGCTGCTAATTCCATGCCTTTCTGAAGCTCTCCATGAGTGGTCCTTGGCTCTTGTACAACTCTTCTAATTTTTCTTTTGACTCCTCTGTCAGAAATCTTATGAGGGGCACCTGGTCGTGGCCGATTTATGGTGCAATGATGTTCTTTCCACTTCCGGATTATGGCCCCAACGGTGCTCACTGGAACATTTAGAATTTTAGAAATACATCTATAACCAATGCCTTCAGTATGTTTTGCAACAATAAGGTTGCAAAGGTCTTGAGATAGTTCTTTAATAACAATTTTTTGCATTTATATAGCGCTTTTCTCACTACTCAAAGCGCTCATTTGCACTCAATTGCAGGTTAAGAGCCTTGCTCAAGGGCCCAACTTAGCAGAGTCCCTTTTGGCATTTATGGGATTTGAACCGGCAACCTTCCAATTAGTAGTGCAGATCCCTAGCCTCAGAGCCACCATTCCACCTTACTTTTACCCATCATGACATGCATCTTCTGTACACCTTGGCAATGAGAAACCTTTTTATAGACCATCAATTAAGACTAAACCAGCTGATATTAATGTGCACTGATAGGAGCAGGATTGCTTTCAAAATGCTGAGAGATTTCAGCTGGTTTCTTGGCTTTAAATGCTTTTTTGCACCTCCTTTTCTTCATGTGTTCAATACTTTTTCCCCTGTGTCATTACACTTTACTATGCATAACTTAATTTATGGACTTATTTGTTTGGATTTCTTTGTATGTGTGGATTACTTGGGTTGGTACCGACATCTGAGGAAAATTTCATTTCAATAACCCCATTAAAATATATTTACTGAGAGAACTGTTGACTTGTTCAATACTTATTTTCCCCCTCTGTATATGAAGGCACAATCAGGGTATTTTATTTTGATAATTGCAACTCTTACTTATCATTAACACCTGTATATATAAAAACAAAAATAAATAAAATTTACTAGGGTAAACACTAAAGTTTTAATATTCAAATTTAAATCTTGAAGACTGTCATGCGGCAAAATAATTTTAAATGTTCATTATTTTGATATAGGTTTGTAATTTGCTTATTTTTGCATGGACAGATTAACTTAACTTTAATATTCTGCCCACTATTGCGCTGCATAAGATGTCATTTGAAATATGCTACTTTATTATATTATTATATAGTATCAAATTGCAATTTAATTATGATATCCCTGGGTTAACATGTATTTGCAAAATGAAATAAAATGAAACATAATTTAGTAATGAAAAAGAAGCTAATAAAAGACGTCTTTCGCTGATGGGCTTTCATTATGCAAACTTTTGTTTCAAACATTCATGGTTTTCAGCATGGAGTTAACTTTTTCTTTTTTTTTTTGTCCTTCACATTAACTGCTTTACTAGAGTAAGTCTTATTTGACACCCCTTGCCGTATAACCTACTTTACAAAATAAACATATACTGGTTTCACCGTATGCATGTATCTTACATGTAATTCCAATTTTCATTTAAACATTATGATTCAATATAGGCTGGAAAAAAAAAGAAAAGGTTAACAGTAGTCAAGACAATTTAAAAAAAAAAAAAAAAACAAAAAACCAAGAGATGCAAGAGAAAAGGCACAAAATAAAAACTAAAATAAAAAACGGGCCGACCAACGCCAGTTGCATAAGATCATTTTGAAATCCATAGCACTCACTAGTAATGTGTGTAGCTGAGCAGCATGATTGGAGAATAACCTTGGAGACTGTTGACACAGTTGACAAACCTGGGATATCTGTTTGAAGGCAGAATAAAATAATTAAATTAATATATGAAAAACTATTAAAGAAACCTCAAACCAATCGTTTTATTAGCAAATGAAATTGTCCAAGGAAACAAAAGTCTGTGAATTTAATACACAGGATAACGCATTATTCTAACAGCTCTTTATTTCTGACAGACAACTAATCAGTCAGTGTAAACTGTTGCGGAACTTGTAAAAGAAATCCAACACCTACCTCCTGCAAGGCAGTGGCCTTGTGCCCTGTCACTAGTCGACACATAATGATGTGTTCCAAAAGTATCACTTGGAACGATGACAAAATGGGACTGCAGTCCAGCACTGTTGAATAGAGTCACAGGATAAAAAAATAAATAAATAAAAAGTACCATCAAGACTCACAAAAAAAGGAGTGAAACACATAGAAACAGTAGACAGAGTTAAAAAAAAATAGGTTTGCCATGTTTGAAGTTAAAGGTTATTTTTTGTCACAATCCCACCATGCCCCAGACAGTTGCTTTGTTAAGTAACTTTTTATTACATAATTTTACTAAACACCGTCTCCCAATGTGGCTTCAATAGCAACTAATTCTTAAGACATCAAACAATGCAGAAACATCCCTCACTTAAAACAGATATAAATGGCATGTTTAAGAGCTTTTATTTCATGTTTAGATCACTACCTTGGGGTCTACACCACTATTGTGAAAAGTTACCTTAATTTATAAAATAGATTACCTTCCCTTATAAGTGAAAACAGTAATTCTAACAAACAAGTCTCCATTACAAGGGGAATATAGACTTGCTCCTTTTAAATATTAGTTCAGAAGTAGTGCAATAAAAAAAAAGGTACAGAAAAAATGTTGTGGCTAAGTGACAAGAGAATAACATCCTCAGACCCACTTAATCCAAGTCAGAGCTGCTGAGCGCCACTGCTTGTCTCAGCAGAGTTAGTCGCAAAGTGAAAAATGGTGCTAGAAAAGGCTGCAGGACTCATAATATACAAATCACATCAAGTATACTAGATAAATGGAGAACTCTTACTTTTTAACTTTTCTAACTGCATTAGTGCTTTGTCTGTGTATTTCTGTGCCTTCTCCAAGTATCCTGCCTGCATGGAATGCATCACTGTTACCTAGAAACACAATGGAAAACAAAAAACACAAGTTATTTACAAAATAAAAACAGACACCATCAAGTTTCTATATTTCATTAGATACAAATATGTATGCATCATTTTTTAAAGCTTCTGTAATAGCATTAGGTGTAAAGAGCTAATTTGCAAGGTAGGAGAATGAGAATTAACCGCTTACCAAGTACACCAACACACACATGTGCTCTTTTGGCAACCAGTGAAAGAGGTCCGCAGGGTTAGTGGGCAGAATTTCGTCATCATGCAACGTGGAGATAGTTTGTATACACTGCTGCAACTGCTTGAGACATGGCTTTACACTTTTAACCTGTAAGATGAAAAGTCAAGACACCATTAGACACTACTAAAAATCAGTTAACATTAAACAGACATGATTTTAGGGGTGGTGGACACAAAGTATTATGACATTTTAAAATCATAATACAATTGCCACGTTATTCTATCAATATTTATTTTTCTCTATTTTTACACTCACACAATGTTTTAATAAGCAAAAAAAAAAAAAAAAACTAGTTAATGCCCAAATAACTACTTTTAAAGGTAACACCGTAGATGGCCACACAAGTTATGTTGATACAGAAAACAGTGATTAACTCAAACAGGCAGACTGGATTCAGAGTTAAAAGAAATCACTAGCACTCATGTCTATTAGAATTACCTGTCCAGCATCCAAGTAGTGTGTCACTTGAAGTACAAGAAAAAAAACTCGCAGGGACTCCTTTTGGATTGGGTTGCCTTGCCAGTTCTCAACAATCTGACCGCACAATGTCAGTAATGGATGAACCTCCTGCAACTTTCGCTCCATGAGAAGCAGCTTCAAATGGAAAAGTGACACAGAAAAAAACCTTTAATGACTAAACACTGTCATATTCCAAACAATAAACAAATACGCTGTGATGAGTCTTAGGAACCACATTCAGCCTTACAGAGACACTTTACTCTGTTCCTACAATGGCACATGTTGACACCAGCAGTAGTTAAGATTACCATTTCGCTCTTACATCATCACAGCATTAAAAGTTCAATGAATTCTGTAATAGTTATTTAGCATACCAAGAACAACAAAAATACAACAATGCCATAAGAAGCACAGTTTAACATTAGAAGAAACAATTATTTTGGACTGGAAATTAGTACAAAACATCAAAACACACATATCAGAGTGAGCCATACACATTTGTCTGTACAAATTATAAAATTCCCTTTAACTCATATAGGTACACATTTTCTCTCTTTCCTCCAGCTACACTATTCTGGGATATGTCTGGGTAACTGCACATATCCAGAATAGACAAGATTATCAGTCTAATTTGTAGTTACATTTACTAAGACATAGAGGATCATGTAACAGTATACTAGAAAAAACTCAAAAGATTGAATTCACACTCGCCAAGACAGTCATTGGCAACTCTGGTCCTGAAGACCTACAGTATTGTGAATCACTTAGTATCCAATATTCAAGTGAAAAGACACCAGTAGTTGTAGAGAATAACTGACATGAGTAAAGGAATATTATGAATACATTTATATTGCTTTGAACAATGATTTGAATGAGTGTAGCAGTTTTGTTACTTACTTTTACACTTCATAGATAATGAAAGGTGAAAAGATTAAAGCCGAAAATAATCCTGGACAAGGTTCCAGTAAACATACTCATAATACACAATTCTAGTTCAAAACTATTCTGTACACAGTTTGTCTCTTCTCTATAGGTTTGCATTGATTGCTTCTCACTTTTCAAGTACACACTGCAAGATCAACAAGCTGTTCCAAAATTCTTTACTGTTAACTAGGGGTGGGCAGTATGACCAAAATTCTATATCACGGTATTTTTCTAAATTATCCCGGTTTCACGGTATTCGACGGTATTTTTTTCCCCATGCATGAGTGGATGTTAACCACATTTTCCACTGGAATTACTGGCTAAGAATAACCTATTCCACTGTCAAGAGTATTGTACATTGTACAAAAAAAAAACATTTTAATGTGCACACAAGTATTAATACAGGTTTGCATTGCCCCATAAAGTGATAGTTTTCAAGGGGGTGGCACTAATGGAGAAGGTATCACATTGCATGACAGATGCAGTCAAAATATAGAACCTTTTTATTGAACAAATTTTGCAAAAACTTAAACTTTAATTTTGACAACATATTTTCAACCATACAAAGAGGCATTTAGACTTAGTAAAATATCCAGAAGTGCTTGTCAAAAGTTGTATTGCACTGAATATGTCTTAGAAAAGGAATAAATAGTAAATATTTTTTGTAAACCAACTACACTTTCTGTTAATGTTAACAATCTCTGTCCACTGACACGTTAAAGTGACTTTTTAAACAACTTTATCATCATTAAACTGCATAATATTTAAACTAATAAATAATAACAATAAAATAAATAATAGTATTATTACTGATAGTTGCACTATTATGTTCAGTGTAGAGAACTTTATCGCAGGTGTGACGAGGCTCCAAAAAACTGGATGTATGAATGGGTATCGCACAGGTTTAACTTAAATATTGTATAAATGTTGGGTTTGTGATCTGGTGGTCGGAGACATGAACACAGAATTCAATGTATGTTCTTCTGAGCGGGCTTTCTTTATTGCACGCGTGCTGTCTCTATCTGACGTACTAAAACCCCAGTTCCTATCCGTCCTTTTTCTTTCTCCACATAACCAATCACCACACGATAAACGTCTTTGTGAAATTAAAACTAGTTATAAACTTAGCCCACGGAGTGTTCAGAACTTTAAAAATATCTTCGTTATACATGTTTAATTATGCCATCCATTCAGAGTTGCGCCCATCTCTGAACGAGTCGCCAGCACATCAAAGGATGAATATAAGCAAAACATACACTAGCAGGGTCAATATAGCACAACAAAACCCCACATCCTACATGACTTTGAAAGGAAACTGAAGCGCCGAGTAAACCCACCAGAAAAACATGCAAATGCAAGGCAGGCACGCCGCCGTGCCCCCATATGATTAATGCATGCTTTAATGCATTTCATCATGAAAATTATATTAAGTACTTATTTTAGCATTCTAAATGTTCAGAGAGAAGGAAGATCATGAAGTGAATGTATTCTGTGCGGGGTTCGCTGCCGGCGCCTCCTCTTAGTGCAAGAAGAAGTCAGTTTAAGAATCACTTAACACAAAGCATTTAATGTGCTATATAACTTATGACGGGGTTTGAAAACATGTCGTCACACTATTACACAGTACCCAGGTACATTACACTGTATTTAAAACAAATAAAACAAGTACAACTTGGCTTGCAGTATTATCCAGTAGTATAGAAACAGTATTTACACATCTGACCTTTTAAAATTAAAGTATCTCCAGGCTCTCTGTCCATTTTCACCACGCAGCATTCCTATGCTGCCGCCCACTATTTGGTGGTGTAGCAGTGAAAAAGAGCCCTAGTGCAACAAATCTGTGTTTAGCGGTGTAGCAATGAAAAAGGTCCCACTTGAACAGTTTTCCGCTGCGCCATATTCCGAACGTCATTTAGGCAATTTAAACCGGTGTTGCGGTATAAGAAAAATCCGTATCATAAAAAAAATAAAAAACGGTTTTTGGTATGAACCGGTATACCGCCCAGCACTACTGTTAACACATGTGGGCATAATCTTGGTTTTATGTGTCCTACAATGGATTAATGTTACTTAATGGGCTGAGGCCTGCCTGGTGAAAAACCTTATTTGAATGAATTAGGTAAGAAAGATGGATATATCAATGAAACCCAAGCTGTGTAAATGTTTACTGTGATCTCCAGGAGAGTGTCCCATTCTGTAAAACAAAGTGTGTCATGCATGAATATACAGTGGGTACGAAAAGTATTCAGACCCCCTTCAATTTTTCACTCTTTGTCATATTGCAGCCATTTGCTAAAATCATTTAAATTAATTTTTTCCCTCATTAATGTACACACAGCACCCTGTGACTGTTCTTGAATGGCCCAGCCAGAGCCCTGACTTAAACCCAATTGAGCATCTCTGGAGAGACCTAAAAATGGCTGTCCACCAACGTTTACCATCCAACCTGACAGAACTGGAGAGGATCTGCAAGGAGGAATGGCAGAGGATCCCCAAATCCAGGTGTGAAAAACTTGTTGCATCTTTCCCAAGAAGACTCATGGCTGTATTAGCTCAAAAGGGTGCTTCTACTAAATACTGAGCAAAGGGTCTGAATACTTAGGACCATGTGATACTTCAGTTTTTCTTTTTTAATAAATCTGCAACAATTTCAAATATTCTTTTTTTTGTCTGTCAATATGGGGTGCTGTGTGTACATTAATGAGGGAAAAAATTAATTTAAATGATTTTAGCAAATGGCTGCAATATGACAAAGAGTGAAAAATTGAAGGGGGTCTGAATACTTTCTGTACCCACTGTATGTGTAAAAGCAAAAATAAACTGCAAAGTCCAACCAGAACAGAAAGTAAATAGTTTTGTTTTACTTAACTAAAATAGATATCAGTGCTGTTAATCAAATGTAGGAAGGATTATTTAGCTTAACGATGCTGAGAGTCTAAATAAAAAAGGATGCATAAACACTTCAATAATGACAGCACGGGTCATTGTTACTGCTTGTATTAAGAAACTTAAAACTAAATCTGCCTCCTCATTTCTGAAATCATTGTAGCTTGCTTTGAAACAAACTGAAAACAATCTTCAAAACTGTTTAGGAAATGAAGTCATTTTGAATTTTTACTCAAAAGGACTTATAAAGGAGTGTTCAGGAGCACTGCTCACTGATTTTACATGGTTGATCACAAAAGACCTAACTTTAAATCAAAATTAAATTACAAAATATATATAAAATCAATAACCATTATGTTTTAAGCAGGTTTCAAACAAAATTTTTGCATTATGAAATGGTCTATGTGGTTGTTTCTTTGTCACTTTAATCACGTCTAAGCACATAGTCGAAGAGTGTTCATGTAGTACATCAAAGAAACGATGTTTGTGGCTTACCACATAGTGCCGGGCAGCTTATTCTTCTGGGAGAAATTTCTAACTACTTGGAGACAGATGGTGTAATTTGCAAAATATGCTAGAAAGCAGGGTCTTTTAACGAATGGAACCCAGGGAAAGCACGGTACGATCGGAAAGTGTCCATCTCAAATGACATTTAAACCAGTAATCTCATATCGATTCAGTCACTATACTTAAAAAATAAATTGCAAGGTCTTCAAAAAAAATATTAACTGAATCTAAACAAGAACATGAAGACAGAAAAGAACTCTCACAGCAAATACAAAAACACTTAACAAGGTGAAGAGTTTTACTAGATAACATTTTGACGGCTGCAAAAATAAATGTAAAAAATGTTAATACGCTAAAATTTTAGATAGTTGAAGAAGAAAGAATTATACCTTTTGAGTTCATGAATCAACTGATACAACTGTTTAAAAAGTATTATTTTTAAATTTAGGAACGAAAGATGAATCCACACACAAAACTTTGCTTGATGGCAAAAAAAAAAAAAAAAAAAAAAAAAAAAATCAACAGTATGTGAAAGTTTGTCTTTCCTGGGGCTCGAATTTTTCAGTGTTATATGGAAAACAAGTTCAATTTAAACCATATGGTAATGTTTACCTTGGACGGCACATCAGTGATGCAGGACAAATGAAAAGGTGTAGCTGCTCTTTTGCATTAGTTCATTCTATACTTATCAGAACAACATTGTGTGGCACATAGTAAGGACCTGGTTGTGGGTGATGCTTGCAAAGACTTTCCCCTGATGAGTGATACTGGGAATTTGCTAAGGACTGTTTTCAGAATTTTCTGAAGGTCCTCTGTTAGGAAGGCAGAACTGAAAGAAGTTGTCAGTGCTGCAGAAGCAAATGATGTGCCTGCATTTAAACCATTAAAAAAAGTCAGAGGGCTACCCAGATATTTTGAAGTTAATGTTGTGATTAGGGACTATGACATATTAGTGGAATACTGCAGAAAAAAGTTTAAAGATGACAATGATCCTACTCACAATTACTGTGCTATCTGGATCTGGATACTGATTAAAGAAAGATTAGAAACAGCTACTATAAATACATTTTATGATATGGTTACATTTACTAAACAACCCAATCAATTCATGAAGTTACTTTCTCTTATGAACATTTGTGGCAAATTCCAAGCCTCAAGTTCTGACCGTGAAAGAGAATTTAGTTTAAACAGCAATATAAAAACAAATTCCACAAATCGCTTAGATGAGGAGCATATAGAAAAACTGATGAGAACTAAAACTCTTTTAAAATTCTGGACAGATTGTTAATGTTGATTAAGCTTATAACTAATACATTTTTTAAGGGGCGGCACGGTGGCGCAGTGGTAGCTGCCTTGCAGTAAGGAGACCTGGGTTCGCTTCCCGGGTCCTCCCTGCGTGGAGTTTGCATGTTCTCCCCGTGTCTGCGTGGGTTTCCTCTGGGTGCTCCGGTTTCCTCCCACAGTCCAAAGACATTGCCAATTCTAAATTGTCCCTAGTGTGTGTGGATGTGTGTGCCCTGCGGTGGGCTGGCGCCCTTCCCAGGGTTTGTTCCTGCCTTGAGCCCTGTGTTGGCTGGGATTGGTTCCAGCAGACCCCCATGACCCTGTGTTAGGATATAGCGTGTTGGACACTAACTGACGGACAAACTTTTTAATTTATTTCTAGATACTTGGCATTAAACATGAAATATAGCAAATAATCATATGTGATTTTTTTTGTGCTATTTACAGAAATGCATTGCTAATACTGGCACTTTAAAAATTGCTTCCTTTAAAAAAAAAAAAACTGCATGCACCAGGCTACTCCTTAAGGGGAACATTGCTTATAAACTGTTATTTATTTATTATGTATTTATTTTAACAGCTGCATCACAGCTATGACAAATACTTTGCTCAGAGTCACACAATTCTGAAGCATGGACTGAAACTGCAATGTTTTGGTTTAAAGTGCACATACACATGTTTAAAAACACAAACTACATTTCAAAACATTCCTTTGCGTTACAAGACATCATTCAACTGATAACTAAAGCAGTACACATTTCAGTAAACACTACTCACCATTCCTTTACTCAAGAGAAATAGCGCTCTGTTAAAAAAGAAAAAGATCAATTATTTAACAGCTGGCAGGGACTAAGACTGACACAGAATTTTAGAAAAATTCTGGTTTTCCCAAGTATTTACCATATTTTCTTAATAGCTCAACAATTTCATTTAAGTACAACTTGTTTACAATATCCAAGCATTAAATTATCTTTTTTAACAATAACATTTATTTATATAGAACACTTTCCTACAAAGCAGCTCAAAGTGCTTTACAAGATGTCAAAAAGAATGTAACAAGAAAAGAGAAACAAATGAGATTAGGTAATATTAAAAAATAAGTAAAGAGGCAAAAAAATAATTTATCTGATCTTAAAAATAGAAAAATATCAAGTAGAAGAGTAGCATCCTTATATACAATACCATGATGCAAGTCTCTAAGAATGAGTCTGGTGATAAGATCAGATGGCTGGGAGGGCAGGGAAAAAATAAAACTCCAGTCATGCATTTTTCCCCTTTTACTCAAACCCAAATTTTAAAATTTTACAGTTTTTTTCATCATCTCCAACTGTATCAAAACTTAACACACATTTTTCATGTCACTCATGTACTAGGACTAACTTTCCCATTATTATGCTAGAGGCAAAAAGACTTGCTCCATTTAAAACATAACACATTTAAAGCCAAGCCTTAGGAAAGCCATGAGAGTAGTTCTTTACCATGGACATAAAACTACTTTTCCCTTTTTCTGTTTTATGTTATTAAAACGTATATTTTGCTTTTAAAATACTACATTTGAACTACCAAAACTTAAATGTTACAGTTTCTTAATGCAATCAAAATATGCTACTGCTATACGATTTGGTTATAAAGAAGAGGCAGAACAAGAGAAGATTCACTGGTGGCAATGTTTGATCAGTTTTAATAGGTTCTGACAAAATTATTTTACATAACGCACAGTGCTTACCAGTGCATTTTCTTTTAATTACTTTTAATTATTCAGTTGTTGTTACACAATCACAACTAAGGAACTCCCCTATGAGGGCATCTATTTTAATATTATCCATAAAAAGTGTATTTTGCACTACTTTACTTTAATGGACTGAATACAAGTCAAAAATGTCTGACAAGTAAGGTAAAGTAAGGAGCAACGGAAACAATGTTCAAAACATATGGCTAAAAGAGTTGCCAGTATTTCTATAAGAGCGCATTGTTTACTTTCAGTAGTCTTCTGGTCATTCAACTTTACTTATCTGAATACTTAACACAATGAATATTCTATGAGGCCATTAAATATTAAAAAATGCAGAAACAGAACTGATGTGCTAACTGACAGACTGAGAAGATCGTTCCTCCCCCAAACTATGCGACTCTTCAATTCCACCCGGGGGGGTAAACATTAACATTATATAAAGTTATTGTCTGTTTTTACCTGCATTGTTATCAATCTTTAATTTAATATTGTTTTTTTGTATCAGTATGCTGCTGCTGGAGTATGTGAATTTCCCCTTGGGATTAAGAAAGAAAGAAAGAAAGAAAGAAAGAAAGAAAGAAAGAAAGAAAGAAAGAAAGAAAGAAAGAAAGAAAGAAAGAAAGAAAGAAAGAAAGAAAGAAAGAAAGAAAGAAAGAAAGAAAGAAAGAAAGAAAGAAAGAGAGAGAGAGAGAGAGAAAGTAAGTAAGTAAGTAAGTAAGTAAGTAAGTAAGTAAGTAAGTAAGTATCTATCTATCTATCTATCTATCTATCTATCTATCTATCTATCTATCTATCTATCTATCTATCTCCCAAGGACAAGCTCTCAAGTAAAGATGTGGGTGGGATGCTTATTCATTTTTTCATCCATTTTAATATTAAGAAAGCTTTTCCACCACTAGAAAAAACTGCAAAATCCACTCTGCATGCTCATGTGCAGAAGGATTGTTTTCTTCTGCTCTGTTTTTTCTGATACACACACACAAACTCACACACACATAATGTGCTAAGCAAATGTAAGAAAATGCTCAAATTAATTAAAATTGCACATATATTTGCTTATCATCAGACAATCTAATTGTTTTTGTAGAACCGAAGCATGGTGGGGATTATGACACGAGCTACAACTTCTTTTAGAATTAATGTGATCTTTATTAACATTAAGGTGCTCTATGTTCCAGCCAAAGTTTTTAAACACTGCAGAAAATAAATTTATTTTATTGTATTTTGCCCAAAGGTGCAACAATACATCAGTCGTTTAGTGGAAGATGTTAGTGCTGTTTTGGCTTTGGAAAATGGTGGGTCAGCCTGGCATTTCAAAATCCACAGTGAAAATGTAGTAAATCAGGAGTTAATAGATCACACAGCAAAGAAACACATTACACTCAGTCTCTTTTTGCTGCAACAATGCAAGCTTCTCATACAAGCCTCTATTAGAATGACAGCAGTGAAAGATGTTTATTAGAAAGCAGTCTAGTACTATATACAATACTTCTCCATTTGAACCTTTTGAATAATTTACAAGTTCTCTTTCTCAGGGGTGGGGGTTGATTTGTTTCAAAACTTTATTTTTTCCTTTTTGTAAAACTCGAGTTGTGTATGGAGTGTTACGTGATTTTAAAAAATTCTATAAAATTAAAATATAAAAGAAAAGATACGCAAAGAGCATAAAGCTCACTTGAGAGAGATCTGTTGTTATGGTTTCACCCTGTAACATATGATACACACTATTCCAAGAAGGGCTGTTTTGATGAAAGCAAAGAACCCCATAGAAGATTAGATAGGAATAATAATGAATAAATAGTATACAATAATAAAAAATAAACATTAAAGGATGATAGATATCTAATTAATAGAGATGTAGAGGCCTTAAATATAGACCTGAATGCGAGTCTGGTGATAAGGTCGGGTGGCCTGGGAGGACAGAAAAAAGTCTGAAAAAAAAAAAAACCCACAACAAAGTCTGAAGATGTTCCAAGGCCAAAACACTTCCCAGCCCCTACAGACAAAAATGTATAAGACGCTTACAGATGGCTACAAGAAATGTTTGACTGCTGTCATCATTATCAAAGGTTGTGCAACCACGTATTAGTGAAGGATGCCTTATAGGCCTGAGTAAAAATATTGATTCTTTAAAGTCTCAAGATTGAACTTGTTCATTTCTATCCTACTCTATTATTACATGTATTTCTGTTCATCTTTGCTTTTGCTGTCTGATCCAGTAGATGTAGCTAATGTGTTAACGCTTTCTAGGATAAAAGTACTTTACTATCTTGCACAAAATGCTGTGTCCTCCTCAACTGAAATCAGAGCCTTCAACACTTAAAATCAGACGTCTGGAGTTACTACAGACACAAACAGTGTCAGAAAAGAAGAACTGGATAAAAGCAAAGCTATATGAAAGCTGTGCAACTCAGAAATTAAACATTGCGGCAACACAACAAATTAGAGAAATTATTTATCCCAACATCACCCAGAAATGTTATCTCAGTCAATATCCAAACAAGTAGAGCCTAAACAATCTACATTGGCAACAAGGTTTAGCTCCAAGCCTCCATTTAATTTACATTGTGCCCAGAAAATAACAGAATTTATAGCAGTTTTCTTCTGTAATATGATGAGACCCTACACCATTGTTGAAAACAAGGGTTTTTTGACAAATGATACAGATTTTGGAACCACGGTATACTAAACCAACCAGAAAGCAAAGTAGTGAAGTTATTGTACCTGGGCTTCATGAAGATCTTAAGCAAAGAATTACCACATCTCTCAGGTAAGCGGAGGGAGTGGCCATAACTTGCAACAGTTGGACATTAAGAGCAGCAGATTTCTCTGTGACAATCACATGTCACTCCACTAGAAATAACTAGGCACATGTTGTGGTTGTGTTACAGACACAAGCACTACATGCCTGTAACACCGGGAGCAGCCTTGCTGCCTTGTTGACAGTTGCATTGGGTGAATGGAACATAAAAGAGAAAGGAACCAACAATCGTGACTAACAATGCTTCTAATATGATCCATGTGATAGAGCTTACAGGGCTACTTCATGTCGGCTACTTTGCACACACGCTCAATTTGCTGCACTGAAAAATCCAACCACTGCCTGCTTGCTTAGCTGGGTGAGGCGTGTTGTAAAGTTTTTCCAGAGAAGCAGTACAACTAGCCATGTACTTGAAGAGAACCGAGGTTTACTGCACTTGTTAACATATACTGTATACACTTGTGATTGATATGGTCAAATGATGGAACAATGCAGTGGAGATGCTAGGAAGACTTTTTGGAAGAACAGACAGCCATCTCAGCACCTCTGCTTTCACCCGAAGTGCACAATGAAAATGTCCTGTGCATTCTTACAGAAGCTGATATAACAGCTGTAGAAGATGTTGTTAAGGCTCTATGACCAATGAAAGCTATTTATGTCTGAGTAGGGATTACCTGACCTTGTGGGTCATTGAGCCTTTGCAGGCTCAGTTTTTGGAGGAGATGCATCTTGGCACCCGTCACTCCACAACCATTAAATATCTTAAATCTGCTATTCATGGTGACTTGAAGTTTAGATATGCTTTTTTAGGCAATCTTATTAAGATAAAATTAAAAAGCTGTTGGATGTACGTATGAGGTTGAGGTGACTTTTTTTCTCTTAAGATACACAGAACTTAAGGACATTGAATATATAGCATCAACTCTAGATCCTTGTTTTAAAATGCTTCTTTCTTTGTCTGAGGACGACCATGAGGACACATTTTTGAGACCGATTAACAAGACTGCTACATGTGAACAACTGAAAGTATGTAGAAGTTTTCGAATTTTAGTAAGGAACGAGTCTGCCCACTGTATTTTTAATTTCTGCTAAATCATGATTAGTTTAAACGTCCAATAAGGGCATGAATTTGAATAACAGTTTAGTTGAAGGGTACCTAAACAAAGATTCATAATGCACAAATAGGTACTGGATAACATATTTATTATTTAAGAAGCAATAATTGATTATTTTATCATGGCTTATGTCAATATTTGCAAGATGATATAAGTGTTTTATAAAGGATCAGCCATTAATTTGTATTAAAACAAGGAGCCCCCCCCACCCCCCATATATTATGTGTGGACTCTGATGTGGCAATGCATATGTTTGTTAAATTGTAGTGAATTTTGAATGAGGGCAGCTCTGTGAATAAGAAAATTAATTAAATAAAAAAAACCTTATCTATAATAATAAAAGGTAAAGCCCTCACTCACTGACTGACTCACTCATCACTAATTCTCCAACTTCCCGTGTAGGTGGAACGCTGAAATTTGGCAGGCTCATTCCTTACAGCTTACTTACAAAAGTTAGGCAGGTTTCATTTCGAAATTCAAAGCGTAATGGTCATAACTGGAACATATTTTTTGTCCATACACTGTAATGGAGGAGGCGGAGTCACGTATCGCGTCATCACGCCTCCTACGTAATCACGTGAACTAAAAACAAGGAAGACATTTACAGCACGAGTCACACGCGGGAATGAAGGTAAATGACGTTAATTTTTGACTGTCTTTTAATACTGTGTGAGCATACATATTAACACATGTGCAATTAAACGTGTGCATTTACGGGGTGATTTCTGAGGCTTAAAAGCTCGCCTTTTACTAAAAAGGTAAATGCAAAACTATTTTCAATCAGTTTATTGAAACGCTCCCGTTAAGGATTGCAATAACATATTCGCGAGATAAAAGAACGAAGTAGGGGGAAATGGAGGAACAGCCGCAAACAGCGAAGAGCAAAAAATTAATTAAACAATTGAGAACGGAGCGAGTTAAGCATACAAGCATGTTCATAAGGGAAACAAAGCACGGTGTAAAACGTAAGTTTAAATTAAGTTTATAGAAACGCTCCCGCTGCAGATTGCAATAACATATTCGCGAGATAAAAGTTTAATGAGAAGACACGAGGTATAAACGAAGCACACGCCGTGGCGCAACGTTAGAGGCAACAGTTTCAACCATTCTATGATCTGCTTCTCGCAACTGAAAGACGGCACATGGCGGATGTTAGCCGACTTGCTGACCGCAACGTTAGGGGCTTCAACTATGGCGCTGACGCAACATCTCAGTGCCAACACTTTGCAGACTGTACTTAAAAGACACGCCCTCCTCACTGGACAGTTAAAAACACCAATCAAACTAACGATGACATCAAGTATTACCCAATCAAAAGTAGGAAAGGAGGCATCTTCATAAAATGCGTGTGGGATGATTTGCATGAGACGCTGCTTTAAAAAAAAAATGATAAAAAAAATACGGGATAAATCCCGTCCAGTATTGATTCAAAACGGGACGCGCAATTTCATTCTCAAACGCGGCACGATTCCGTATTTTAAAGGACGGGTGGCAACCCTACAGTGCCAGGTAACCACCCATACAATCAGATTGTAATTCAGACTAGGAATGCAATGAATGTAATTACCCCGATCTACATACAAGGCGAAAGTCTTGCAACATTCAAAGATGATGGTTTGTGATAATTAGTACTTATTAAGTACAACATTGAACATAAAAGAGCTTATGAAGCCTTAAACCGAAAAAAGCAAGATCTCAGAGATCGTAAAAAAAATAAAGGAGGTAATGTCGTTTTACTCGCTGTAGATTTTAGTCAAACATTACCAGTTATTCCACGAGGGAGACCAGCAGATGAACTCAACGCGTGTTTAAAATCCATGCTTCTCCCACGGTCGGTTATATGTCGCGTGTTCTCGGGTAGGTACACCAAAAAATGTATACATTTAAGCATGTAATGGGCAAAGAAAAAATGAGGTATACTCGAAGGCACTGCAGTAGTACTCAATGTAACTTTACTTCTTAAATGTTAATGTTTTACTGTTTAATAATTTATACGCTTCTTATATATTGTTCAAATTCTTTTATCAAAATACCAGTGACAGCGCAATGCACGATAACATGGAGTGAATACACCATACGCATCTGCCCACGGCCGCCCTGGTGTGCGCAGATAGGAGTTGATTCTAAAATAAAATAAACATAAAAAGAGTAATTCATTCATCACCCATAAAGCGGATAGCAGACGTGACGTATTATATGTGTACCACATTTCAAGTCAATACGTGAAACGGTTTGCAAGCTACATGTGATTTAAAATCCTGGACAGACCAACGAAAAGCCACGGTAGCAAATTATAGAAGAAGATTTTACTGTTTAATAATTTATATTTATATGAAATGTGCTTCTTATATATTACTTCATATTCTCATATGATAATGATGTTAATGTTGTTTATATTGATTTCTATGTTATTGTAAGTGCATCTATGTGTGTATATGTATGTATGTATGTGTATATATATATATATATATATATAAAAAATATATATATAAAAAATATATGTGTATATGTATATATAATATATCTGTATATGTGTGTATATGTGTGTGTATATGTGTATATGTATATATATATGA
Organism: Erpetoichthys calabaricus; assembly: GCF_900747795.2. Lineage (NCBI taxonomy): Eukaryota > Metazoa > Chordata > Cladistia > Polypteriformes > Polypteridae > Erpetoichthys > Erpetoichthys calabaricus. Next base: position 132,840,067 of record NC_041405.2, read on the forward strand.
CAGCAACACTCATAACAATGACAACACAATTACATTGACAATCATGTTACGTTATTTTTAAAATGTTTCCTTTACTTTTTCATAACCTCTTTAACACACTACTTCTCCGCTGCGAAGCGCGGGTATTTTGCTAGTTTTGTTATAAATCTTGCAAATAATGATGTTAACTATTCATTACTAATCAAGTATTGCTTCTTAAATATCATTCCATACTCATACATAAGTTATTAAGTCACTATATAAACATCCTTCTAATAAAGTGTTACTGAAATTTGTCCTGGACACTTAAAACAATAACTATCAAAATACTGTCTTAAAATGCACTCAAATGGGGCTATAAAGTAGCACATAAAATACTTGTGAATTCCCTCTTCTTCTAAAGCACAATTTTTTTGTTATTATTTCTTCATCATTTTATATCTTTGCAGCAAAAAACCTGTTTCACTCTCTGAATATTCACTGAACTGGTGGAGAATGCATGAGGAAGAGTATCCACCTTTGTCCCACAAAGCAAGACACTATCTTTCTGTACATGGCACCAGTGTCCCTTCTGACAGAATTTTCTCTGTAACTGGTGATATTCTAACTGCACACAGAAGTTACTTCCTGCCAGAACACGTAGACCAGTTACTTTTTTTTTTTTTTGCATAAAAATGTTAGTCTGCCTAAAAAGTAAGTACTGCAATTCATAATAATGGGGTTCTCATTTGATGAAGTTTTAAGTTTTTGAAATTTTTTTTTTTTTTTTGGAAAATGATAACTGTCCCCACCCATTGCTGTTGTTCTCTCACAATTGTGTTAGTATTTTTTTCTTTGTTAAATAAAGCAGTAAATGTCAGCTCATTTTTGTCAAAATTCATCACATTATATTAATATTTTCTAAGCATGGTTAAGGAATGTCTAACCCAGCCACAGGGGATGCACAAACCAGTGTGTTTCTTCGTGCCGGTCCCAAGCCCGGATAAATGGGGAGGGTCAGGAAGGGCATCCGGTGTAAAATTTTGCCAAATCAATATGCAGACAACAATACAAATTTCCATACCCGATCGGTCGAGTCTCGGGTTAACAACGCCCACCACCAGTACTGTTAGCCAACAGGGTACTGGCGGAAATTGGGCTACTGTTGGCCGAAGAAGAAGGAGAAGAAGAGGAGGGAGATATGTCCGGAGGCAGGAGGAGAGGAGGAAAGTAAAGAAAGTGGAACTGAAGGTAGGAACTTTGAATGTTGGCAGTATGACTGGTAAGGGGAGAGAGTTAGCAGATATGATGGAGGGAAGGAAGGTTGATATATTGTGCGTGCACGAGACTAAATGGAAGGGGAGTAAGGCCAGGTGGATTCAAATTATTCTATCATGGAGTGGATGGGAAAAGAAATGGGGTAGGAGTTATTCTGAAGGAACAGTATGTCAAGAGTGTTTTGGAGGTGAAAAGAGTTCAGGCAGAGTAATGATTATGAAGCTGGAAATTGGAGGTGTGATGATGAATGTTGTTAGTGCATATGCACTGCAAGTTGGGTGTGCAATGGGTGAGAAAGAAGATTTTTGGAGTGACTTGGATGAAGTGATGAACAGTGTTCCCAAGGGACAGAAAGTGGTGATTGAAGTGGATTTCAATGGGCATGCTGGTGAAGGGAACAGCGGAGACGAGGAGGTGATGGGTAGGTATGGTGTCAAGGAGAGGAATAAAGAAGGTCTGAGGATAGTGGATTTTGCCAAAAGGATGGACATGGCTGTGGTGAATATGTATTTTAAGAAGAGGGAGGAACATAGGGTTACGTACAAGAGTGGAGGAAGATGCACACAGTTAGATTACATCCTATGCAAAATGGTTGATCTGAAGGAGATTGAAGACTGCAAAGTGGTGGCAGGGGAAAGTGTAGTTAAGCAGCATAGGATGGTGGTCTGTAGGATGACGGAGATCAAGAAGAGGAAGAGAGTGAGGGCAGAGCCAAGGATCAAATGGTGGAAGTTGAAAAAGGAAGACTGCAAGGTTGAGTTTAGGGAGGAGGTTAGACAGGCACTGGGTGGCAATGAAGAGTTACCAGACAGCTGGGAAACTACAGCAGATGTAAGGGTGACAGCAAGAAGGGTGCTTGGTGTGACATCTGGAAAGAGGAAGGAGGAAAAGGAAACCTGGTGGTGGAATGAGGAAATACAGGAGAGTATACAAAGGAAGAGAATGGCAAAGAAGAAGTAGGATAGTCAGACAGATGCAGAAAGTAGACAAGAGTACAAGGAAATAAGGCGCAAGGTGAAGAGAGAGGTGGCAAAGGCTGAGGGAAAAGGCATATGATGAGTTGTATGAGAGGTTGGACACTAAGGAGGGAGAAAAGGACCTGTACCGATTGGCTAGATAGAGGGACCGAGCTGGGAAAGATGTGCAGCAGGTTAGGGTGATAAAGGATAAAGATGGAAACGTACTCACAAGTGAGGAGAGTGTGTTGAGCAGATGGAAAGAATACTTTGAGAGGCTGATGAATGAAGAGAACGAGAGAGAGAAAAGGTTGGATGATGTGGAGATAGTGAATCAGGAAGTGCAATGGATTAGCAAGGAGGAAGTAAGGACAGCTATAAAGAGGATGAAAAATGGAAAGGCTGTTGGTCCAGATGACATACCTATGGAAGCATGGAGGTGTTTAGGAGAGATGGCATTGGAGTTTTTAACCAGATTGTTTAATGGAATCTTGCAAAGTGAGAGGATGCCTGAGGAGTGGAGAAGAATTGTACTGGTGCCAATATTTAAGAATAAGGGGGATGTGCAGAACTGCAGTAACTACAGGGGAATAAAATTGATGAGCCACAGCATGAAGTTAGGGGAAAGAGTAGTGGAAGCTAGGTTAAGAAGTGAGGTGATGATTAGTGAGCAGCAGGATGGTTTAATGCCAAGAAAGAACACCACAGATGCAATGTTTACTCAGAGGATGTTGATAGAGAAGTTTAGAGAAGGCCAGAAGGAGTTGCACCGCGTCTTTGTGGACCTGGAGAAAGCATATGACAGGGTGCCTCGAGGGGAGCTGTGGTACTGTACAGGGTGCCTCGAGAGTAGCTGTGGTACTGTATGAGGAAGTCGGGAGTGGTAGAGAAGTACGTAAGAGTTGTACAGGATATGTACGAGGAAAGTGTGACAGTGGTGAGGTCTGCGGTAGGAGTGATGAATGCATTCAACATGCAGGTGGGATTACATCAGGGATCAGCTCTGAGCCCTTTCTTATTTGCAATGGTGATGGACAGGTTGACAGACGAGATTAGACAGGAGTCCCTGTGGACTATGATGTTTGCTGATGACATTATGATCTGTAGCAATAGTAAGGAGCAGGTTGAGGAGACCCTGGAGAGGTGGAGATATGCTCTAGAGAGGAGAGGAATGAAGGTCAGTAGGAACAAGACAGAATACATGTGTGTAAATGAGAGGGAGGTCAGTGGAAAGGTGAGGATGCAGGGAGTAGTTGGCGAAAGTGGATGAGTTTAAATACTTGGGATCAACAGTACAGAGTAATGGGGATTGTGGAAGAGAGGTGAAAAAGAAAGTGCAGGCAGGGTGGAATGGGTGGAGAAGAGTGTCAGGAGTAATATATGACAGACGGGTATCAGCAAGAGTGAAAGGGAAGGTCTACAGGACAGTAGTGAGACCAGCTATGTTATGTGGGTTGGAGACGGTGGCACTGACCAGAAAGTAGGAGATGGAGCTGGAGGTAGCAGAGTTAAAGATGCTAAGATTTGCACTGGGTGTGATGACAATGGATAGGATTAGAAATGAGTACATTAGAGGGTCAGCTCAAGTTGGACGGTTGGAAGACAAAGTCAGAGAGGCGAGATTGCATTGGTTTGGACATGTGCAGAGGAGAGATGCTGGGTATATTGGGAGAAGGATGCTAAGGATAGAGTTGCCAGGGGAGAGGAAAAGAGGAAGGCCTACGCGAAGGTTTATGGATGTGGTGAGAGAGGACATGCAGGTGATGGGTGTAAAAGAGCAAGATGCAGAGGACAGAAAGATATGGAAGAAGATGATCCGCTGTGGCAACCCCTAACGGGAGCAGCCGAAAGAAGAAGAAGAAAAAGAAGAGTTAAGGAATGTCTAAAAAAAAACAGCACTTCAAATATATCAGTGCACACTAATTGAATCAAGTAAATTTTAATACTGAATCAGGAGATCGGTGTTGACACCCAGCCCTAGTGCTTTTAATACAGCACGGGTTTATGTACATTTTCTTCCGTGAAACAAGCTACTGTATATGCAAGTTAAACAAATACCTTTTTATTGTATAACGTTTGACAACCTCTTATAATAGTCTGCTGATCAAAAGTTGGTATATTTCCAACTTTCCTTAACTCTTTTAGGGCTATTTTTTTTGTTTCTTTTCTCCCAGGGCTGAATATTTTTCCAAAAACTAACATTTTTTAAAAAAGAACACAAAGCAATTGTTTAACATATCAAATGAACAAAAAATATTTACTTTTGACAAATGTTACTGTCTTGCATGTTGTATGAGCCTGCATACTCTATGATTTCACATACATTTTACACAGCAAAGTCCTGCAAAGTCTGATCTCGCTCAAAGCAGCCAATTTCAGTCATTGCCACATTGCACTCCTTACAATATGTGTTGCTTTGGTGCCTATTTTTCAATTGTCTGTTGCTGCACTTTCTCACATATATTGTTAGTGTGTACTGCAGAGAGACAAGTCACCCATTTATCATCGTGCCATGCCACTGCCACCAAGTTTTCAGCCTGCATGAAAACCATATTGTCACCTCTTTTCATCTTCTGAAACTTTATGAACTTTATGTATGGCATTATAGCCTGGCTCACCCCATGGGATTTGCTTCTGTTTATTACAGAAGTAAATAAAACTTTGCAGCAGCACGTACCTATCACCACGCTGCATAACCTGTCCAAAGCCACCAGGGGACAAAACACGTTTGGACCAATGCTCCCTGAAGTTATATCACCAGTTCTGTCCCATCTCTATTTGTAATGCCACAGCGCGCTTCATCTCGTCTTTTTTTGTGGGTTTCCACTTTGAAAAACGAGAATGCGATGCAAACGCAGCCCGCGATTCAAAAAAATTCTCTGCCTACCTGTTTGTCTCGTCTGACAGTAGCTGAAAAGCAGCATCAGGAGAGATCAGCCTGAAGTACAGCAGCTGGTGATCTGTCGTGTCCAACAGCAAGCCATGCCATCTTGTAAAGTCCATTAGCCAGATCGGCTCTCAACAGATCAATGTCTGTGTATTTATCCCATGCGAACCTTGCTGTAGATGCATCGGCTGCGCGAAGGCACTCAACTGGCAGCAGATCCGCTGATGCCGGCTTCTCACTCTCTTGCTCGATCTCCTGATCACTGCCAATAAAATCCGATTCTGAAAAATCAAGAGTCCGACTCCGCAATAATGCGCAAAACATCGTCTGCCGAGTGTTTTCTTTTCTGCACTTCCTTCGCTCCCTTTTCACATGTCGATGCCATCTTGCCATTGTTTACATTTCGCAACTCACGCACACGCAAGGTTTAGTTGCCGAGTCAACAAGTCTAGCATTCCTCCAAGCCATTAACAGCTGATTGTCGCCCTCTATCCCTGGATGTCGACTTTTGTCGACATTCGCCTTCAACCCCTCCTGTCGACAAAAGTCGACATCCGCCCTAAGAGAGTTAAGATGATATACCTAAAATGCAAAGGTGACAATAATATTTTAAAAACCATTGCAAGTCATCAGTGTTTTCTAAAATTCCGCTTTAGCCAAGAATTTTACTTTTGGTACATCTCTGCATTCACCATGACAATTTAATTAAATTGTTATTTGACTGCACTAAATTGAGATAATTTTTAATACTTTAAGACTATGTAATCTTTTGCAATTTTTGCCTACATATGCCACACAGCTATGCATGATAGAGCTCAAACATCTAACTGATGACACTGATAACAATACTAAAAATGATTAATAACTAAATATTATGAATTAGTTGGCTAGCTGCACTTTGTGTGTACCTACATCACTTCAGAGAGAAATAAAATAAAATTGATTCATATTGAGACAGAGGCATAAAGCAGTACAGAGTCATTTACAACTCAGGACATTAGAAGTACAGGGGTACTCTAGCTTGACATCTATATATATAAAATCATTTTTGCGTTTGAAACAGAAATTATTATTGAGTGTTTGAAACGGAAATTACGTATGACCACAGAGGAACAGGAAAAACATTCTTAACAAACCTGATTCTTGCTGAGAGAGCGAATAGTGACATAGCTCTGGCTGTAGCGTCATGGGGAATCAGTTCTACATTATTAGATGGAGGCCGTACAGCACATTCGGCATTGCAATTACCATTAAACCTCGCTCATGATGAAAATCCAATTTGCAACATACGCAAGGGCTCTGGAAAGGCAAAAGTCTTGCAACATTCAAAGATAATAGTTTGGGATGAGTGCACCATGGCACATAAAAGAGCTTATGAATCCCTGAACCAAACAATGCAAGATCTCAGAGATCCTACCAAAATAATGGCAGGTACTGTCGTTTTACTCGCAGGAGATTTTCGTCAAACATTACCAGTTATTCCACGAGGGACACCAAGCAGATGAACTCAACGCGTGTTTAAAATCCATGCTTCTCCCACGGTCAGTTATACGTCGCGTGTTCTCGGGTAGGTACGCCAAAACATTTATACACGTAATGGGCAAACATAAAATGTAGTATACCTGAAAGCACTGCAGTAGTACTCAATGTATCTTTACTTCTTAAATGTTAATGTTTTACTGTTTAATAATTTATACGCTTCTTATATGTTGTTCAAATTCTTTTATCAATATACCAGTAACGGTGCACTGCACGATAACATGCAGTGAATACACTTGACTTGAGCATTCATAGTATTTATCCTCTTTCTCTGTACGTTTAGCATTCATTTGCTCAGAGGTTGATGTGCTTGCTGCTTCCTGAGCAGCTCTTCTTTACTCCACCCTAGCGGCTCACTGCTTCTCTTTCGTTGGCATCTTTTCGCGTTAAAACTGATTAAGTTAGTTTTTGTGTTGCAATTACTTAGTACGTTTTCTTTAACCTTTCACTTAATCTGGCACTTAAGTCTTCAATCTGCCTCAAGAATGATTAGTGAAGGTGGTAGGGAATGAGAACGGCGCCCGTACGCATCAGCTACACGGCTGCCCTGCTGCGTGCTGCTGAGAGTTGATTCTACAATAAAATAAAATAAAGATAAAAAGAGTAATAAAATCATCACCCCAAAAGCGGATAGTAGACGTCACGTAGTATATGTGTACCAAATTTCAAGTCAATAGGTGAAACGATTTGCGAGCTACAGATGATTTAAAATCCTGGACAGACAAACGAACAGCCACGGTAGCGTATTATAGAAGAAGATTTTACTGTTTAATAATTTATATTTATATGCAATGTGCTTCTTATATATTACTTCATATTCTCATAAGATGATGTTAATAATGTTGTTTATATGTATTTCTGTTATTGTAAGTGCTCTTTATTTGTTGAAAAATAATATTGGCAATTAACAAACATTTTATAAATACTACATTTTATTTTTTTCCCTTGCACTCAGTGAGCGAAGCCACTGGGTAATCAGCTAGTATGTTATAACAGGCAGCTTGTAAAATGTGCAAAAATTAACACGCAAAGCATGGAAGAAAGAAAGTGATTTGTAAACACCTGAGGCATAAGCATATTAGAACCAAACAAGAGGATGATCATGAATCATGGTAATTAAGATTATTCATGGCAAAATAAAAAATGTCATTGTCTAAAGGTGAAAGAAAAAGGCAGCTTTCCAACGACTGCAAATGTCATACATAAAGAAATACACTTTTGTTCATGCTATTGTTGTGAGGTACTGTGTTACTGAGCAATGTATAATATGTACAGAGGAATATAGTCAAGAGTCCTTACATAAACTGTTATTATTTACATGGACAATACCAGAAACTGTCAAATTAAACCTCAAAACATATTTACAAACATAGTCCTAGCTGCTTAGTATACATTCTTCTATACTATTTAAATATTTTGACAGCTACTTAACAATCAATGACGATGATCTGAATCATTGCTCAGGTTCACCAAGGCTAAAACTCATAAATATTGCTTCATTAGTTGTTAACAAATATACTCAAGCTTTTTAAAAATTATAATTTGACAGTGGCATGAGTGCCAAGCTTCCAAGTGTACATTCCATATAATCTGGAGAATAAACATGCATACACACACACACACGCTTGTTTGAGGACAGCATTGTGTATAATGACTACTACTTTAATTTTTTTATGTTGGAATATAAATTCTATAATTCTTCAATAGTTAGACTAATTGAAACTGCAACCAACTGATTAATCAAATATCATTTATCAAATTAATTGTTAGTTGCAGCGGTAGTGTATGGCATGATTGGTGACCATCAGGGAAGCAACACTAAGTCAATTCTGGGCCAGTGCAGATAATCAATCTTTCCAGTTTCTGCTATTACCTACACTGATATATTTAATTTTTAGCACTGTTTATTTACAAATCACAAACAAGTTTCTGTATAGTTAAGATTTATATGTGTAAAATACTTAAATGAAATAAACTTGTTTTTACCATACATTAATTAAACTGACCAATCTTATACATAGAACAATTAATCTAAATTTACACTTGGAAATGTATTTGCCTTGCTTCAATACTTAAGTCTTTTTTGTTTTACTATATATTTTTCTGGTCACTTGCAGTGGTGGCTTCAATAGTACTGCTGTTGCCTTGGTACAAGCTAACTGCAGATTTTTTGCACAATGTACATGCATCATTTATGGCATTGGTTTAGACAGGAAATCACTGGTAAACAAGAACAACCGGGATCAGCACATTTAATTTAAATTATCTCAAAACCAGAAATTGGATTCCTTGGATAAAATTGTGAACCAGTCTACGTTTCTTGTTTTGAGGAATTTAAAGGATTTTACTTTACCTTGTGTATTCTGAGCCAACCACTCTGGCATATTCTGCTCCAACTCCTAACAGATCACAAGCTGAAACAAGGTCCTTCTCTAGTGTATGTAGTTGCTAAGTGAGAGATGAAGCAGAGTGGTGAAATTAACATAATGAAATGCCTTAAACACTGCTAAATATTCAGCTTTTGTTTTTCTTTCTGTTGCTGTATCTTCAACATCCTGCAAATAAAATTTCTGCTGCATACAGACCCTTGATTGAGTTAAAATTTAAGCACAATACTAGTAAAGACTGCAAACAATATTGTGTTTCCTATAACTGATGAAAATTATAGTAAGGATTGCCAATATTAAAGTATATTTTGCATTTACCATAAAGTTAAGAACTGACCCTAACCATTCTAAAGAGTAAAGCTACATTCAGAGCTGTTGTAAAAACTGACTAAAAACAAGATAGCATCAGGAATCTCTGTAGTTTGATAAAGGGTCATACAATGGCAAGCAGAGCAAAAATGTTTTACCTGGCCCCACCAACCCAATTAATAAACAGGAAATCACACTTACAGCAAGCTGAAACAGAAGCCGGCAATGCCAGTATGGCGTCTGCTGTGAGATCTGAATTGCCTTTCGTAACAAGGGTTTTGCTGAATCAACAAGATTCTTTGCATAGTAAAAAAAAATAAAGACAATAATTAAAAGACTTGAAGAACAATGCTGAGACAAAACTGCTTCAATCTTACTTGCAACAAACATGTCTCCATATAATACACTGTGATGAGACAAAGAAAATGAGTAGCACATCACATGAGGTTTAACCTTTTCTTTTTTTTTTTTTAGATAAAAAAAAAAACACCTTTGGAAATAACATTTTGGGATCTCAAACCATTTAACCAACCTTAAATATGTGTGGGTTTCCCATTTTTTGGTCGAAAGTGAACAAATTATACTTGTATTTTTTTTTTTTTTTTTTTTTACACACACTATAAATTTTATATATATATATACACACACACACACATATATATATATATATATATATATATATATATATATATATATATATATATATATATATATATATATATATATAAATAAAACACTCAATAACCATTAAAATTATGCCTGAATGTCACATTGAGGTAAGATGGAAATTAGAAATAGAATAAGAAAAAGCTGGAAATTAGAAATAGAAAAAGAATAAGAAATTAGCATACAGAAATGGATTTTATAGTATAAAATGGGGAATTTTTTAAATTATGACTATGCTGTATTACTAGGAATTAAAAATCATTTTTAAAATTTAAAAAAAAAAAAACAGAACTGGTTATATTATGGAACATTTGCTGCATCACATTGTATTTTGCATATCCAAAAATCGTAGCAACATGTCCACAAATAAAAGCTGGACAGTACTGTGTGTATGTCTGATTAAACGAGACACTAATAAACAGTATAATACTATGCTTTTCATTTCTGTTGATATGCAGGGTGGCCATCTTGGATTTTGAGGTCGGGGTTGGTAAGGCTGTGCCGACTTTCTGAATAGGAAATGTGACTTGTGGGGACATGGAACTTGAAAATTCCAACTTCCCAGTTCAAATGGAACAAAGAGAAGATTCTACCCAGGACTCAAGGTGCACCTAATAAAGTAGCTAGTCTGTGTGCAATGTGTGTATATTCCTTATACACACATATATTTGTCCAGTATAAACCAACTCTAGAACTTTAAGACAACCACGATACACAACTCTTTTAGTTACGAATTTATTGCGACAGAAAAATTGTGCAATTACTTTGTTTATGTTTTATAAAGCTACATGACTCAATGAATTTTTAAAATGACATTAGTTTTGTAGTGACAAAAAATTAACTTGATCATTTTTGCAAGACCCTTCATAATGAACAACATGCTGTGCCTTTTACAAGTATTGAATAATTGTTAATGTCTCCAGAGAGGAAGTTGGTCACACAAGTCTGATGTGGTGTCTAAAGAATCATTCTTGTGTTTTACAGTCCACTGCATTTCTCATACTGCCTACCTAGAGTAAAATCTCCAGTTTGGAAATATGCATAGGCACACAGAGACTTACAATTTGAAACTCTGTTAAGTCAATGCAATACAATTCATAATACAGTTGGTTTTGATGAATTACTCTTGGATTCAACAATCAGGTCATATACTGTTACTATTTGCCCACAAATTTAAACTCAAGTTTGATATAGGACATTCCTAGGGTATATCAATTGAATTTTATTTACAAATAAGCAAAAGTATATGTACTGTATAAATAACTTAAAGTATTCAAATGTAGTGGATACAACAACATTTATTTATATAGCACATTTTCATACATATAATGCAGCTCAAAGTGCTTTACATTATGAAGAAAAAGAAAAAAGACAAAATAAATCAGGATTAAAATAAGGGAACACTAATTAACATAGAATAAAAGTAAGGTCCGATGGCCAGGGAGGACAGAAAAAACAAGCAAAACTCCAGACAACTGGAGAAAAAAAAAAAATCTGCAGGGGTTCCAGGCCACGAGACCGCCCAGCCCCCTCTAGGCATTCTACCTAACATAACTGATCAGTCCTCATTGTATTCAGGGTTAAAGAAAATGTGTGTATTAGAGAGAGGATTCTGACAAGGTCCAACCTTTCCATCTACCAAATACTCAAGAAGGTAACACATACAAGAACTTTTCAGAGGACTTACCTGCTGGCAGTACAATTCTGACAGAAGGCTGGCAGCTTCAAATTTAACATCTTCAAACTGTGGTATCTACAGAACTTAATTAAGGAATTAAAACATAATTTTACAGTCAAATAAAAGTCACAAAAGAAACTAGGTAATAAAAATAAGATTGTCAGAATCTTCCTTCCAGTGAATCATAAAGCCAGAAAAACAAGGAAATTGTTTTCACACACAAACATTCAACTGTTTAACCAAAACACTATTTTTTTAAATGACTGATTTAAATATAAAAATTTATAATAATTTACAAATTTTCAAATATAAAATCAACACATTTATCCAATTGCCCTTAATCCAAAACAAACAAAAAATTAGTAACAAGAAAAAAAGGATACTTGTTGTGATATCAACCACTGAAAAACACAAAAGAGATTGCATTAGTGTCTTCGCAGTTCACATCATTGCACAAACAATTATTTCTTGGAGGCAACTTACAAAAAATTTTTTTTTTCTTCTTCAAAACAGATATATAATGCTGAACTGAATACGTTTTCTAACAAATATACCAATACTAACTTAATTACTAGTATTTCAAATGTTGACATTATAACAACGGACATAATTAAAAACACATACGACTGAAACTGCACAGCACTGACAGAAACCTGAATTTTAAACTTAATACATGATGTACAGAATTGAAAAAAATGAACCCTATAATAAAAAAAAAGTTTAGCAATAATTTTGGATGTTAATGAAACTAACTGACATTTCTTTTTTTAACGTGGACATCTACTGATACCTTATTGATCTCAATGAGAAACTGTTGTGTTTTTTGAAAAATATTTCTCTTAAGTGTAAAATCATTATGTTCAAAGGTAGAAACGACAAATAACAAAATCACCACCTGGTTGATTTTCACTGAAAAGAACATGAATTTGAATTTACAGAACAACTCAAAGCAATACATCCAGTTACTGCAGTACCTATACCAAGTGATGTTGTGTAGCAATACGGGTTAAAAAAAGTTAACTTTATCTGTGGAAGGTTTTCTTATAATACTATGCACGGATTGAAACTGAAATAACGTTTAAAAGAAAAAATGCAGTATATGAATATCCCTTACATAATGGTTAATGCCAATAAACAGCCAGTTAGGTCTCTGCACTGAATATTGTTTCAAGTCCCAGTTTGAGCTCTACTAGTAAGGCTTTGTATTCATATCTTGCACAATATAGATGGAACAACGTATTACATGTACTATATAGTGTGTTTTGCATGTTGTCAAAATCAATTTGTTTGAAACAACTTATTCGTCTGTGTGTTTCACACAGACGTACTGATTTCTGTAAAAAACAGACGACAGTGATGTGAAAAGGAGACAACCCTGTGATTTCTATAAACTAATACCCGTACATAGTCGTCCTTAAAAATGATGCATTTTTGTAAAATGCACATGCAAAGTGTTTAGAAATAAAAAAAAATCCGCTGCGTCTCAATTGTACTTCGGAGGTTTCTGCACATGTGTACAGCCTAATACCTACGCACCAATCAACTTTCTCTTCTGAATTTGCACGGTTAAAGTACAGGTCACTTTAACTTATACATATTACAAACATCTTTAAATGCACACAGATATTTAGCCAATCAAACTACTTCGGCGTTAATGCATTTATAGAAAGCCAAAATAAGCTGGCCCAGGAGATTTGCTTCCGATCCTACAGAATCCCAATTTTGCACCCTGACCCCTGCGCCCCCTTCCGCCCGCTTTCCAAGAGAGGCCTTTTAATCCCCGCGGTTTCCTAGCTGCTCCCTCACCGCTTTCTCCAAGTGATTTCGGGCGAGTTCGCTGTTCTTGGTATGATGATAGAGCACCGAGCCGACCTGCAGATGGGTCCTAGCCTCCACCCGCTGTGGCGGTTTAAACTGGAAGACGGCCTGTAAGCAGTGGACACAAAGACGAATCTTGGGAGGGCTTGATGTTCGAAAGTGTTCAGCAAAACCAAGCAAGGCGAGGTACCAGGACTCCGGGGCCTCACCACCAGACGCCATTTTGCCGACAACAACAACAACAAGCGATACAGCCGCTACTGCGTCCCCGCGGGATTTCGCTCGGCCACGAGAGTTGGGCGAGACTTGACTCGCACAGCTACATGGGAGTTGTAGTATTCTTTAAAACAACGTACAGTATGTTTTTTTACTTTCCTTCTTCTGTAGCAAAGAAAACTATAACTGTTTAGTCGGTGTTGGGTTTCATTCTAATAATTACAACTCAAAAAAGTTTAGTCGGTGTTGGGTTTCATTTTAATAATTACAACTCAAAAAGGTTATTTATTAAATTATGTGTGCATTCTCATACAATTGAGTAAAGTAAATTATCTTTATATTACCTTCTGATTTTCATTATTTTCGATCGTAAAATTATCACACGTTTTGTTGATGGGTCGTTAAGCTGTAAAGCACATTTGCGGGAGTTGAGGCGGGAGTGTCGGGAATTTAAAAAACAGCGGAACTTTTCTGTACGGTTTTGGGGGCCAGCCGAGACTCGGAAACTGAGATTCTCGAAATGTTTTACGCATTTTTGGAGTTCGTGTGATGGACTGATGTTGTAGCGTACTCTACTTTCGTTGTGTGATTCTGCGCGATTTTGAGGGTTGAGGTGAGTTAGATTTTCTTATTCCAATTTTGATAACCAAGTGCATTCCGAAACTATTATCCTATACCAGATGCATGTCGTCAGTTAATATTGTCGAAGATATTGTTGATATATACAGTTTCCACACGGTAGTAGGAAACTCATGATTTAGAATAAGATGTGGCGAGGCTAGCATTTTCAGTCCATTGTCAGTAAATTATGAACTTGGGAAGCGAACAATAACTGGTTAATGAATTAATTGTTACTATAAAGATGTTAGTTGTTTATGGTAGAAATATAATAACAACATAAATCGAATAGTTTCATTCGACTGTAAATGTATCGTATCGTTTAATGCAAATAGATACATTTTACCACACATAGCCTACTAAGAATAACACGTTTCTAGCGCCATATCGCTTACCGCAAAGACTTTAAAGGGTACTACAATTTAAATATTGGCCAAATGTGAAACATTATGTTGTTTACTTTTTTATCCAAAGCAATTTGCGATTGAGAAGTGGTTGAACGTTATCGAAACACTAAACGGTAAATTATATAATCAATGTGTTACTAAAGTCATCTCTGAAGTGCTTAAGTTAAAACAATTGTACCTTAATATTGTAAATTAAATTAATGTTAATTTCAATTCGTTTTTATGGGACCTTTCACACAGACCACACCACTCATTCGCTGTGTGACCATGAAAATTTATTCCATACATATTTCGTTATTGTAGTATCTATGTGCATAAGCCCTGCACCAACCCTGGATAAGGTGGTCAGCTGTTGCAAGACACCCACCCACTCGTATCCAGTCACACAGAGAAACGTTTGTGTTGCCAATTTATGTTATGAGAGGGAAATCATAGTATATTAAGAAAAATCCAGGGAAATCAGACAAACTTCAAACAGTGTCTTCGAACCCTGGACTCAACAACTATAAATCTTGAGCCACCATACTGACCCTGGTATCAATGGGTAAAAGGAAAAAAGTCATATTGTATAACAACTATTTTTAAACTGTCATAATTCAGCATTTCAGGGGGCTGGATACTCTCTCGACTCACTAGCAGCAATGCAAATATCAAAAAAAACACGGGGGATGAAACTTATCTCAACTGTGTCAAGAGCAAATCCCAGAGCACATATGCAGTCCCTAAATATTTGAACAGTGACACAATTGGTATTAGTATGATCTCTAACCAGGCATATTAGTAATGAAATGAAACAGACTTTGAGCTTTAGTATAAACCTTTAGCATTACATCTAGGATATTTACATAAAAAATGGGTAAATGGTATAGGAATTGTAGCTCTTCTTATGTAAGCCCCTCCACTCCACAGAGTGGAGACTGCATTTTATGATTTTTATTGTGGTGCACAGTACTGTCTTTGGATGTTTGTTGTACTTGTAACAGATATTGCAATACCACATAGTGACAGAGGGGGGGAACCCACCTTCAGTAGCACACCTGTAGAAAGTGATTTACAGTACTTCCACTGTTTTCTTTAAGGCTCTGAATTTCTTTAACTGTCTCAAAAAGAATAGGCTGTGGTTCACTTTCTTGACCATAATTATTTGTTTGACCTTCACTGTAAAACATTAGATTTGCCACTACACTGCAACCTAAACATTCATGTATAATGATGAGTGTATTTATGCCACCCTAGTTCTTTTAGTCTAACAACATAAGAATACCGTAGACCCAACAGAGGAGTATATTCTTTATGAATTCAGTTAAATAAAATTTTTGCTTTCATATTGTCTGTTGTCAACTTGGCAATTTAGTACTTTATATTGCCATAATTTATTTACTTTTACCATAGTATTCTATTCAGTTTTTCATTTTTATTTAACTTAATATGTGAATATATATTTATAAATGCTGTATGGTTTAATGATTTATTATTAGTGCATTTATTGTTGTATAAATGGTTTAGCACCTCTGAGCCTGTGCTCGGGTGAAGATTTCCAGACATAAATAAATTGGATTGAGTTGCAGTTCCCCTTCCCTCCTCATCGACGCTCAAGCAAAGCATGCATTAAAGGCACTGGTTTTCAATAACATCATACCCTGGTACACAGCATAAGCAAAACAGAAAACCCATTCAGTCTAACATGGCTTGTCAAACTTTGTTCACTTAACACTTGATTGTCATTCAAGTTCAGACATTTACTGTCATGTTGTTTATTTTGTACAATCTAACCATTTTGGTTACCTTGTTCCTGAGCATGAACTCATCATGGTGGTGTTAAAGCATGACCGTTGTTGCATTACCTCTGAGGAAAATACAGATTTGTAAAATCTGAACTATAATTTTGTTCAATATCTTATTTTTAGGAAGTAAAAATGTTAGGTTTCAATATGCACTGGGAGGTCTGAAAATTGAAAGTACCCCTTATGAGAAGAATTTAGGAGTCGTAGTGGACTTAACACTATCAACTGCCAGAAAGTGTTCTGAAACTATTAAGAAGGCTACCAGAATGTCAGGTTATATAGCGCCCTGATGTATAGAATACAAGTCCAAGGAGGTTCTGCTCAAGTTTTATGACACACTGGTGAGGCCTCATCTGGAGTACTGTGTGCAGTTTTGGTCTCCAGGCTACAAAAAGGACAAAGCAGCATTGGAAAAAGACCAGAGAAGAACAACGAGGCTGACTACAGGGCTACAGG
Organism: Erpetoichthys calabaricus; assembly: GCF_900747795.2. Lineage (NCBI taxonomy): Eukaryota > Metazoa > Chordata > Cladistia > Polypteriformes > Polypteridae > Erpetoichthys > Erpetoichthys calabaricus. Next base: position 132,857,024 of record NC_041405.2, read on the forward strand.
GGATGAGTTATGAGGAAACACTATAAGAGTTGAGCCTTTTCAGTTTAAGCAAAAGAAGATTAAGAGGAGACCTGACTGAAGCATTTAAAACTATGAAGGGAATTAGTCCAGTGGATTTGTACTGTTAATTTAAAATGAGTTCAGCAAAAACACAGGGACACAGTTGGGGACTTGTTAATGGTAAATTTTGCACAAACATTAAGAAATTGTCTTTACACAGAGAACCATAGATACATATAATGAGTTACCAAGTAGGGTGGTAGACAGCAGAACTTTAGGGACCTTTAAAACTTGATTTGATGTTATTTTGGAAGAATTAAGTGTATAGGACTGGCGAGCTTTGTTGGGTTGAATGACCTGTTCTCATCTAGATTGTTCTGATGTTGTAATATTTTAAAGTTTTTATTTAATGTCAGTTTTTTATTTTACTTTTAAATATGTGCAACTACTATAGCTTGTAAATGAAAACTATGCTATTTAATACAAAATTGATCATACTTACTTAGTGTTAAAGCACAAATTATTCAAACTTACTTAAACTGCAGTTAAAATTGTCTCCATGTTTGTATAAGTGGAGCACTGACATGTTAATTGATGCTATGTCTGTTGTATGGTGATGGTTGTGGTAGCAACATTATAGTTTACAATCCAATACCTTAGCCACAAGGTCAGAGAAGTAGTGCTAGTTTCTCTCATGTTGTGATAGCTTAATTAAAAGTGGTGGTTGTTAATCCTGATGCTGAGAATGTGGTCTGTTATAGAATAAATTAACATATAAAGGTGTCTCAGCAATGATTTTTTTTTTTTTGGTCGGGGCATATTAAGCTGAAGTGAGGACAGCTCTGTTTGATAGATCAGGATTCCTTTTGTCATCTTCTCTTGGAATCTTCTGGCCAACTCGTGAGAGTCTATTGGGGTTGAATTTTCTGACAACTGTCTCATAGCCTTGCTTTGGGAGTAAGCTATTTCTTAAATTATATTTTTTGTTCTGATAGGTTTTTTGTTTCTAGCCTTGTAAGAACAATTGACAAGGAAAAAACTTAAATCTAAACGTGATAGGGGTCTCTTGGCTCACCTGCTTGATATCCAGACTTAATTTCTGCTACTATTATCTCACTTTTTGTTCTCTTTTTCTGTACCTATTTTGCATTCCAAACCAGCTACCCTTAGCTTTTATCTTGTATAGTACACACAAAATGATGGCCTTCTTCAATCAGAGGAATAGTATTTATAAAGCCAAATACTAATATACTTGACATGATTGGCTATAAAATATTACTTTTCCATCTACTGCAAATTTTTGTTTTGCACATTTTGTTTGTGAGTCAGAATCTCCAGAAGATGTCACTATATAACAACCTTCCTTTTGATTGCAGAGAAAGTGGCCTGTAAAACTGCATCCAAAATGACATGCAAACAGATCACACAGGAGACGTTCGATGCGGCTGTCAGAGAGAATATAATTGACTTTGAGATGGAGCCGGAGGAGGCTCTGAGGGAGGCGATAGAGCAGTTTGAGTCTCAAGGTAGGGTCTCCTCCTATTTTTTCTTATTCACCAGTTCCCATCTGATGTTTTAAGGCCTGATCGGTTGTTCTTTCCTTATTTGCAGGTGTGGATCTCCATAATATTGTGAAGACAGTTGTAAAAAACAGTTATGAAAATGATGAGGAAAGACAAAGTCACCTGGTTTTAGAGGTAAATTCAGATTTCTTTTAACTGCTGATCATTTAACCACACAGATACATTCTTACGTATTCCAATTCAGTGTCCCAGAGAGACAGAGTCTAACCCTGCAGCATTTAGGGCAAAGCAAAAATTAATAATGAATGGGACATCACAGATCCCATTCTTCTGCACACCCATTCATGCTATATCATTTTACCTATCATGTTCGTCTTTGGGGAAGTGAAAACTGGAGTATTCTGAGAGAAATTCACACAGACATAGGGAGAATGTGTCACCTCCACAAAGAATGTGGATGGCAGCAACACAAACTACTGTGCCAGCATGCCATCCTCAAATATTGTTTTCTATACAATAGATATGATATAAAAACAGGGCTATCAAGTAATTATTGGTGAGATTAATGAAAATTCATTGAATTGAACTGTGTCTTTGGCATGCTCTACGCTTCAATTTCTGTCACTCTGGGCAGTGTCTGGGGCCTGGACTAATTGTGCCTGTTTAATATGCTATTCTCCTGTTTTTCAATGATTTCCTCTTGTTTCTGGAATCCACACTTCATGTATATTTTTCCTTTTTCACTAGGCTCTTGAAACACTTCAGAAGTCTACTGAGTCTTCTTTAGTTGATCAAATGGCAGATTCTCTTGCAACATTCACTGAACAGTGCAAGTTGGACTTTGCTAATCGCTATTTGGCAGCCCAGAAAGGAGCATATTCCGTAATTCTTTCAATCTGTAATTTATGGCAAGGGGAAAAACTGTTGTGTGCTCTAACAGCTTTATCTGCCCTTACAGAAGGGCAGCCAGATCTTCTGGACTCAGAAGGGAAAGAGCTGTTGATATCACTTCTTCAAGATAAGAGAGAAGAGTTGGCACAAACTCTTGTAGTGGTCCGTATTGTGCGTCACTGCTGTGTAAAACATGAGCAAAACCGACAAGATCTTGTCAAAGATGGCATCTTGTCTTTGCTGACAAAGGTTATCAAGCAGAATCTTGAGGAAACTGAACTGGTCAAGGAGGCCTGTGCAGCTCTTCGAGTCATGACCTTTGATGATGATGTTCGAGTTCCTTTTGGCCATGCCCATGAGCACGCCAGAATGATTGTGATAGAGCACAATGGACTAAAGGTCATCACTGATGCAGCAAAAGGTAGGAAGGATTTTAATTAGCTACTCAGCTCTCATCTATATTTATTTGTCTATTGTACATTTTGGGGAAAACAGTTAGCTCTCTATGAAACTATGTATTTTCAATCTAAAGAAAAATGTACAAACATGTGTCTGCGTTATTTTCTGCTGTTTAACTTATTTGATTTGCTGATACTCTTCTCTAAAGTTATTGTGTAAAAGTACTTACTTAGTTCAGGAAGTTCCCCTAGTAGTGCAGTAGTCAACAACGTGAGGAAAAAAATTAGCCAGTCAAGGATTGGAGATTGGAGGAATTGGGATGCATGGTTTCTGTATATATAAGGGCAAATTGAAATCCTATGTATTTTTTGTTTCATTATTTGGAAACTGAATTTGTTTTGTCCTTCTGCTTGCCTAATTCCACAAGGCAAACATTGGCATTAACCATTTTAAACTTACTTAAACAATCTGTTTAAATATTGTCCCTCTCCACAGATCCGATAAAAAGGAGATTGTGCAAATGAATAAATAAAACTGGAAGAGATCCTACTTGATATACATAAACAGTCATGTAAAAGTACTGTTTTTTTTTTCCTTTTTTATTATATTTGGACATATCAAGATTTTAGCTTCATTTTAAACAGCATCTATAGATGGAGGTGATAACAAAGTAAAATTTTCTTTTTTTTTGTTTATTTACAAAAATGCCCTTAATTAAAATGAGCAGATAATTTCAGTTTGTGGAAAAGTAAGTACACTCTTGGCTGTAATAGCTGGCATTGCCCCCTTTGGCAGAAACAAACTCAGGCAGAAATTTCCTGTTACTGTCTACCAGTCTCTGACATCCTCCTAATGTAACGAGCAAGCAACTGGAAGGATTTTATATTGCTTATTCAGCACAGGGTTTATAGAGAATGCTATCATCATAGACTACCTGATTTATTCAACCATGTGCATGTTTATCCACTGACATTTTTTGTTAAGTAACATAAAAATAAATATCAATGTCAATACTAAAAATACAAATTCAAATATTATTGTAGGAGGTCCACATTATTTAGCAAATATTAATATTGTTTATTATGTTTTAATTTACAAAAAATCTTTAAAGCTGCTTTCCTCTATTAAAATCAGTTTTGTCAGGAAGTCACTTGTTGGGTGTTTGACATTTACTATTGTGCTGTTTATGTTTGCATCAGTTTATAAAGGAGACATTAACTGGTTAATAATACCTGTAATATATAACGGACAGGTCAAATTCAAATTTCAAATGTCACAAATTAGTGGTGCTTTTTTGATGACTGATGATTTTCCAAATCTGTCCCTCCTTTTTTACATTTTTACCAACATTAAGACAGTCTTTGTGAAATCAAACTTGTCAGTTGAAGATTATTATTACTTCAGAATCCTTATAAAACAGTCTTTCTTCTATTATTTTCTGGATGTGTCACATAAATGATCAGATTTAGTAATTGCTTATTTCTAAATAGATTGAGCTTGACTAACCTTAGTTGTAGAAATTGCTTGTAACTGAGAATTGTGTCTCATTCACTTTCGTAGCATTCAAAAATGTGTAGTACAGTATGTGCTTTCACTACATTGATCACATTTTAGTTTTTATACTGCTGTAGCAACACCACAATTTACTTATTTAGCACATTTTCAGACAAAAGGTATAGCTTAAAACGTTTTACAAGAAGTAAAAGAAAAATTACAATTACTAAATAAATAAATAAAATGGAATAGTCCCAAAACTAAATAAGCTTAATTACTATTAAATTTACACTGTTAGTGTCTGATGCCGTGGTCTGATAATCAAAGATGAGAGAAAAATAAAAACTCCTGCTAAATTGATACTTAAGAAAATAAACCTCTAGAGTATTCAAGGCCAAAAGATCACTCCTGTCCCCTTAGGCAAATGAGCATTGCTCATGAACATTGCTTTGGCTTGAAAAACCTAACTAATGACACAAATTTAATATTTACTGATTTGTCGTCGGAAGTTAACTATGCTGTTTTAGTAGCCCCTCTAAGTGCACATTTCTACAATTATGTCAACACATTGCACCATATCATTAAATTTGCCTTTTACTGCTTCATATTTGAGTAAACCGATATAGAGATTTTGAAACACTAACTAAACAATTCAATTTTGAAATTATCCAGCAGACTAGCCATGTGTACAGTACAGATACATCTGTGCAGTTTGAAACTTGGCTTAAGTTTTACTTTCTCACAGCCAGTGCAGTTAGCATAGGCATCTTCTCTCCATGATTTCTAAATGGGATAGTCCATTTCTAACTCCTTCATTCCATTGCAAGAAGCTACAAGTTAATATAATTTCAGGTCATTTCACTCTCGTGGTATGCACAAGTTATGTATTTTTATTTCTGAACTGATTCCAAAGTGGGGTCAAAATGAAAAACAACAAAGATCTGTTTTTGCTTTGAACACCACTGAGAATTTCCAATTTTACCAAGTTAACCATTAAGGATTTTTAAATAATTGTCAAGATTCCTGCAGTCCTGTGCTGAAATGTAAGGCCTTTTTCATTAGCCCTTTCATGCAGTATTCAGTAGGCTAATTCAGAGAACAGTGAGTTAACGGTAAGATTCGTCTAACATAGTAAAGAGGTACTGAGCCCAGTGTCTAAAGAACATTGCCTTTCTTTTCAAGAAATTCAAAAGTCTAACCAAAAGGTTGACCAAGAGAATTGGAGGAAAAACAGGTGGCCAAGTGAATTGAGGAAATCAACTCTGATTAATATTGAACTGCTAGCTACTTCATCTTTTTCACCACAAAAGGAGCTTCCCATGCCAATGATGTAGTTAACCATAAAGCTGATAATCAGCTTAAGTTGAACTCATTGTCTTTTTTCTACACTTGGTACATGCAGGATATGTCAGAAGGGAGATAATGATGGTAGAGGTAGAACCCACAACTTTCTACTTTACAGTGCCTTCTGTTTTTGAATTTAACTTGGGCTCCTCTTTATTTAATATTTGTTCTTACTGTGAAATTTTCTCATTGTATCATTTTGTTTCATGATAATTATGTTTATTGAAAGCTATATACATGCATTACTTTGATCCAAATGACATTTTTGGTAAAGAAAACTGTATACTGTATCTTTTTAATTAATTTGCAGAAAAGACTTAGCAGAAATTTCTCAAGGAGCAGGAGCCTGTCACAGCAGCATTAGGTTCTAGTCATTAACCAATCCTAGGTGGAGAACAAGTTCTTGTCAGGACATATTAGGCATGCCCCACACTTCTTCATGGTGAGTCAGTTTACCGCATATGCACATGGTTAGATGTGAGAAGAAACGAGTACTGACAGAGATCCCACATGAACAACAGAATAATGAACATACTCCACACAGACAGTACCTGGATTGAGAAGCAGTCACAGGTTTTTGTAGCTGTGAGAGTGCAGAGCTAATTACAGTCCACAAGTTGATTTAATTTTACAGATCCCTTTATCCCAAGAGATCAAGAAATCCAAGTACAAAAGTACAGTTATTCTATATTGCTATAATATGAGCACAAGCAAATGAAGTGATTTACCCTGTGGTGCACAGGGAGTTACTTGTGAGGATCAAATTATGAGTCTGGCAGTTTAGAACACAGCACTTCAGCCACATGGCTGCAGATCCTGGCATTGCTCCAAGAAAACTAATGAGTAATATGGTAGTAAAATAAGACCAAGCAAGCAAAAAGTTAGCAATGGCCACAAAGAGGTTTTTCATGTTGCAGTCTGATGAAAGTCGTAGTAAATCATTTGTTTATTAGATGGTGCTTTTATCAAAAGCAGCTTACACATCACAACAGCCTTTAGACAAACTGAATATGTTGAAGAGATACTGTAGCAAACATCAGTTGCCAAGCATATAAACCACTATAACAAGCAAACACAGTTCATTGAAACCTGGCTGCAGCTGGCAATGCCCTACCACAACAGTACTAACCAACAGTTTTATATAGTATGTGTCTGCAGTTGAGGCATGATGGGGCAGCAGTTCATGCATGTTGCCTCACAAATCGTGTGTTCTGGGTTTGAATTCCATGTCCAGTCATTCTTAAGAGTTTGCACCCACACCCCCTCAAATTCACATTGATTTTTCTCTTGATACCCAGTTTTTCCATGTGTGTTTAGTTAATTGGCAATTCTAAATCGACACATTGTACGTGTGGATGTGGGTGTCTGTGTTGAATATTGGTGTATATTGCTGGTAGCATAGGTGTGTAAATTCCTGATGGCCTTAAAATGGATTAAATTGGTTTGAGAATGTTATGTTATCTCCCTGTAGTGATTTCCATCCCAGAATGCTTTCCAAATACAAAAGTATACTCGTCCATCCATCCATTATCCAACCCGCTATATCCTAACTACAGGGTCACGGGGGTGTGCTGGAGCCAATCCATGCCAACACAGGGCGCAAGGCAGGAAACAAACCCCGGGCAGGGTGCCAGCCCACCGCAGGCCACACGCAAACACACCAAGCACACACTAGGGCCAATTTAGAATCACCAGTTCACCTAACCTGCATGTCTTTGGACTGTGGGAGGAAACTGGAGCACCCGGAGGAAAACCCACGCAGACACGGGGAGAACATGCAAACTCCACACAGGGAGGGCCTGGGAAGCAAACCCGGGTCTCCTAACTGCGAGCAAGCAGCGCTTCCACTGCGCCACCGTGCCCTAGGTATACTCATATAATTTTTATTTTTGAAGCACTTATTTCCTGAGGGACATGCTTAGTAAATAGAGTGAGTCTGAAGTAAGGTCTGAGCATTTTACATATTAAACTCATCTAAAGGCATTTTATAAGTATGGTATAAAACACATGTCAACATATTGTTCTGCAGTTGTGGCATTGGCAAGTTAAATGCTTTTCTCAGGATCACATGGTAAGACAGTGGTGGGGTATGAATAGGTAACCTTGTGCTTTACAGTTCTGCCATATACAATGGCAAAGACAGTCATTTTAATAGAAAAAATGTTCAGTGTACCTCTACTAGTACTATGTAATGGCAGGTGGGAGAGACTATTGTTAGTATAAAAGTTCATTTAAATAGGTTGACACACATCATAAATCATGTAGGATGTTTATTGTTTGCAAAACATATAACCAACAGCAATAATAATAGACACCTTGAAGACAAACCAAAAATTGAGTTTTGGTGAACTTTTGCAATTTTGTTTATTTATTCAAAAAATATGCCTTTCAATAGGAGAATTATAATGCCCAGCCATCAAACACACTCTACTATAAGCAAAGATAGATAGCATTTTATTTGTCCCACAAGGGAAATTTAGCATACTTTGTCCAATACAAAGTACCATCATTCTAGTAAACTGTTAAACTTTGTTAATCTTCAATAATACTACCATTAGATAACACTAAAGTTTAATGAATAGCAAATGCTGACGTACAGCCTAGGCCATTTAAAAAGATCTAGACAAGCTTAATGATTAGGCAGACCCTTGGAATATGCAGTTTAATATAGACAAGTGCAACATGTAGGCAAAAAGAATATTAACTACTAGCTGTGCTACCTACCAAACACGGGTTGAAAACTAAGCAATCACCATTGACCTAATATTTTTTATTTTATCCATATGTTGTCCATTTGGTCATGTACTATAATATGTACCTGATGAAAGAGTGATAATAATGATGAATCAACGTGCATCCCTTTTTCCCTCACAGAGGCCTTTTCCTCTTCAGACTGAGTTCCCATTTTCACAGATTCCTCCTAGTCATGTTAGGGCTTTGGTTTCCCAACATGCATGTTGTTTCATCATTATTTTCACTTACATCAGGTACATATTATAGTACATGACCAAATGGACAACATATGCATCAAATAAAAAATATTAGGTCAATGGTGATTGCTTAGTTCTAATAAGTTATTGGTAATAGTTTTTCAGAGATTGCTTCATTTAGTTTAATTAGTACTATTACCAATAACTTATTACTGTTGCTAAACTGACATGTAATTCTTAATATTTATACAATGTGAAGAAGCAAATAAAAGCACATAAAATGTAAAACCTGTAGTGTTGAACTTAAGGACATTATGCTCTCAGGAGTCCACATCAGGAGTCCTGTGTGCAGTTCTGGACATCACTTAAGAATCAAGATTTTATTTATTTGTCACACACACTCAAGGGTATTTATTGAAATGTAGCTCAGTGTGCAACCTTTACTATGCAGTTAAATTAAAAGTATAAATGAAAAACAAATGTAAAATATTAAAAGGTATAATTCTTGTTAAATAATATAACTAATCAATGACTATTTTGCAATTTTGAGGAATGCCTGACAAGATGACTATTTCTTATTTTTATTACTTGGGAAATGAAGTGTGGACCACGTTAAGTCACTCCTGATGTTGATTCCCAGGTATTAGAAACACTCGTTCCTCTCCAATGCAATTTCATTAATGAACAGCGGTGCATACTCGGTTCTTTTTTTTCTCGTTATCCCTGATGAAATTCATTATGATCTCTTTTGCTTTGCTGACATTGATAGACAGACTGTTTCATAATAGCTTCATCAGCTGTGCCAGTCTTATCTGGCAGGCTGCTATTGCTACCATCGGGATCAGTCCATGGACTGAGTAAGTTCAGCTCCTCAGCTACAGTAGCATTTACGTTTGCCAGTGTAGGATTTCTGCTCCTATAGTCAATGATGGTCCTGACACTTTGCCACAAGCATCTGGATTCACGCTGGTCATCACAAGATTTGTGATTCCTTCGTTTGACCTCTCGCTTCTGTATTGTCTCGTCTCACATGTGATCATCTGTTTGTATTCTGGGAGCAAGAATTTGATAGATTGAACAGATTTCCAAAGTGGAGGCATTGGAAAGGCTTTATAGGCACTCTCGATACTTGTAGCACTGATAAAATAATGTTCCACTACTAAATACTAAATACTCGTTGGTCCAGCAGCACTATAAGTGGTGGAAAGAAAAAACAACTATGATCAGTCATGGATTTTAGTTCTTACTCTTAGCAGTTTTTATAGTTTTATTTTCGTGTCTATTTTTTCTAGGAAGTTTTTCATTTTTCTTATTCTATGTTAACACCCATTTTGTTTCTTACTGTTATATGGTAGTCAACCTTTTTTGTTGACCTTTGCATGGCTATGGCCATTTTGTATACAGGTTACATGACAGTCACATGACATGTCACATTTCTTCCTAAATAAAATCTAGATTTTCATTTTGCAAAATATTGTTACAAGGATTAAAGAAATGCCTTTCCAGAAGAAAAAAAACACCAGAGATTAGTCTAGTTAGGGGTAATTATTCACTTTTTAGGAGCTTAATTTTGACCTTTTACATTTTAACTTTATATTTTGTTTCGATCTTTTGAATTTATTTGACTTGGTGTTGTAATTTAGAAAAAAAAAAAAAAACTTCTTTTCTTTCTGTGCCATGCTGTTTAACTGTGCTGCTACATTCCTGTGGACTTCTTATGAATAAGTCACAGATATTTGGACTTCCAGAGTCCATAACTGCAACCATATACATTCCAGGACTAAATGGCATGTTTATCTGATAAGCCAAGGAAATTAAACCTCTTTAATTATGAGCAGAGGTGGCTACATATGAACCTAATCCAGGTTGTCAGATTTGTCAGTGGATTTGACAAAGATGATTTTTTAGTATTCTTTCAGCTAAAGAAAGTCACATACTCAAAGACGCCCATAGAAATTAACAGAAGTGTAGTTAAGACTGAAGGCAGAAAACATGTTTTTACTGAAAGGGTTATAGTAATCTCAAACAAACTATTAAGTTATGTTGTTGAAGGTGAACATTTCAGAAAATTATTATTATGAGATAATTTGACAAATTATTGGCTAACCAAGCAAGGTCATTCCATTCTCAAACTCGCTTACTTCATTTATTTGTGCATCAAGTTGGTTATTTAATGTTTGTTTTAAATAAATTTACCAATTTTCCTAGAAGCAGTTTCATGTAATACAAATATTTGTTTAACAGATTTATCTCTTCAATTCTCTATTGTATCAGAATTGCTCTGGTCTATTTAATTAGCTGATCTTAGTGAAGGAGTCATCTTTTAAAATAGCACCTAAACGTTTTTCAGCTGTTTGCTTAAACTAAGTTGAAGATTTTCCAACACATACACAACTGAAAAAATGTTAATGCATGTTTTCCTTATTAAATAAAATGAATTGACCTTCATTATACTTCTTCAAAAATGTGTTGTGTGTATAATTTTCTGAAAGAAAACAATTGAGAAATATGAAGCTTGCTTGACATCTTAACATGCCAGAATATTAAGGTTTGAAAAAGCATCCAAGGAGAAAGGGTGGGTGTTCATAATTAAATTGCCTCACTTTTGTCTTGCAGCCCACATGGAGAACCTGGGTGTGCTCAGTGAACTATGTGCCACGTTGTCAAGGCTGGCTGTTCGGAATGAATACTGCCAGGATATTGTTGACCTTGGTGGTTTAAATCTTATGTTAAACCTGCTGGCTGGCAGCCTTGATAATCAGGTAGTAACAATGTTATCATAATAATCTGTAGATTTTTTTTTTTTAATTTTTATAAGTACCTGTTGTTTAAAACCATTTTCAAAAACTCTCGTGCTCTCTCATAGGAGCTTGTCAAACAAGTGCTAAATGCACTTCGTGCCATTGCTGGCAATGATGATGTCAAGGATGCCATTTCTGCTTCAGGTGGAATTCAGATAACCATACTAGCATTAAATCGGCATGTAGGCAGCTCTCAGGTACACAGCTATAGGAATGTATGTCTTGAGTCTTATACTGTAATTTTTTGGAGGAAAGTGATTTTTTTAAAGAATAAAAAAAATAAAAGATCTTGTCCAAAATCTAGAGTATCTATGTCTCACTATGGAAGTGAAATAAACAGGTTTACTTCCTACAGGTCTGTGAGCAAGGCTGTGCTGCCTTGTCAATGTTGGCTCTCAGGAAACCAGAGAACTGCAGAATTATCATGGAAAATGGGGGAGTCCCAGTTGTCTTACAAGCCATGAAGGCCCACCCTAATGAAACTAATTTGCAGGCAAGTATTACATGCAAAATAATTTCCAAGGGGTGGGATATCGGAGCAGAGAAGAGTTTGTGAGCTAACGTGACATCTCTTTAGAGCATACATGTTCTCTATACAGCCATCGAGTTGTCTTATAAAAGGACATAACGAACAATCCTCAGTATGTCCTACAATTAGTAAATACATGCTATTGTCCCCTGAATTTTGATTTATCTAAGTATAAAACCGGGAACATGCAAAAAACGTGTGAAAAAGTAAGGTGATTTGAGCCAGTTACTGAGGATCAAGTGCACTTGATGGGTTGATGATCAGGAAATGCTACTAGATCACTATAAAAGAAGAACCTTTGACTTTTTGGTCTAGGAAATTCAGGTTTGTGATAATACCATGCCAAAAAAAGGATATCTGTAATAATCTCGGAGAATCAGGTGTTCTTATCAATCAGTCAAGGAAGGCTTATAGGGTCATTTCCAAGCCATGTTAAGTTTGGCATTCTGCTGTAAAAAGGATTATTTATAAATGAAAATCTTAAGACAACATTGCCAACTTTCATAGAAGTGTGTGTCCCAGTAAATTCACCCAAAGATCCAACCAGATATCCAAAGCTACATGTAAGAATTTACATGTCTCTATTAATATGGTAAACCTAGGTTTTCATTGTTGCATCTGAGGAAAGTATTAGACTTCTGGAACTGGAACTTCCTCTGGACAATTGAGATCAAACTGAAGTTTGTTGGTCATTCTGCATATAATGCTTGGTGAAAACCAAACCCAACCTATCTCTATAAGAACTTCATACCACCCATCAAGCACACATTGATGAAAGAAGAGATGACTTAGGGTTGATTTTCAGTCGAGAAGACCTGGGTGACTCGCAGTCATCGTGAGTCCATTGTGAATCTTTCCTTGTCCTTGAGCTAAAGCATTAACATAACTGAATCAGGCAATGGAACAATGAGTGTGTACACCAGCAAATCTGCAACTAAATGAATGTAAAAATAAACAATCAAGTCAAAGTTCAGAGCTCAGTTTTACTGAAATGCAATGTTTAGATCGTAATAGACCTGGACATAAATAATAACCCTCAAACATCAATGATCTGAAGCAGTATTTTAATGAGTAGCAGACCAAAATATATCTAGCACAATTTAAGAGATGAATTAACTCATACAAGAAATGGTTACTTCAAATTGTTGCTGTTAAAGGTAGTTCTACAAGCTACTGAATAATAGGATGAATTTATTTTTTCACATGTTTTATGCCAATGATCTAATTTTGTGCATCTTAATTTTAATCTAAAATCTGTTACCTGCTCTTTTATAGCTCAGGTTAGATTTATCTGATTTTGGGCTTGGTTCGTAGCAGATTGATTTTTAGCTATGTTCTGATATGTGAAACTCTAGAGTTGAAAGAGGATGTACTTATAATTTTCACATGACTCTAGTATAAAGACCTGATTTCCCCATCAAAACTGGCATGGAGTAAGTAAGCAGGATTATGCAACAGATTGGCATCACAATATACAGTAGATGGTCCTTGCCTTCTACTTAGATAGATAGATAGATAGATAGATACTTTATTAATCCCAATGGGAAATTCACATTCTTCAGCAGCAGCATACTGATACAATAAATAATATTAAATTAAAGAATGATAATAATACAGGTGAAAAAAACAGACAATAACTATGTGTAATGTTAAATATTAACGTTTACCCCCCCTGGTGGAATTAAAGAGTCGCATAGTTTGGGGGAGGAACGATCTCCTCAATCTGTCTGTGGAGCAGGACAGTGACAGCAGTCTGTCGCTGAAGCTGCTCTTCTGTCTGTCTATTGCTACCAAGGTAAGCTGATGCATCTGTACAACCCTGTAGTGGAAAATTAATGTGTTGTGTCGCTTTGTATGTACAGTAGATAGCCACATAATGAAATAATTTGAAACTTGCCTGAATGAAACATATGGCTAAGGGGCACCAAAATGTCTGCTTGAATCTAAAATGCCTTGGTTTGCATTGTCCTGATGAAATTTCAAGATGAACCTCTGCCAGTCCTGAAGTTATAAGATGAGCTTAGGTGTCACAGATCTAATATCAGAGATTGAGAAAATTTCAAATTGTCTGTCATCTTATTTGTAGAAGCAAGCCTGTATGGTACTCCGGAATCTGGTGTCTCGAACTCGGGATTTTAGTTCTGCTATATTGGACCTGGGAGGAGAAACCCTGATAAACCAGGCCATGGTGACGCATCGAGACTGTGAGGATGCAGCCAAGGCAGCACTTCGTGATCTAGGCTGCAAAGTGGAGCTACGAGAGCTGTGGACTGGAAAAAAAGGTGGCCTCTCCCACTGAGCTGACCTTATACTGCATGGTAACACTTCTCAAAAAGTGAGCTAGAAACAGACAGCATCTTATAGTATGAATTTACTAGGTGGTTGCTCTCTGACTAAACTACCTTTTAAATATGTAGTCTATCCCTGAACCAAACTGATGTGTACAGGATATAGGATGCTGAACTTAAAATTAATGCCTATGAGTTGACCAAACAATTGGAGTGAGACATGCCAGATGGCAAGCTACAGATGTCCAACGAAGCTGAAGGCACTAAATTAGAATAAATTATTACTGAATGTTTAAATTAACTTATGTAGCGGGAATGTTAAATATTTAAAACAGCTATTGCCACATGTTTCCTTGTCTTGTTGCTGTAATTACTTTGAAAACTGAAAGCATGTCTCCTGTTACCTTTCTCAGCTTTGTTGTTAATCTTTGTGTATGGTAAAATAACTATAATATTTGATAGTCCTTAAAAGGTATGTAAATTCATAAATAAAAATAATATGTTCAAAGTAGCTAAGAGTCATAATGATGCTCACAGTGAAGTATGGGCTGGGATTAGCACTGTTCCCTTCCTGTTGTAAAGATTTTTTTCCTCCTGTTTTTTCTGTTCACTGGAAATGATGTATAATTCATATTATTCCATCAGAATGTGTGTAAACTAGTGTAAAAGAGGATAAAGGCAGATAAGGGTTTGCAGTGACACAGCAACTCTGTATATTGTAAATAAGACAATAAATAGGTGCTTTTCAGCAAAGAAATATCTTTGCAAATGCAACTCTGAAATTGGACTGCCTAAGATGGTGACACTTATGACTAAATGCAGACCAGGCAAGAAGAGGTGAGTCCAGGTGCCCAAACACCGGAAGTGATGTCAGAGGTGGTAAGGTTGTCAATCATCCATTCTGCAGAAGGAGGAAGAGAAGAGGTGTTAGTATACAGTGCCACCTTGTACATTGGTGAGTAAATACCTCCACTAGAGTCTTTAAGTTGTACCCAATGTACAAGTAAGTGTGTGACACTAGATGTAATGGAAAAGTACATCTGGCTTGTGTCAGTTGTTAGGTTCCTCATGAATTTTATATCTCTTTTTAAATAACAGCAGGTATTAGCTTTGCATGAACTGAAAGATGGTAACAGTTTCACTAACCTTTGAATGAGTGACTGTTTTGTAGTTTTATGTGCACTTCATACATTCCATTGGTGTGTGATGCAGGGTACAGGATTCAAAAAATTAGTGGTGAAAGGTCATTATCAATACCTTAAGACTTTTAAGAACCTGACGTATATCTTCCCTTTCCTGGTGTGAAATCTGAGTTTCTGAAGAAAACTAATTTTTTATATTGAGAGAGCATACAAGTTTCACACAGTTGTACATTTATTAACCATTTGAATACTGTAAAATAGTAATGCTGTGCCAATCCAAGCAGAAACAAAAAAAATAAAATACTACCAGTCAAATGTGGGAATTGCTCTGCTGTATTACTCCTGTCTGCCATAACATGAATGTTGCCCCATTTTCCTTGGTTACTTAATTCTGAATCTGTAGAGTAATTATAGTATATAGTTTTATTTTTGATGTGATTACAGAATCTAAAACCGATTAAAAAATATTTGAAAAATTGGGTTTATAAAATTTATTGGCCATGTAAATTCAAGAAAATTACTCCCTAAAGCCTCATTGACACTTATGGAAGACCGACATATTTTCCCCCATGGAAACGCACCAAAAGGCACCACTGCACATATTTCTTCATTTTCTTTGCAAGAAATGCACTACATGGGAACTTGCACCTTGCTGTTACCTAGCAACCACCTGTGTCTGCTTCTTGATTGCTGCAGATGAGGCTGAGGAAGTGCACACTCCAAATGCCATGGAGGAGTGTACTGAGTGTGATTGCCATCACCAAGATTGTCATTGAGATTTGCAAAGTAGGCATTATACTAGCTGAATAACCACAACTCGCTTCAACAAAATGTCTGTGTGTCAGGAAAAGAGTGAAGTGATTTTTTTTTTTTCTTTTCACACTAGAGGTGAAAGGTTGGAAACATGCGCTGACAGCATGTTGCCGCACCCACCACATGAACCACCTGGCTTGGGACCCAAGTGCAGTGGGTGACGCCTCAGCACCACACTGGAACAGTTTGAGGTTTTATACAGTGGCTGGAGTGCCAATACTGCCACCTACCCCCAAGTTTTCCCTGTAAGTTGAAGGACCTGCTTGCAGGGCTAGATGCAGATTAACGTCATACCCAGGAACAAAGCAATTGCAGTTTAAGGGCCTAGCTCAAGGGCCCAACAGAGTAGAGTTACTTCTGGCATTTACAGGATTCTAACTGGAAACCTTCCAATTGCCGTAGCAGATCCTTAGCCTCAGAGCCACCACTTAAATGACAGGCAGACACTTGTAGATCTGATGCAGGAGAATTGTTCCAGGGACTAAAAATTTTTCTTTGTGTGTCAGTAGTGCAGATTTTGCAGTGATTTTTAGTGAAGCAAAGGTTTTGCTGCAAATTCAATTGTGTATGAATTGCTGCATCATTACATACATGGCAACACTTTAAGATGGTAGCATGGAATTCAAAATATCCTAGTTTTAAAATTTCCAGCACAAACCTTTGTTTTTGTGTTTATTTTGTTTAGGGATTTTTCCCATGGTTAGTCTGGCTACTGAATTTGGCTCTGCTCTCTAAAGACAATGGTTTTTGCTTGCATCTAAATCTTGGGTCGCTGGCACCTTCTTGTTTTTGGCTTTGAAATTTTTTTTCTGGACATTTCTTTTCTTATTTTCTTATTATTACTATTATTTTTAATTTTAAAGCAAATAACAATCCATATAAACAAATCAACTTAAGAAAACCACCATCCAAAAGAAAGAAAGAGAGTGGAGAGCCAGCCAACAAAAAATAATTTCTAATTAAAATAATTTTAGAGAGAGGCATTTTAAGCCAGTTTCTAACAGAAGCTAGATTAAAAGGGGCTTTTACATAAACAACTACAAAAACAACAGAAAAAACTGAAGGAACAAATGAGCAAGTTATCTTTCTTCAAGACAAACTAGTTATGGAATTTAACACATTCATGTAAAAAGTCAAATGTTTGCCATTGGCTGGAGTAGGGCCTTTTCACAATCCTCGCATTCCACCCACAGGCCATTTCTCCTGGAGTCTTTCCAAGTTCAGAGGTTTTATCAATCAAGTTCTGCTTGTTTTTGACCAAAAACATATGCTGTACTACTGAAAGTTCTAAGGTTGCCTTTGTCATTTCTTTTGACTGATAAGCCTCCTGATTTTGCTTCTTTTCTATATGCTAATAGACATCCTTGTAATTGTGTGTTTTAAGATTCTGTTAAAGTATTTTCAAAGACTTTTGATTCACCTGTTTGTAGAAGCTCTATAAGAAATTAAATGATAAACTGATTAAAATTCTTCACTAGAACCACTACAAAATAGTGTTACTAAAGTGGAGTCTATAATTTAAAGTGTTATGATCTTCAGGGTGAAGTTATAAATTTAACATTAAAATTAGGATAAATGCAAGTTACAGTGCAGTTATCACAGGTTATATACTGAAAAAAATCTCCCAACCTTAGACACTGAACTGAGCAAAACAGGGAGACATTTTAAAGAAAAACAAACAATAGCTGGTCAATGTTTTAACTATGGGAAGGCTGGTCATATGACAGCAAATTGTTCTAAGATGAAAGAAAAAGCTCAGGGGCATAATAACTGGTTTAGGGGGGTCCTGTTGTCAAGCCCTGTCAAGCAGGCTCCTGTCAATCATGGAGAATCCACTGCATCCACTAAACAGGATCATCTCCAGACAGAGGAGCAGCTTCAGCGACAGACTGCTGTCACTGTCCTGCTCCACTGACAGACTGAGGAGATCATTCCTCCCCCACACAATGCGACTCTTCAATTCCACCCAGGGGGGTAAACGTTAACATTATACAAAGATATTGTCTGTCTGTACAGTGCATCCAGAAAGTATTCACAGCGCATCACTTTTTCCACCTTTTGTTATGTTACAGCCTTATTCCAAAATGGATTAAATTCATTTTTTTCCTCAGAATTCTGCACACAATACCCCATAATGACAACGTGAAAAAAGTTTACTTGAGGTTTTTGCAAATTTATTAAAAATAAAAAAGCTGAGAAACATAAGTACATGTACATAAGTATTCACAGCCTTTGCTCAATACTTTGTCGATGCACCTTTGGCAACAATTACAGCCTCAAGTCTTGTTGAATATGATGCCACAAGCTTGGCACACCTATCCTTGGCCAGTTTCGCCCATTCCTCTTTGCAGCACCTCTCAAGCTCCATCAGGTTGGATGGGAAGCGTCGGTGCACAGCCAATTTAAGATCTCTCCAGAGATGTTCAATCGGATTCAAGTCTGGGCTCTGGCTGGGCCACTCAAGGACATTCACAGAGTTGTCCTGAAGCCACTCCTTTGATATCTTGGCTGTGTGCTTAGGGTCGTTGTCCTGCTGATAGATGAACCGCCACCCCAGTCTGAGGTCAAGAGCACTCTGGAGCAGGTTTTCATCCAGGATGTCTCTCTACACTGCTGCAGTCATCTTTCCCTATATCCTGACTAGTCTCCCAGTTCCTGCCACTGAAAAACATCCTCACAGCATGATGCTGCCACCACCATGCTTCACTATAGGGATGGTGCCAGGTTTCCTTCAAACGTGACGCCTGGCATTCACACCAAAGAGTTCAATCTTTGTCTCGTCAGACCAGAGAATTTTCTTTCTCATAGTCTGAGAGTCCTTCAGGTGCCTTTTGGCAAACTCCAGGCGGGCTGCCATGTGCCTTTTGCTAAGGAGTGGCTTCCGTCTGGCCACTCTACCATACCGGCCTGATTGGTGGATTGCTGCAGAGATAGTTGTCCTTCTGGAAGGTTGTCTCTCCACAGAGGACCTCTGGAGCTCTGACAGAGTGACCATCGGGTTCTTGGTCACCTCCCTGACTAAGGCCCTTCTCCCCTGATCGCTCAGTTTAGATGGCCGGTCAGCTCTAGGAAGAGTCCTGGTGGTTTCAAACTTCTTCCACTTATGGATGATGGAGGCCACTGTGCTCATTGGGACCTTCAAAGCAGCAGAAATTTTTCTGTAACCTTCCCCAGATTTGTGCCTCAAGACAATCCTGTCTCGGAGGTCTACAGACAATTCCTTTGACTTCATGACTTGGTTTGTGCTCTGACATGAACTGTCAACTGTGGGACCTTTATATAGACAGGTGTGTGCCTTTCCAAATCATGTCCAGTCAACTGAATTTACCACAGGTGGACTCCAATTAAGCTGCAGAAACATCTCAAGGATGATCAGGGGAAACAGGATGCACCTGAGCTCAATTTCGAGCTTCACGGCAAAGGCCGTGAATACTTATGTACATGTGCTTTCTCAATTTTTTTATTTGTAATAAATTTGCAAAAACCTCAAGTAAACTTTTTTCACGTTGTCATTATGGGGTGTTGTGTGTAGAATTCTGAGGAAAAAATGAACTTAATCCATTTTAGAATAAGGCTGTAACATAACAAAATGTGGAAAAAGTGATGTGCTGTGAATACTTTCCGGATGCACTGTATACCTGCATTGTTATCAGTCTTTAATTTAATATTGTCTTTATCAGTATGCTGCTGCTGGAGTATGTGAATTTCCCCTTGGGATTAATAAAGTATCTATCTAATCTAATCTAATCTAAGACCAGTCATTTGGATTTTTTAATCTAGATTCTTTGATTTCAGTCCTGTGTTTTTGTCACACTCCTCACCACCAAGCAATATTGGGTAGAGTCAACGTAATCACACTTAGGTAGTGTGGTGGACACTTTGTGAATTTATTTAATGTTCAGAAGAAGTTACAGAAAATCAAATAAAAGTACTGAATGTTGCAATATTGACTTCTGATTTTTCTTAAATATCGAATCAAATTAAAAATGTAATACATTGTCCTGCCCAATGCAATACTAAGGTTTTTTCATTAGTGGATCCAAGTTTGGTCGACCAGAAAGTGCCCAACGCTGAACTTTAAACTGTCGCGCCATGAGATCACGCATTTCACAATCCTGGTTGTACTGACTGTGCATGGCAACAGTTGCTTTCAATAATGGAATCAGAAGAAAGAGCAAAGTCGGCACACTAATGTTGTAACCAGGTGAGCAAGAATCTAATAAACTACACCCAGAACATAAGACAAAAATATGCAGTGAAAAATGGGAGAGAGAAGACTGAAAACCAGAAAAATGCACGTAACTGGGCCAAAACCAGAGACATAAATCGTAGCAAAGCATAGTCATCACAGCAAAGATTCTGACACAAAAAGAATCTTTCAAAAGAATAGACAGATTGCTGAGTCAATTATAAGTGGGTCCAAACTTGAAAAACCAAAAAGTCCAAGGAGTTAACCTTTATACCCCTTGACCTGTCATGTCACACCATCGGTGATCCCTGATGTCGCCCTGTAACAACCAAATAGCAACCGTGAAAACTAAAATCTCAAAATGGTGGCGGCAAGAAGAAAAAAGCAGTGTCATCACAGAACAATGCAGAAATAAGTAGTATAAGAAAAGATGCACTAAGATAAAAAAAAAATTGGATTCTTGGCTCTCAAAAAATGAAAAATAAATTATATTTAGAGGAGGAGAAGGAAAAATTAAAATAGTCATCTTGTAACACCAAACATAGCCTAACAACAGCATAGCAACTGTCCACAAAACTGTCTCATAAGCAAAACAAGGCAGTGTCGCTGAAGAATATGAATCATTTTTAACTGTTAAAAACACATAGGAACAAAAAATTAATATAACCAATGGATTCATTGACATTTAAAACTCAAAAAATATACTCAGATCATTTTTACAAACCAAGGAACAGTTGGAAAATTACAATCAAAAGCCTGATTATGTGCGCAATACTGAACTTCATACTGTTGTGACAGTAATATCACTCTTCATGACTTTCTGTCATACCCCTTTGGTAGCAACCACACTTGTACCAGCTGCCACTAAATTTGCTGAAAAAACACCATTATAGGCCTTATAACAAACACCATTATAGGCCTTATAACCAATGTCATAACAAATGACAAAATGGCTTTCAGAGAAGACCCCTACCAGCTGAGTTAAAGGTGCCTGGACAACAATCTGATATTTAATGTCATTAAAACCAAGGACCTGGATGTAGACTACAGAAAGCAGATCACACTGTCATGTCTTTTGGGGGAAATGGTATTAAGAGGGTAAGCAGCTTTAAATTTCTTGCAGTAAACAGCACGATCTATTATTACTGATAAATTGAAGTGGGAACAGCTCATTTTGACTTTTGTCAAGTTCACCAATACCGCTACTTCCTCAGATGCCTAACAGTTGCACAGTGGAATCTATCTTCACTGGCTGCATCATATCCTGATAGGTCATACATGTTTGGCTTATTGGAGAAGGTGGTGAAGGCCATATAAAATATTACCAGCACCCAGCTGCCTTCTGTTCGGGACATTTATAACTAATGCTGGCAAGATTATTACAAATTTCACCATTCTACACTCTTGTTTTCCTTAATCCTCCCTTCTGGCATATGGTAAAGGACCAATGGCCCTCACACCACTTGATTCAGTGATAGCATTTCAGTTGTGGAGTTACTGAACAGTCAATCATAATAACAAATATTGTAAGAAATACAAACTATATATACACCCAGAAATGTTCATGTTTTTGATAGAAATCGATATTTTTTATCAAGATACCATTAATTTTATTTTTAAAATACAGCCAAGACATTACTAGAATTACTAATGGCTCTTACTCCTTGAAATGACTGATTTTAGTAGCCATTCATCCAGAGTACTAATAGTCAACACCTTTAGCTTATCCTTATTTACTTATTTTAAATGCTGTTTGGTTATTAGAGAAACCTTTGTAATTGGATTAGCATCACTGAAACCTGTAATTCTGTTTACTTTGATTGCAAGGTACTGGCATTCCTAAATTGCAGTCCTGGGTTCAAAAATGGCCAAAATGAAACATGTTAATCTATTTTTTTTAAGAAAATGAAGGTTATTCCATGTGAAAGATTGCCAAGAAACTGAAGAAGTCATACAAAGACAGAAAAAGAAGGCCCAGATGAACAACTATAGAAGATGATATGAACAACAAAGGTGAGTAGTTTGAGAAACAAATGCCTTACAGGTCCTCAGTTGGCTTTTTCCTCATTATGGTCAGCATCCGGAATCTTCAGGATGATTCCATGTTGAATGCACACTGCATCTGACTCACTATTCTTTTTATCATTTGATATTTATTTATATAAAAAACTTAATGACTGTTTGTTTTTATGTCGATCTGAATTTTTTCTCAAAACTATTTTTTGCAAACAAGTGTAATGCTGTTATCTAGCTTAAGATGAATCATGATTGTCTCAAACTCAACAGTTATTCAGGTATGTTGAATAATGAAAATCTTATAGCTGCCACATACCAGTCAAGTGTTCTGGGTATGGCATATTATCACATTTAGTAATGAAATAGCTGAAATGTTGATAGCTCAAATAAATCAATAAAAGGATTGTACAGATTTTCAGTTTATTTGTAGCACTGTCTTGGACACCTTTTAAAAATATTTAAAGTTTAATATTGTTTCACATGTGTATGATTTGCTAGTGGGAAGGCAAAATACCTTTGTAAATAAATCTCTTTGTACATCTGTGCTTGTATATACTGTATGTACATGTTTCTGCCAAGATTAAGACCATGTTGAATTTCTAATAGCGCCAAATATGGTTAATGCTACTGTATATTCATCCGTCCATTTTCTAACCTGCTTATTCAGAATGGGGTTGCGGAGCAGCTGGAGCCTATCCTAGCAAGCATCAGGCATGAGGCAGAAACAATCCCTTTACAGAATAGAATGTCAGGGGCAATGCATGGTGAACACATGGACACGTCAGCATCGTCAGTTCAATGAACTTGCATGGCTTTGGACTGTGGGATGAATCCAGAGCATCGAGGGAAAATCTACACAGACATGGGAAGAACACACAAACTCCACACAAGCAGGCTTTTGAACCCCAGCCTCTTTGTTGGGAGGCTACAGAGCTACCATTTCCCTACTGTTCATCCTGCTAATGCTATGTTATTGATATACCCCACATTAACAATTTGCTAATTGTAAATCTTTACCTATTCCATTTGTTTGAGTGTATAGGAAGAAGACAATGGTGTTTCTTAACTTTATTGTTCTAATGAGGTATGTTCTGTTTGAAACACTTGATGCTAACTAATATGGTCTGCTACTTTTATTATAATGTAACATTTAAGAAAAACACACACATTTTTGGGCATGGGAAAGTTAACACCTGTGATATGTGTGATAATCACTTATGTGATTAGGTGGCCTGTTTACTACGTTAAAACATATTGCCGCATCCCGAGCTGGCAATATGGCAAGTATTTTCATGTATTTTTTTCAATAATACGTAACAACAATACGAAAAAGTTAAGTGTGTACCTAAAGACTTACATACACATCCAGTACCGTATTTACTGTATATACTACATTTTAAAATTTTTAACATTACGTATTACGCGGTTCTCAGCGATACGCCACATGTCAACACTTAGCACTGGTGTTCATGTTCTTGATTTAAATATACTGATTTAGGTGCAGGGGAGTGGGAGGAAAGGGGATGACGAGGGGGTTTGTGGCAGTCCTGGTGCAATGCTAGAGAAAAGTTGCGAAGGTAAAAATTGTGCTCTCTCTTCATGTTTCTGTAACAATATCGAATCAATGTCATATCCAATAAGTGCTAAATAAGTTATCTTTGAGTGGCACTAAAAGCAGAATAAATCTCTACTCCCTCGGTATTTAACTCTCTGGTCTGCCAAGTAGCTTACTGTCCGGACTGCCCAAATATAATTACAAAATTCTACGAAACAGAAGTGTAATGATTATCCTTACCCAGGATTCAAGTTTGCAGTATATTCGCTAATTTATGCAGAGAAAGCAACATAACCATCCAAGTAATGCACGGAGCCAGTTTTTATGCGAGATAAAAGCTACGGGGATCTGTTTTAGCTTGCCAGGAGCAAAGGTGTAGGATACTCTGTGTTTTCCAACTGTTTTTCTATGGTGGCACGTTTTTGTAACCCAAAAAAAAATCCCAAAGTACACCACGATTCTACCAATCACAAAATCATTAAATCGATACCTGTGCCAAAATGTCCGAAGGGGCGGGACAGGTGGCGGCAAAAAAGCAGCTCAGAAATTGCCGTTCGCAGACACAGCACCGGTGTAGAGTATAATTTTCAATTGTTGATGATGATGAACAATTGAAGATAGCATTTGTGGAGTTTTAACACAGGTTTTAATGTATGCCTATTTAAAGGATGTTTATTCTTTCAATTAAATCAGTGTTTAGCAGTACATTCAAAGTCAACAGTCGTATTGATTGTTTATTTTTACTTTGACACGTCTGCATCTCATATGTAATGCCAATTTGATAATTAATACGTTGGCCTCGTTTTCTTATTGCCTTCTTTTCAACTTGCCTTTTAGTTAGGTGTTCAAATTCGGGTTGTACTTGCTCAAGTATTGTTAAAAGTCATGTTTAAGGTTATTGTTTAACTTTAAACTGTGACCGTTTTTAAAATTCATTTGTGTTGATAAGCAAGGCTTAACCAACAATTGCTCCGTCCTGGGTATGATGTTAATCTGCATCCAGCCCTGCAAGCAGGTCCTCCAACTCCAGGGAAAACTTTGGGGTTGGTGGCAGGATTGGCACTCTAGCCACCATAAAAAAAAAAAACCTCACACAGTGTGGTACTGAGGTGTCGCCTGCTGCACTCAGGTCCCAATCCAGGTGGTTAGGTGTGTGTTGGGTGTGGCAATTTCAGCAACTGGAGAGCCAGCAACAATTTTTTTCATGACCCTTTAAAAAACTCTGTTATAGCATTAATCCCAATGCATTCTTAAAAAAACGATATCTGCCCGGATGAGTTTTTGGCATCTAGGACTGAAA
This sequence comes from Erpetoichthys calabaricus, assembly GCF_900747795.2. Taxonomy (NCBI): domain Eukaryota; kingdom Metazoa; phylum Chordata; class Cladistia; order Polypteriformes; family Polypteridae; genus Erpetoichthys; species Erpetoichthys calabaricus. The sequence goes on from NC_041405.2 coordinate 132,882,238, forward strand.
ACACAGTGACATTCGGCATTTGTAAAGCCACTTCTTTGAACGCTTGTGTCAGATGGTTAGGCTGCATGACAGCTTTGTTCAAGTCCCTTGGATCAATGTGAACTTTATCAGTGTCTTTTTTATGAGTAGATACCATTGATGAAACCCAATTAGATGGTTCTGAAATGGATGTTATGAGTCCCAGCTTTATCATATTGTTTAGTTCTGTCTTCACTTTATCCTCCATTGCAATAGGAATGCAGTGGACAACTAGAGTTACATTTGGATTTAGTTTCATTAAATATGTCACCAGTAATGAACCAATTTCGTCATTGAACAAATCAGCATATTCAGTAAATATTTAATATGACAGTTCAGAGTTCTAAGTGACATCAACTTGACGCACTTCATCATTTAGACATATCAAGTCCCATTTTCAATCAATCTGGTAGTCCCAGTAATGGCTGGACCTTTTTATCCACTGCATGAAACTTCAACATATGCGACTGGTGTCTATTCGTCCTGCACTCAAGTCACACTGTGCCTGTAGTGTTTTTTTACAGCTCCTCCACAGGCCACCAGTTTTGTAGTTTGCTTTTCAGTGATTTTCCTTTTTCATCACAGTTCTGTAGGAGATCATGGGTTCCTGTCCCAGGTGCTCCCTGCATGGAGTTTGCAAAGTACTTTGACTATTGAGAAAAGCACTATATAGGTATCACTTCAAATTACATTACATTTTGCTCCAGTGTCCACTTTAAGATCAAGTGCCTACCATTAGTTGTCACACAACAATGAATTTCTTGTTTGTCTTTAATTTTACCTTCTTTTATTGTTTCATTTTCACAAGCATCTAGTGATAACCCATACATTTGAATGGCTCCTTCACTGTCACTCTTATATTCTGTGAGTTGTCTGATTGACAGATTTGTAATGCCTGCCTTGTAGGGCAGAACTGTAGTGATATTTAAAATGGTTATAATGTTTGCAGTAGTAATACTGCTATCTGTATGCTCTGCACTGATCTGTTTTTGCTGGGTGATATCTACCACAGTTTCTGCAACTTGCAATGTCCTGTGTTTTGCAGTCTGGTCCTTGTGCTGCTTCTGGTTAGCACTTTTGTGCCCTTTTCTTAATGTAAGCAGGACTTTGATATGAGGTGTTGCAGTGGGCTTCACATACTGCCCAGTTAAGTTACTGATCTGGTGAATATTAATGGCTTTGTTAGTTAGTTACTTGTAACGTTTTCCTTATGATGTCACTGACTGGGCCACAAAATTCATCTGTCTCTTATTAGCTCATCTTGTAAAGTTCCAAATGTACATTTTTTTCACTTTATTTTTCAATGCACGTCACCCTCTTAGGCAGGGGTGGGCAAAGTCAGTCCTGGTAGGCCGTGGTGGCTGCAGGTTTTTGTTCCAATCCAGTTACTTTATTAGAAAACAATCTTTGCCAATTATTTAATTTCATGGCTTGTTAGTGCTTTAACTCTGCCATGTCAGTTCATTCCAATTTCTTTTCTTTTGTCAATTGTATTTTACTTCTAATAACGAGCCATTAAAAACCAAGAATACAGCTGTTAAAGATGAAAATAAGTAATAAGGGTTCAAAATCTTAATGAGCGAGACAACTAAAATGAAGCAGAAGTGTCACTTGAACAATAAGTGCTTCTTATTGAGCATTTGTGTTGGAACAAAAACCTGCAGCCACTGCAGCCCTCCAGGAACGACTTTGGCCACCCCTGCTCTAAAAGATGACTTTCTATTATGATGTTGCTTTGTGGGCTGCACATTTCTCTAAACTTTCTTTCCTGGCATTCCGGGTCCTCATGCCACTCAGCCAGTGTAATTATACCTCCACTGTTGTTGGCATAAATAACACAACATATGTGAACGAACATTCCCTTTCAATTGCCTGTGGCCTCACAAGTCTGAAGAATATGAACATTTTGTTTTTTCCAGGCTTGCTGCTGTTCGTTGCAGCAATAAAGATTTCATATTCTTGCTTAAATATCTTCAAGTTCTTTGCTAAATCTCAATTTAAGGTTAGCCGCTCTGGGCTGCTCCTTTAGCCTTCTCGTCTTTTCCATATCATTTACGAGTTGCTGTGCCAAAAAAAACAAGAATTGCGAACTGGTTGTTCTCCCGGAGAGCTTGTAAGTTAAACTGGAGCTTGCGTTATTTAGAAAATATTCTTTTTTTTTTTACTTGAGACACCATGTTGATTGCCCTGTTAAAGTAATCAGGTTTCAGAACTGCAAACATTTATTAATAAACCATTCACAGAACATGCACCAAGCCAAGCACACATCCAACTCCCAGTTTCTACATTAAAGACGGTATGCACACGTCAGTTTGTCCTTACGTAAAACACTAAGGTATATGCAGCGTGTATGGTGATGAATCTTCTCCTTCTTTTGGCTGCTCCTGTTAGGGGTTGCCACATCTTCCTGTCCTCTGAATCTTGCTCTGTTACACCCATCACCTGCATGTCCTCGCTCACGGGTGATGAATAAACAAACAATATTATTACTGTAGTCGTCGTGTAACAGCAGTAATTCATTTCTGTTCCTTGAAGTTGAAATGTGTATGTGACATGATACTCCTGTCTGTAAAGGTAAAAAATCAAAAACAACATAATCTTTACTCAACCTCAACTAAATATTATGATGATTAAGTATCTCTCTTGACACTGTAATTTATCGGTAAAATGGCTCAACCATCCACTATCTGTTATGTGCAGATGCTGCCAGCAATTTTAACTTGAGACTTCTGCACTGATTTTAAATCTCCATCAGGTACTTCTTTGAAAAGTTTTGTTTAAAAAGTTTGAACTACAAATAGCGACTGACCCTCCACACCCAACAAGTAACAACAGCACATGAATCTTCTCATCACCTGAGTTTAAATCTGCTGTCAAAGAAAGCAATTTTAGCCAAATGACATTGTAAGATGATGTTAAAAATTTATTTTCTGCACACTACTAGTTCAGTCATACATGTAAATGATATTCTATTATTATTTCAGTTATTTTTGGATATGGCTCAGGTCAGGTCAGGTTGGGGAGCATGCACTAGTACAGCACCCACTACACGACAAAACATCTGAGGATCCCGGTTGGCAAACCCCAAGTTGAGTCCCATACCCCAGAAATGACGATCTATCTGCTTCAGCCAGGTGTTACATGGGCGTCCCCATGGCCTGGTTCAACCACTCAGACCGCAGCAATGAGGATCTTGTGAGCCGGATCACCCTGTGGAATTGTGCCATATGTCATAGTGCCGGAACTGATGCTCCCTCAGAAGGCAGGTAATGTGCCTCATTCGGAACTCCATGAGTAACCGCTCATTTGACACAAAGTCAAACCAACGGTACCCAAGGATTCTCTAAAGAAACACAATACTAAAGGAGTCCAGTCTTTGTCTCGGGTTGCTGGATAGTGTTCATGTCTCGCAACCATATAGCAAAATAGGAAGCACTGGGACTCTAAATACTTGGACCTTTGTCCTTTTGCATAGATATTGGGAGCGCCACGCACCCCTTTCCAGCGAACTCATGACCCCCAAGATCTCCCAATCTGTTTACTGACTTCATAGGAAGAGTCACCAGAGATATGAATGTTGCTGCCGAGGTAGGTAAACCTCTCAAGGAGGTCGACATTCTCTCTGCAGACAGACACACTGATGATAGCTGTGCCAAAGAGGTCATTAAAGGTTCACTGTAAAAAAAAATATGTAATAAACAAAAATGTGACTACAAACTTTTTAATGAAATCACAGGAAAATTTTAAAATACTCAAACTTCCAAACCAGCTAACCAAGTCTACAAACACACCTGAATTCTACACCATGCACACATTTTGTTACTTTTGTTGTTGTTTAAGTGTACACATTTCTTTCCTGATGTTTTGAACAGAAAGCGTAAATATATAAAATTAGGCCTAAAGGTGTTAAGAATAAGAATTGTTTTGTGTGCAGATCAGCGGATTCTGCTAAAGAAAGCTAATGATTAAGTACTATAGAGTTAGCAATGAAATTATATCACAACCCTCCAAAGGACAAGATAGTGTTTCTGACCAGAGTAAACAAGTAGAATCCAGATATTAAACATTTTAAACAGGCAGCTTTAGATGACGAACATAAAAGATGTGATCAGTGATTTCATGTTATACATATTCTGCCAGAGTGCATTTGCCAAAAGGAAAAATAGTAAGAAGAAGAAGTAGAGAAGTTAGGCAACTTGTGGAAAAATACAAAGGGGTCAGAGACAAAAAAGTTAAAACAACAACAAAAACAACAATATCATTTATTACTATAGCACAGTGAAAGGCAACCTTTTTCGACTTGCGGCGCACTAAGTCCAAAAATTTTCTTTCGTGGCGCACCTGAGGGACTGCCCATAAATAAAGTCATGACGACACAATCTATGGACAATCGCCAATAAAAACAGTAGCATTCATATATTCTCGTTCTATATTTGCTCCGCCTTCTTCTATCTGTACAGTGAGCGAGATCTTCTAACAACGAGACTTTTTAAGTCTCACGAGATGTGTTTTTGACACCACTGGTGTTGATATTATGATGAATGGTGAACAGCGAAAATTTTAACTTGCATTCAAAATAAATACATTCGTTTATTCAACAATCTGATTAACCGTTATCTGTTTTTCCAACATAAAATATTTTTTTTAAAACATTATCTTTTTAATCAACCAAAAGTTCATAAACACTAGCAATTTTAAATATTTTACAAAAGTTTTTGCGGCGCCCCTAGAAAATTCCACGGCGCACCAGTGCACCGAGGCGCACTGGTTGCCCGACAGTGTTATAGCACATGTTCATACAACAGGTGTAGCTCAAAGTGCTTTACAGGATGAAGAAAGAGAAAAAAGACAAAATACAGAAATAAAATTAGGCAATACTAATTAACATATAATTAAAATAAGATCTGATGGCCAGGAGGACAGAAACAACAACAAAAAAACTCCAGATGGTTGGAGAAAAAAAAAACAAAATCTGCAGGGGTTCCGAGGCCACAAGACCGCCTAGCCCTCTCTAGACATTCTACCTAACATAAATGATCTCAATCAGTCCTCATTGTATTCAAGGTTCATATGGAAGAACTTGATGATGACAGTCATGTGGACCTCTGGCCTTCAATCCATCAATGTAGGGACTGCACGGTGCTTTGATCGGGTGGTGGTGATGCAGATCCCCACTACAGAAAACCAGAAAAAGAACAGTAGAGAAAGTAGGGGTTAGTATGGATTTTACAGCCACCAAGAATGATAGTGATAATTAAATGCATATACAGAATATCAGGGTTAAACTAAAATGAAGCTATGAGAAAGCCATGTTAAAATAATGTGTTCTTAGCTGTTTTTTAAAGTGCTCAACTGTATTAGCCTGGCAAATTTCTATTGATAAGCTGCTTCATATTTTAGGTACATAACAGCAGAAGGCTGCCTCACAACTTCTTTTAAGTTTAGCTCTTGGAATTATGAGTAGACACTCATTTGAAGATCTAAGGTTACGATTTGGAGTGTAAGGTGAAAGGCATTCTGAAATATAGGATGGAGCGAGATTATTTAAGGCTTTATAAACCACGAGCAACATTTTAAAGTCAATTCTAAATGCCACAGGTGACCAGTATAGTGACATCAAAACTGGAGAGATGTGCTCTGATTTTCTTTTCCTAGTTAAGATTCTGTTGGCTGCATTCTGCAATACTTGCAATCGATTGACGTCTTTTTTGGGTAGTCCTGAGAGGAGTGCGTTACAGTAGTCTAGTTGACTGAAAACAAAAGCATGAAGTAATTTCTCAGCATCCTGCAGAGTTATAAGAGATCTAACTTTTATATATTTCTATATTTCTTAAGTGAAAACATGCTGTCCTGGTAATTTGATTAATATGTAATTTAAAATTTAGGTCATAGTCAATAATTACCCCTAAATTCTTTATCTCTGTCTTGACTTTTAATCCTAATGGATCAAGTTTATTTCTAATACCTTCATTATATCCATTTTTGCCAATCACTAAAATTTCATGATTTCTCCTTATTTAGTTTGAACTTAAAAACCAAAATCAGAATGCAAACTAAACTTGTGGACCAAGAAACACACACAGTCTTTATTCCCTAAATAGATTCTGCACTAGCTAGCCCTCCAAAAAGTTTTGTTGTTGAATTTAAAAAGTGTTGCATGCTAGGACTGACATGCTGCCATCTTAAATACCCATCAGATGAGGACATCATACGGTCCTGGGTGTCACATGATACCAAGAGGGCAACATTGCTAAAAACAACTTGGGCACTGTTCCCAAAAATAATCAAGTTAGCAGTGCTAATAAAAAATAATTTATACATAACAAAATAACTACTGTATAGTGATAATTATTTACCTTGAAATTGACAACAAATTGCTAAATACGTACAAATTTAAATCTACAGTGCTCAAAATGTCAGAATCAGAGTACCTAACAATTATTGCTGAAAAAGAAGACCTTTGCTTACACTGAAAGAAGGTGGTCATTTTTTAGCTGAATACTGGGCAGTGGGAACCAGCTTCAATCACTCTGAGAAGGGTCTTACCTCATTTGCTCCAAAGAGGGGCAAATGTTTCACCATAACCACTATTATCTCTTAAAGGCAAAGGAGACATACTGTATCTATACTAGAAGTTACAGTATCAACAGGTCAATGAGGACCAAATGAATAATGAGTGCCAAAAAAGCATCAAATCAGTCACAAGAAAAACTATTCAGCTCAGACATACAAACAAATGCTTATATCACCTCCTGGTCTGGTCGCTGAGTCATATTATTAACTTGCAGAATGCTAAGGATACAAAGTAATCATCATCCTAAACAAACAATGTATATTTGTTCCTTAATTGTTGTGTTTCCAGTTAACACAACATTCATGTAAAGTTCTGGTGTCATAGGTCATATTTAATGTAAGGGTATGCAACTGCATTATGTAAGTACTGTAGTTATAGCAATTTTAACTACCTCCTTTATAATAATAATTCTTTGCATTTATATAGCGCTTTTCTCACTACTCAAAGCGCTCAGCAATTGCAGGTTATGGGCCCAACAAAGCAGAGTCCCTTTTGGCATTTACGGGATTTGAACCGGCAACCTTCCGATCCCTAGCCTGCAGAGCCACCACTCCGCCTTATACATTTACAGTATTTAAGACAATATGTGGAAGTTGGCTTAGTAGCATTTCTTTTGTTATGTATTTACAGAAATATGGGAATTTTATATTTTGCAGTATTTGCAAGTTGTACAACTATATTATCTGTAAAAACCTGTTTATAAGAGTGGTCCAAAAAATAAACTACTAACAGATTCAAGTTTTCCATAAGGCTAATTTTTTTCTTTATCCTATTTATAGCAAACACACAAAATTTTAATAAAAATAAACAATATTTAGAAGTCACTCCATTTGGCAGTTTTTATGTAATTGGAACTGAACAAGTGTTCCACGGTTGTAGGTCTGCAACATTAGCACAGCCCTTGATGAAGATGGAAAATTCTTGGCATGGTTTGTAAAGAGTCGAAGAATAAACTATTTCTGTTCATCGCCCTTTGTCAGTATGTTATTGAACTTTGCAATGAGACTTATATCTGTTTCAGCACTGTTGTCCCCTACTGCCATGCGTGCTGACAGTTCACAAAATTCGTTGAAGATTGGATCACCTGTTCACTGTTCTGATGGTTTCTTCAGAAATGACTATAAGGACATTAAAGAAGGATGTTGTTCTTTATGTTACCAGATCCTCCAGCTTCAGCTGTTCAGATTAATTTGTCAGCTTAAGATGTCAAGGGATTTCTATAAACTGTGGCTGCTGCAGGCTTTGCACTATCCTTTCCTTTGTTGTCATCAAAAAGGGTGAAAATAGAAACTCCTACTTACTACTAGAATGTTTTTGAAAATTCTACTTAATATTGAAGTGTTCTGTAAACTTCCCCATACTACTAGAATGTTACAGGAACCCCATCTTAGTACTAGAATATGCTGTGTTTCATTTTTTTTATTATTTACTAATTACTTTGTTAAGAACCCTGTGTACATAGTAACAATACAAACAAAAATTTCAGAATGGAACAACCTCTAAATGCCCTGTGGTGGGTTGGTGCCCTGCCCGTGGTTTGTTCCTGCCTTGCACCCTGTGTTGGCTGGGATTGGCTCCAGCAGACCCTTGTGACCCTGTGTTAGGATATAGCGAGTTGGACAAAGACTGACTGACAACCTCTACATGTTTCACAATTGGGCCAGAATTTCATGTGTAAGCAAGCTATCCCTAACTGACAAAAGTAAGTCTTGTGGAGAAATGATTCTATAAACATCAGCTCTTTGCAATAGTTTGTGGATCACCTTCTGGTGTATGAACTATCTGTGCCCACCCTCTCTATTGTCTGTTTGTAAAATATTAATGGCACTAATGCACAGAAGATATTACACAGTTCATAAGATATAGAAAGCTTTTTGTTTGAATGGCAAATCCTTAAAATGCGGTTTAGAGTGCTGTCATTTGCTGATTATAACCTTGTTGGCATAAAACAATGAATGTATGTCTGTCAAGGTTGTGTCCGTTTCATTATCTCCTTGAGGCACTGCAGTATTTTTGGTTACCATCCAGTACACCAATTTATTTGTTACATTGCACTGCTAAAACCCAGGGCGGGCTAATCATTGTCTCATTTGCTTAAATCAGGTGTGATGATGGTGAAATTTAACAAATACATGAAAAGACTGGGGAGGATAGAGGAGAGTTTTGGAAAATAGCTTGATGGTGTCCTAACCATCTTACAAGACTTCAGAAAATAACAGTTTGCATTTACTCCAATGGTAACTTGAAAGACAATGGACGCTCAGGTATGTGTTCCTTTTATCAAATGTGTACACATAAAAAAGAGCAGGAGATTATCTATGACATTTTTAGAGGATATGCTGTGTATTTTAACTTTACTTGCTAATAATTAAGCTAAAATCCTAACTGCTAATATTTTGGAAAAACGTAGCTCTTCAAAGGGCTGGTGCAAAGGCAAGGTAGTTAGAGCTGCAACGTCCCTGCTCCAGCATGAGAACATAAGGCATTTCACAAATAACACCATTCAGTTTTATTTGATTAGGTAATGTCTACTTTGTCCCAATACAGTATCTCATACAAATATATAGATTTGTCCCACAGTCCTTTGCATAAAAATGTCTTAATACACTTTCCTTAATTTCCAATTGTGTCCTTGATTATGATTCAATATTTAACTGAAAACATTCTGATCAATCAATTTTATAACCATCTTTAAGAATTCTGCAGACCTGGATTAGGTCCCCAAGAGGGTTTTCCCTTCTCAAGACTAAAAGAGTATTAATTCCTTAGACCTTTTTAGAAAATTGCCTTCAGTCCAGTGGTGCACTGGTTGTCTTTCTATGCATAGATTCTAGTTCGGCCAAAGGAGACTGGGTTTGAATTATTGCTAGTTTATGATCTGTGTTGAATCTGCATGTTTTGTGTCTGCTTGGGTTTTTCTAGCTTTAATTTAACGATTCCTCTCACATCGTAAAGACCCGCAATTCTTTCTGCTTGATTGTCAACTGTAAACTGAGTCTCTTTGAGTGAGTGTGTTAGTGTGGCACCGATTAAAAGTGTTCATTGATGTGGGTGAAATGCTGCTGTAGCTCTATCAAGGTTTCCTGATATACTGTTATTTCCTAAATAACTCATTTGTTTCGCAGTTTAAATTTCACAATATTACAAGTAGTAATTTTGTTATTTGTTTGAATCTAAAAATAAGTTGGAAAAAATAAGGAGAACACGATGCAATAATACTTGTCACATTTTCTTTTCGTGACATTAGCGGCTGGTTCCGAGAGTCACTAAGACTACATTTCCCGTCAACCCCTAACTGCCGCGAGTAAACTTCATTCTCCAGAGTGCTCTGCGCAGCGTTAGTGGGGCGGTGGAGAAGGTTCCGTCAAAGTCACTGAGGCGTTTAGGTGGCGTGCACTTTGAACAAAAAAAGAAACGTAACAATGTTAATTTCATAATAGTAAAAACGGAAGAAGGCGAGTGAATGTGGCGCACTCCAAAGGGAGGCGCTTCAGCGTGCATTCTGTGTGCTACATACATTCCAGCCTGTAAAAGTATTTGCATGTAGTTGCGTTTAGGAGAAAAGTCGAGAGGACTGAACAGCTGTTAACATGCAGTAAGGAGGTAAGTAACGTGTGCAGTTATGGCATATTGGGGTTCTCGTTGAACATGATACCCAATTGGTTAAAGTTGCAGTGTTGTTTGTCGCCAGTGTTGGGTTGACAGAGCTTCGCGCGCTTGGGCGTCGAGGGGGTGTGGCGTGGCGTGGCGTGGCGTGTGTTATTTATGATAAACTGTGCTCCTCCGTGGCACCATGATGAAAGCAAGCACCTTGTCCGGCTTGTCAAAAGTTTCACAAGAATAAGAACTGTGTAATTACTGCAAGGGGTCGCCAGGGGGCAATGCCTCTTTCGTCCCCACGCATTTTGTTTTAAAAACGGATGCGCCTTAACGACGTCACGTGACATCAGTGGGTTTGGAATTCACTTTTTTACTATCATTAGCTGTATTTATAGGTCAACATGACAGGAATTTAAAGCTACAGTTTAAAACTTGTGTGATATATTTTGGGGCCATTGATGGGCTTCCCTGGCCTTAGATATAGTGCTCTTTTCTATGTACAGTACAGTACAGTTAATTTTTGTATAGCCCAAAATCACACAGGAAGTGCCGCAATGGGCTTTAACAGGCCCTGCCTCTTGACAGCCCCCCAGCCTTGACTCTCTAAGAACACAAGGAAAAACACCCAAAAAACCTTGTAGGGATGTCCCCTATGTCCCCCTACCATCATTGGAGCTTGCTTAGGTTTCCCCTGCTTTAGATGGATTTGAGAACCCTCATTGGTAAGAATCTGTTTGTGCAAGACCTGCCCACTTGTAAGGGTGGGGTGATGTCTGAGCAGAATTCTAGTGAGGGAACATGATAGTACACATTTTGGGTTTAAAGTCAAACTTCAGGAAAGCAGTGAAGAAGCATTGACAATTTGCAGACTTTGAAGGACGTTGGTCTTTGTTTTGTGAGTAGAATTATGTAGGAAGATATCTGATATTGAGAAATCTAAAGCAGACTGAAGTGTATGCTAGATAATGTAAACAAAAACACAGAAAAAAACTATTAGACATCCAACACACCTTCACCCCTTCCTCCACATACTCTCCGGAGGGAATATACTTTGCTTCTGCAACATCAGTTGAATTGAAACTGGTAGTCTTGTGTAATAATACATGGTGTAAATTGAGCTTTATCAGTTTTATTTTGGAAATTTTTCGTATCAAATTTGGTATATAGGATGACCAGATATGTGTTTAAGTGGTACTGTATGTATAGAGTTACATTTTTCAGTGAAATGTGTTTAGCTTAGTAATTAACTTTGACCAAGACTTGTCTGATGGCGAACATTTTGAGGATCATACTAGTGAATTTAATAGGCAAGGGCTCAAATATGATTAGTTGTTTTTAACATTGTTTTTACCATACGTTTGCCAGGCGCCTTTATCCAAGATAAATTACAAAGTTGGAATAAGCTACATTTTGTTACATATGTATTTTTATTTTACAGTTGGATCATAGTCAGATTAAGTGTATTGAACCAGAATAACCGGAGTTTGAAGTGCAGTACCTTAGCCGCTGTACTGATCTGGACACATTCTTCTGTTCTGTTTCAGAATACTCTTTTCTGTTACAACCACAAGGGAAGCAGAAGCCTGTCCTGGTAGCACTGGGCACAGGCAGAAGCCGAAACTGGATGGTGGCCAGTCACATCACAGGGCATGTACATAGTAACTCACACTGTAAAACATTAAAGCTATAAATTAACATAACATGCAAGTCTTTGGAATCTTGAATGAAATTCAAGTACCTGAAAAAAGCACATAAATCCCGAAGACAACATTTCTTTTATAAAGTTCATTCAAACATTAGCTTGATCTCAAGCTGTAAAAGAGAATCACTTATCATTGTGCCACTATAACATTATATTTGAGATATGCAGTTGTTGTTGTTCTGGTGGTGTAACTTTGGCTTTTTCCTCTATAGTTCACACATTACTTTGATACAGCCATGCCTTACTTCATATTGTGTTTACTACACCAAAAAGTTTTATGAAAAGCAATTAAAATGCCCAACTGTGTTAATATAGTAGAGTTAATACACCTAATAGTATATACCAAAAGTACAGTATAGTTACATTTCCAGAATAAGTCAGAATAATAAAATTGAATTTAAGTGATTAGTGCCAGAAAATATTTATTAAAGGTATTATTGAAAAGTTTGAATTTTAATAGTGTACAGAATAGTATTGGGAGGCCTTGATGGTCTTAAAAGTTTATTCAGTGTATATTTGAATGTTTAACTTTAGATTGGTGAGCAGCAAAATATTGAACGTGATTCTGCAACTGACATAAATTCAGGGTCATATATTGAATCATATAGTTTGTTGTTATTGATTTAACTTGGAACTCTTCTTGTTTTAAGTCTGTTCTTCATTATAGAAAAAAACATTTTAAAAACAGAGCCTTAAATTCTTCCTGCTTCCCATATTCTTGAGTTCTTTTAGAATTTAAAAATAAAACTACCTTAAAGAACACATGCCAGGAAAATTTAACTGATTAAGATTGATACTTTATTTGATAAATAAACTAGCATCAAATAATTGATACTGGTGTAAATATCTTTTGACAATACTTATTCACTTAGTGCAATATTTTTTTCAGGAGTGTTCCATACAATGTAGAAGTACTTATTTTTGCCATCATGTCTGTCTTATGTCCATCTGTTTACATGATGCTCCCAGTGGACTGTACAAGCAAGCTGTACAACCCTTTATAAGGTTGAATTCTCCCATTTAAAAAGCATTGACAAATTTTTTTAAATTGTTTTATCTTTAAAATGAGAAACATTCTACATGACATCAGTTTCTAATTAACTTAGGGTTTCAAATTTATCTTGAGAGACATTATATCATATTGTATATTCTCCTTTGAATATCTGATAGCCACTAATAACAGCAAAACAAAAAGGAAGTACAAGTTATTGAAATGCTAGTGGGGACTCTACTGTCATGTCTTCTGCTTGTCCAAGTAAGGGCAGACTTTGCAAACACTCTTCAGAGTGCATTATTTGAATATCACTAGTGACACAACAGTGTTTGTTAGGAAAATTGAGCTTTTTTTATGCTGATATACGATTATCATGTAATCAGGCATTGACTTCAGTTTTGTTTTGACAGTGCCTTTTCTAATGTCATCTTTACCCTAGAGATAGTGTTTTCCTAATTTCTATGTGTTGGCTGATTTGTGTTGCAAATACTCGAAACACCGGAGTATTTGGTTATACTCCCAGTGTATGCCTATTTTAAATGAATATGGCTATCTTATACTTCTTTTTTACCTGTAAAAACAGTTGAGCATCATCTGTCTAAAAAAAAAAGTCCAGTTTAGTTTATTCTTTAGATGCTCTTTATTTTCCCCATACTTTCAGTATTTTTATCAACTCCATAAACAATCACTGCTTGGCTGACAAACAACCACACATGCCCAATGGGAAAGAGTTACATGTTTCTCACTTTAAGTGTGAGTTCCCATATGTACCCGAAACTGTGCGTACATTTTCTAGCTTTTTTCAGATTTGTGTTTTTTTTCTTTTGTTGTAAGAACCTTCTTTGTGTAGTTTGCTTCAAATTAAGCTGCACAATTTTTAAACTGTGATGTTAGCAGATCAGTTTAAATATCTAGGGGTAAATATCACAAGTAAATATAATGGTCTTTTTCAACAAAAGTTTACTGTCTGCATGGAAAAAAATTAACAAGACATGAAGAGAAGGTCTACATTCCATCTTACATTAGCAGGGAGAATCAACATTGTTAAAGATTATCATCCGTCCCTAGCTTCTCTTCCTATTTCAAAGCATCCCCACATACATTACCAAATATTTTTTTTACGAAATTAGACTCAATCGTATCCTCATTTATTTGAAATTTGAAACATCCACACATCCAAAGGGTGACTCTACAATGACCTAAAGCAGTAGGGGGTATGGCACTACATAACTTTAAATTGTATTACTGGGTGGCAAATATACAAGCTGTAAAGACCTGGACATCTACACATGTATATAAGCCTAGTCTGCAATAGAAATAAAATCTTAAAGTACTTCTTTATATTCCCTGCTGTGTGCTCCAGTTAATACAAATTACTGTCAATACACCATTAATCCAATTTACGTCCATTCTCTTCAGAATCATGGAACCAATGTAGTAGCACTTTAAGACAGAGAAGTTTTTATCTGTTGCATCTCTACATGACAACCACCTTTTTCCACTCTCTCAAACATATACTTTTTTTAATGTTTGGATAATGTCTTCAATTAAAACACTTATGGACTTGTACACAGATAATGTCTTTGCATCCAATGAACATTTTCCCCACATCCCACCTAGTTTTATTCCAGGAGAAATATTGATCAGAAGACTCGTATAGCAATTCTGCAATTTATAGAAGTATTATAAATTCCCTTTCTTTCGAAGACCCCATTAAAGAAGTGGAAGACAGCCATGCACAGAATACACTCTAGTTCCATATGCGCAGAGCATTCAATCATTCAACTTAAAATGTTTTATTGAGTGCATCTGTCTTGTTTAAAATTGTCCAAAATGTTTCCAGGGCAAGATTCAACTTGTGACAATTGTAATCCAGCTCCAGCCCCACTGGGTCACATGTTCTGGGCATGCACCAAATTAACAACATTTTGGACAAAAATCATTGAATGCCTGTTAGACGGCCTTGGTATCACAGTCACTCCGAACCCATTAACAGTGGTGTTTGGTTGACTCCCAGACAGGCTTAAAGTGGAGAAGGATAAACAAACTGTAATTGCTGTTACCTCACTACTAGCACGAGACTTATCTTACTCAACTGGAAGAATCCCACCCCACCACTTTCAAGTCAGTGGGTCAGAATAAACTTCAATTTCAGGGAAAAGACTACTCTACCTTTCTTGTTGGTTTTATGGAGTAGCTTTGGTCAGTGGTTCTCCTCTGTGTCTCTTGCATGGGGGTTGAATTTTGCTTTGCCTTGTCAAATTTGACTTGATTGTATGGAATTTATTTCCTAATTAAAATCAATAAAAATTATAAAAAAATACATTGTGATGGATAATTTGCAGATTATTTAGTAATTTTCATGTAGAATTATGATAAAACAGTAAAAGTCTAACGGAAAGCATTTTATAAAATTGTAGCACTAGTGCTGTTTAGGTATTTCTTGCTGTTAGAGACTAGAATAAGAAATGAGAGATTGATAAGATTAGATTTGAAGAATCCCAATTTAGTCTTTGCCTGTAGGAAGTGTTTTGCTTGTTTTTTTTGTTTTTGTTTCATTCCGTTTATCTATGTGGTGATGTCTTTAGGTTACTTTTCCCATGTAACTGGTGGCTCTGAATTAGTTTACTTCATATGAAGTATTTTTGAATGTATACCATGACAGCTTTGTATCCCTTTTTGTTTTATTGTAATCTCTCTGGATACTTTAGTTTACACTTCTCAAAACTGTATATGTTAAATTAATTTATGACTTTAAATTGAGCTGCCACTTATGCATATTGTAGTGACTCAGATAAAAAGGTCAAGTTTACAAAGACTTTTTAGATGTTATTAAAAATTGTAGAAATTATGATAATGCAAAATAATAATAATACATTTTATTTATATAGTGCCTTTCCCATGCTAAAGGCACTTCACAGAGTTTAAGAAAGAACGGCAGGGTATACAGTATATAGCATTGTACTAAACCAGATAAATAAATAAATAAGATTAAGACAGTAAATTCAGAGAAAAAGCCTAATAGACAACATAATTGATGGCATAACACATACAGGTTACATGAGTATTTTGACATAGAGGTAAACTTAGAGAAGGGTAATAAAGTCAAGTAGAGCTAAAAGCCTTCCTGAACAGATGAGTTTTGAGTTGTTGTTTTTTAAAAGAATTCATGGAGTCAGCTGACCTGATTAATTTCGGTAGGTCATTCCAGAGTCTGGGCGCTATACAGCTGAAGGCCCTGTCACCTATGGAGTGTAGATTAGTGTGGGGCAAAATAAGATTTCCAGAATCAGAGGACCTTATTGGGCAGACAAAAATAGGCTTTTTTGAAGGGTAAATCAAAATAGTAGTCTTTAGTCAGGAAAGGATCACAATATTAAAAAGATAAGTGAGAAAATCAAATGGCAAAGTTCAATATTAAAGCTGTGCTTTAAAGAAATTTTCAGAGTAAGCACTTTTATTACAGAGATAAAAGGAAAGACAGAGTATCTTATTTGCAAAGAAAGTTCAGTAATCTTCACAGAGTATATGATGTTAAGATACTGTTAGATACAAATCATGCTTACAGTATTTCATAGTTTTCGATGAAGTTACGAATAGAAAAGCTGATGAAAAGGTTAAGAAGATTTCCATTTCATGTTAAGCACAGGAGAATCTCATTTATTTAAAGGATGCAAAGTAAAGAGCTGTTTGTAATTTTGTTTTTCGCCCATTTTCTGAAACCATTATTTTGCTTCCACACAGAAGTTTTTTCTGCAGCATTAATAAAGTTAGAATGGAATGGAATTTTTTAAGCATTTGTTTTTGTTTACAACTGTGTCTGCTGTTCATTATGTTGTTTGCTAATTG
Organism: Erpetoichthys calabaricus; assembly: GCF_900747795.2. Lineage (NCBI taxonomy): Eukaryota > Metazoa > Chordata > Cladistia > Polypteriformes > Polypteridae > Erpetoichthys > Erpetoichthys calabaricus. The sequence goes on from NC_041405.2 coordinate 132,898,975, forward strand.
TCACAGTTTGTCTTCAGTTACAGTTAATATGAAAAAGTTTGGGAACCCCTCTCAACCTGCGTAATAACTTAACTCTACTTTAAATTCCTAGGAACATCTGAGTACTGGGGTGTTTTCCGAACAAAGATTTTTAGTTAAACAGTATTTAGTTGTATGAAATTAAATCAAATGTGAACAACTGGCTGTGCAAAAATTTGGGTCCCCTTGTAATTTTGCTGATTTAAATGCATGTAATTGCTCAATACTGATTACTTTCAACACCAAATTGGTTGGATTAGCTCGTTAAGCCTTGAACTTCATAGACAGATGTGTCCAATCATGAGAAAAGGTATTTAAAGTGGTCAATTGCAAATTGTGCTTCCCTTTGACTCTTCTCTGAAGAGTGACAGCATGGTATCCTCAAAGCAACTCTCAAAAGATCTGAAAACAAAGATTGTTCACTATCATGGTTTAGGGGAAGGCTACAAAAAGCTATCTCAGAAGTTAAAACTGTCAGTTTCAACTGTAAGGAATGTAATCAAAAAATGGAAGGCCACAGGCACAGTTGCTGTTAAACCCAGGTCTGGCAGGCCAAGAAAAATACAGGAGCGGCATATGCACAGTATTGTGAGAATGGTTACAGAGAACCCAAAGATCACCTCCAAAGACCTGCAAGAACATCTTGCTGCAGATGGTGTATCTGTACATCGTTCTACAATTCAGCGCAATTTGCACAAAGAACATCTGTATGGCAGGGTGATGAGAAAGAAGCCCTTTCTGCACTCACGCCACAAACAGAGTCGCTTGTTGTATGCAAGTGCTTATGTAGACAAGCCAGATTCATTTTGGAACAAAGTGCTTTGGACTGATGAGACAAAAGTAGAGTTATTTGGTCATAACAAAAAGCGCCTTGCATGGTGGACGAAGAACACCGCATTCCAAGAAAAACACCTGCTACCTACTGTCAAATTTGGTGGAGGTTCTATCATGCTGTGTGGCTAGTTCAGGGACTGGGGCCCTTGTTAAAGTTGAGGGTCAGATGAATTCAACCCAAAATCAACAAATTCTTCAGGATAATGTTCAAGCATTAGTCACAAAGTTGAAGTTACGCAGGGGTTGAATATTCCAACAAGACAATGACCCAAAACACAGTTCGAAATCTACAAAGGCATTCATGCAGAGGGAGAAGTACAATGTTCTGGAATGGCCGTCACAGTCCCCTGACTTGAATATCATAGAAAATCTATGGGATGATTTGAAGCAGGCTGTCCATGCTCGGCAGCTATCTAATTTAACTGAACTGGAGAGATTTTGTATGGAAGAATGGTCAAAAATGCCTCCATCCAGAATCTAAACACTCATCAAAGGGTATAGAAGGCGTCTAGAGGCTGTTATATTTGTAAAAGGAGGCTCAACTAAGTATTGATGTAATATCTGTGTTGGGGTGCCCAAATTTATGCACCTGACTAATTTTGTTATGGTGCATATTGCAAACAAGCAAAGCCTATATAGAAAAATAAAAATGTTTCTAATTTTCTTTAAATATTTAATTAACACTCCAGCTGCATTAAAACTATAAAACCAAGCATAGATAAAGACTAATTTAACAAGTAGTTCAATTTAAAGCACATAGAGGTCACATTATTGAAGTCTGTTGAAATATAAATCTGCACAATGGCAGCTTTAGTTCCAAATTTGAAACCATTATCTTTGAGCAACACTGCAGTGTTTATCCATCCTCCAAGTGATGCAAGAAGATACAAAGACTGTGCATTACAAGATAAAAAAAAGTTTAGGTGGAGCTAATGGTTAACTTGCGAGCTTAACAGTGGGCTACATGACCACCACCTTTTTTGAAAGCTGGATGTTTTTGTGTAATGAGTCACTTATTTTACAGGCATATATTATCTGTTTAAGCATGATGTTTTTTTTTTTTGTTTTTTTTTTTGGGTCAGAGTCCATACTCATTCCATTTTCTGTTTGTGTTATGTATACAGAGTAAATGCAGTAGGTTACTATTTCTGTGTATTTTGGAATTAGGTGTGCCAAATTAAACCTTAGCTCAAGACTGGAATTTTACTTATTGGTCTCAGTATACCTTTGTGCAGTGTAAATTCGGTTGCATTGTTGCAGAATGTAATTTCATTAGTCCTAGCGATTCTGGAAATGTTTCTTTTTACCTTTTTTATTGAGCTTGTAAGTCACATTACAATAATAGAATACTATTCAGTTAAAAATACATTGCACACTACATTCTAAATATTTATGTTTAAAGTTCATGTATGTCAAACTTCCATTCCAGAGAGCTATATGAAAAGAGCGCCCTCCCCATGAGGTAGTTTCTCAGTTTCTCATGCACATATTGATAAGACGCCAAAGCAGTGACTGTGTGTGTTTATTTTTTAACAGCCCTAATTAATTCTTGCCAAATTATAAAAGCTTTTTGACTGTTCCTTGTAGAGAACATTTGCCTTTTTTTTTTAGCTTTAGATGAGACTTAACTATCCCTTTCAGTTATGAAGTATAAATTGGGATTCTTCCTATTAAGTTAGTTAACATGTGAACAATGTTGTTTAAGATTTCATTGTATATTTTTGCCCCATAATGTTAATCCATTTGGTGTTACACTAAATTAAGCTCTTAAAGGACCAGGACCATTCTTCATTATCTGACAGATAAGCAAATATTTTCCCCCCAAATCTTGCAAGAGAAGTTCAAGCCATGTGACTTATCAGGGCATGCACTTGATGACATTGTTCACAGCTTTGATTGCAACAGTTAGATTTTTTTATTTTTTAACTGAGGACTGCAACTCTAGGTAACAAACCCTTAGGTTGTCGGTTCAGATCCCACTACCTACACTGTATGATAATGAGCAAGTCAGTTCACCCGCCTGTGTTCTGGTTGGAAAAAACAAAAGAAATGTAACCAATTGCGTCTCAAATGTGGTAAGTTGTCAGAAAATATAACTAATCATAATTAACAAGCTAAGTGGGTGGCACAATAAAAAATCAACATGTTTCCTTCTAAAGAACACTACATTTTTCACTTACAAATAAAGCAGAATGTATACTTTAATGACCTCAGTCTTTGTCTAATTGTATTAAATACAATCATATTAAACATAATAAAACACAAAGAGAAACTAGAACACCTTTTTTTATAAATATCCATCCATCCATCCATCCTCTTCCGCTTATCCGAGGTCGGGTCGCGGGGGCAGCAGCTTGAGCAGAGATGCCCAGACTTCCCTCTCCCCAGCCACTTCTTCTAGCTCTTCCGGGGGAATCCCAAGGCGTTCCCAGGCCAGCCGAGAGACGTAGTCCCTCCAGCGTGTCCTGGGTCTTCCCCGGGGCCTCCTCCCAGTTGGACGTGCCCGGAACACCTCACCAGGGAGGCGTCCAGGAGGCATCCTGATCAGATGCACGAGCCACCTCATCTGACTCCTCTCGATGCGGAGGAGCAGCGGCTCTACTCTGAGCCCCTCCCGGATGACTGAGCTTCTCACCCTATCTTTAAGGGAGAGCCCAGACACCCTGCGGAGAAAACTCATTTCAGCTGCTTGTATTCGCGATCTCGTTCTTTCGGTCACTACCCATAGCTCATGACCATAGGTGAGGGTAGGAACGTAGATCGACTGGTAAATTGAGAGCTTTGCCTTATGGCTCAGCTCCTTTTTCGCCACGACAGACCGATGCAGAGCCCACATCACTGCGGACGCCGCACCGATCCGCCTGTCGATCTTACGCTCCATTCTTCCCTCACTCGTGAACAAGACCCCGAGATACTTGAACTCCTCCACTTGGGGGCAGGATCTCGCTCCCAACCCTGAGAGGGCACTCCACCCTTTTCCGGCTGAGGACTATGGTCTCGGATTTGGAGGTGCTGATTCCCATCCCATCCGCTTCACACTCAGCTGCGAACCAATCCAGAGAGAGCTGAAGATCACGGCCTGATGAAGCAAACAGGACAACATCATCTGCAAAAAGCAGTGACCCAATCCTGAGTCCACCAAGCCGGACCTCCTCAACACCCTGGCTGCGCCTAGAAATTCTGTCCATAAAAGTTATGAACAGAATCGGTGACAAAGGGCAGCCCTGGCGGAGTCCAACTCTCACTGGAAACGGGTTCGACTTACTGCCAGCAATGCGGACCAAGCTCTGACACCGATCGTACAGGGACCGAACAGCTCTTATCAGGGGGTCTGGTACCCCATACTCTCGGAGCACCCCCCACAGGATTCCCTGAGGGACACGGTCGAACGCCTTTTCCAAGTCCACAAAACACATGTAGACTGGTTGGGTGAACTCCCATGCACCCTCCAGGACCCTGCTAAGGGTGTAGAGCTGGTCCACTGTTCCGCGACCAGGACGAAAACCACACTGTTCCTCCTGTATCCGAGGTTCGACTATCCGACGGACCCCTCCTCTCCAGAACCCCCCGAATAGACTTTTCCAGGGAGGCTGAGGAGTGTGATCCCTCTGTAGTTGGAACACACCCTCCGGTCCCCCTTCTTAAAGAGGGGGACCACCACCCCAGTCTGCCAATCCAGAGGCACTGTCCCTGATGTCCATGCGATGTTGCAGAGATGTGTCAACCAAGACAGCCCTACAACATCCAGAGCCTTGAGGAACTCCGGGCGTATCTCATCCACCCCCGGGGCCCTGCCACCAAGGAGTTTTTTGACCACCTCGGTAACCTCAGTTCCAGAGATGGGGGAGCCCACCTCAGAGTCCCCAGGCTCTGCTTCCTCATTGGAAGGCATGTTATTGGGATTGAGGAGGTCTTCGAAGTACTCCCCCCACCGACCCACAACGTCCCGAGTCGAGGTCAGCAGCGCACCATCCCCACCATACACAGTGTTGACACTGCACTGCTTCCCCCTCCTGAGACACCGGACGATGGACCAGAATCTCCTCGAAGCCGTCCGAAAGTCGTTCTCCATGGCCTCCCCAAACTCCTCCCATGCCCGAGTTTTTGCCTCAGCAACCACCGAAGCCGCATTCCGCTTGGCCTGCCAGTACCTATCAGCTGCCTCCAGAGTCCCACAGGAAAAAAGGGACCGGTAGGACTCCTTCTTCAGCTTGACGGCATCCTTTCACCGCTGGTGTCCACCAACGGGTTCGAGGATTGCCGCCATGACAAGCACCGACTACCTTACGGCCACAGCTCCGGTCAGCCGCCTCAACAATAGAGGCACGGAACATGGCCCATTTGGACTCAATGTCCCCCACCTCCCTCGGGACATGGTTGAAGTTCTGCCGGAGGTGGGAGTTGAAGCTACTTCTGACAGGGGGCTCTGCCAGACGTTCCCAGCAGATCCTCACAACACGTTTGGGCCTACCAGGCCTGACCGGCATCCTCCCCCACCATCGGAGCCAACTCACCACCAGGTGGTGCTCAGTTGACAGCTCCGCCCCTCTCTTCACCCGAGTGTCCAAGACATGTGGCCGCAGGTCCGACGACACGACCACAAAGTCGATCATCGAACTGAGGCCTAGGGTGTCCTGGTGCCAAGTGCACATATGAACACCCCTATGCTTGAACATGGTGTTTGTTATGGACAATCTGTGACGAGCACAGAAGTCCAATAACAAAACACCACTCGAGTTCAGATCGGGGGGGCCAGTCCTCCCAATCACGCCCTTCCAGGTCTCACTGTCATTCCCCACATGAGCATTGAAGTCTCCCAGCAGTACGAGGGAGTCCCCAGAAGGTATGCCCTCCAGCACCCCCTCCAGGGACTCCAAAAAGGGTGGGTACTCCGAACTCCTGTTTGGTGCATACGCACAAACAACAGTTAGGACCCGTCCCCCCACCCGAAGGCGGAGGGAGGCTACCCTCTCATCCACCGGGGTAAACCCCAATGTATAGGCTCCAAGCCGGGGGGCAATAAGTAATGCCCACACCCGCTCGGCACCTCTCACCGGGGGCAACTCCAGAGTGGTAGAGAGTCCAGCCCCTCTCAAGGAGATTGGTTCCAGTGTCCAAGCTGTGCATCGAGGTGAGCCCGACTATATCTAGCCGGAACCTCTCGACCTTGCGCACTAGCTCAGGCTCCTTTCCCTTCAGAGAGGTGACATTCCACGTCCCAAGAGCCAGCTTCTGTAGCCGAGGATCGGACCGCCAAGGTCCCCGCCTTCGGCCACTACCCGACTCACACTGCACCCGACCTCCTTGGCCCCTCCCATAGGTAGTGAGCCCATGGGAAGGGGGACCCACGTTGCCTCTTCGGGCTGTGCCTGGCCGAGCCCCATGGGTGCAAGCCCGGCCACCAGGTGCTCGCCATCGAGCCCCACCTCCAGGCCTGGCTCCAGAGGGGGGCCCCGGTGACCCGCATCCGGGCGAGGGAAAACGCTGTCCAAATTTTGTATTCATCATAGGAGGTTTGTTGAACCGCACTTTGTCTCATCCCTCACCTAGGACCAGTTTGCCTTGGGTGGCCCTACCATGGACATAAAGCCCCGGACAACAGAGCTCCTAGGATCATTGGGACACGCAAACCCCTCCACCCCGGTAAGGTGGCGGTTCGAGGAGGGTTTTTTTTATAAATAGTAACAACAAAGCCAATCCTCCAGTTCTGTCTATTTGATTAATAATTAAAATATACTTTACAATTTGCTTGATTAGTTTTCCCAATAAAAGTGTTAACTTTTTCTAAATAGCTCCATTAATGTTGGGTATACCCCTCCTCAAACCGCCACCTTACCGTGGTGGAGGGGTTTGCGTGTCCCAATGATCCTAGGAGCTCTGTTGTCTGGGGCTTTATGCCCCTGGTAGGGCCACCCAAGGCAAACTGGTCCTAGGTGAGGGATGAGACAAAGAGCGGTTATACAAACCTCCTATGACGAATAAAAAATTTGGACGGCGTTTTCCCTCGCCCGGACGCGGGTCACTGGGGCCCCCCTCTGGAGCCAGGCCTGGAGGTGGGGCTCGATGGCGAGCGCCTGGTGGCCGGGCTTGCACCCATGGGGCTCGGCCGGGCACAGCCCGAAGAGGCAACGTGGGTCCCCCTTCCCATGGGCTCACCACCTATGGGAGGGGCCAAAGAGGTCGGGTGCAGTGTGAGTTGGGTGGTGGCCGAAGGCGGGGACCTTGGCGGTCCGATCCTCGGCTACAGAAGCTGGCTCTTGGGATGTGGAATGTCACCTCTCTGAAGGGGAAGGAGCCTGAGCTTGTGCGTGAGGTTGAGAGGTTCCGGCTAGATATAGTCGGGCTCACCTCGACGCACAGCTTCGACTCTGGAACCAATCTCCTTGAGAGGGGCTGGACTCTCTACCACTCTGGAGTTGCCCCCGGTGAGAGGCGCCGAGCGGGTGTGGGTATACTTATTGCCCCCCGACTTGGAGCCTGTACATTGGGGTTTACCCCAGTAGACGAGAGGGTAGCCTCCCTCCGCCTTCGGGTGGGGGGACGGGTCCTAACTGTTGTTTGTGCGTATGCACCGAACAGCAGTTCGGAGTACCCACCCTTTTTGGAGTCTCTGGAGGGTGTGCTGGAGGGCATACCATCTGGGGACTCCCTCATACTGCTGGGAGACTTCAATGCTCACGTGGGCAATGACAGTGAGACCTGGAAGGGTGTGATTGGGAGGAATGGCCCCCCCGATCTGAACCCGAGTGGTGTTTTGTTATTGGACTTCTGTGCTCGTCACGGATTGTCCATAACGAACACCATGTTCAAGCATAGGGGTGTTCATATGTGCACTTGGCACCAGGACACCGTAGGCCTCAGTTCGATGATCGACTTTGTGGTCGTGTCGTCGGACCTGCGGCCACGTGTCTTGGACACTCGGGTGAAGAGAGGGGTGGAGCTATCAACTGAGCACCACCTGGTGGTGAGTTGGCTTCGATGGTGGGGGAGGATGCCGGTCAGGCCTGGTAGGCCCAAACGTGTTGTGAGGGTCTGCTGGGAACGTCTGGCAGAGCCCCGTCAGAAGTAGCTTCAACTCCCACCTCCGGCAGAACTTTGACCATGTCCTGAGGGAGGTGGGGGACATTGAGTCCGAATGGGCCATGTTCCGTGCCTCTATTGTTGAGGCGGCTGACCGGAGCTGTGGCCGTAAGGTGGTCGGTGCCTGTCGTAGCGGCAATCCCCGAACCCGTTGGTGGACACCGGCGGTGAGGGATGCCGTCAAGCTGAAGAAGGAGTCCTACCGGTCCCTTTTGTCCTGTGGGACTCTGGAGGCAGCTAATAGGTACTGGCAGGCCAAGCGGAATGCAGCTTCGGTGGTTGCTGAGGCAAAAACTCGGGCATGGGAGGAGTTTGGGGAGGCCATGGAGAACGACTTTCGGACGGCTTCGAGGAGATTCTGGTCCACTGTCCGGCGTCTCAGGAGGGGGAAGCAGTGCAGTGTCAACACTGTATATGATGGGGATGGTGCGCTGCTGACCTCGACTCGGGACGTTGTGGGTCGGTGGGGGGAGTACTTCGAAGACCTCCTCAATCCCAATAACATGCCTTCCAATGAGGAAGCAGAGCCTGGGGACTCGGAGGTGGGCTCCTCCATCTCTGGGACTGAGGTCACCGAGGTGGTCAAAAAACTCCTTGGTGGCAGGGCCCCGGGGGTGGATGAGATACGCCCGGAGTTCCTAAAGGCTCTGGATGTTGTAGGGCTGTCTTGGTTGACACGTCTCTACAACATCGCATGGACATCAGGGACAGTGCCTCTGGATTGGCAGACCGGGGTGGTGGTCCCCCTCTTTAAGAAGGGGGACCGGAGGGTGTGTTCCAACTACAGAGGGATCACACTCCTCAGCCTCCCTGGAAAAGTCTATTCGGGGGTTCTGGAGAGGAGTGTCCGTCGGATAGTCGAACCTTGGATTCAGGAGGAACAGTGTGGTTTTCGTCCTGGTCGCGGAACAGTGGAGCAGCTCTACACCCTTAGCAGGGTCCTGGAGGGTGCATGGGAGTTCGCCCAACCAGTCTACATGTGTTTTGTGGACTTGGAAAAGGCGTTCGACCGTGTCCCTCAGGGAATCCTGTGGGGGGTGCTCCGGGAGTATGGAGTACCGGACCCCCTGATAAGGGCGATTCGGTCCCTGTACAACCGGTGTCAGAGCTTGGTCCACATTGCCGGCAGTAAGTCGAACCCGTTTCCAGTGAGAGTTGGACTCCGCCAGGGCTGCCCATTGTCACCGATTCTGTTCATAACTTTTATGGACAGAATTTCTAGGCGCAGCCAGGGTGTTGAGGGGGTCCGGTTTGGTGGACTCAGGATTGGGTCACTGCTTTTTGCAGATGATGTTGTCCTGTTTGCTTCATCAGGCCGTGATCTTCAGCTCTCTCTGGATCGGTTCGCAGCTGAGTGTGAAGCGGCTGGGATGGGAATCAGCACCTCCAAATCCGAGACCATGGTCCTCAGCCGGAAAAGGGTGGAGTGCCCTCTCAGTGTTGGGAGTGAGATCCTGCCCCAAGTGGAGGAGTTCAAGTATCTCGGGGTCTTGTTCACGAGTGAGGGAAGAATGGAGCGTGAGATCGACAGGCGGATCGGTGCGGCATCCGCAGTGATGCGGGCTCTGCATCGGTCTGTCGTGGTGAAAAAGGAGCTGAGCCATAAGGCAAAGCTCTCAATTTGCCGGTCGATCTATGTTCCTACCCTCACCTATGGTCATGAGCTATGGGTAGTGACCGAAAGAACGAGATCGCGAATACAAGCGGCCGAAATGAGTTTCCTCCGCAGGGTGTCTGGGCTCTCCCTTAAAGATAGGGTGAGAAGCTCAGTCATCCGGGAGGGGCTCAGAGTAGAGCCGCTGCTCCTCCGCATCGAGAGGAGTCAGATGAGGTGGCTCGGGCATCTGATCAGGATGCCTCCTGGACGCCTCCCTGGTGAGGTGTTCCGGGCACGTCCAACCGGGAGGAGGCCCCGGGGAAGACCTAGGACACGCTGGAGGGACTATGTCTCCCGGCTGGCCTGGGAACGCCTCGGGATTCTCCCGGAAGAGCTAGAAGAAGTGGCCGGGGAGAGGGAAGTCTGGGCATCTCTGCTCAAGCTGCTGCCCCCGCGACCCGACCTCGGATAAGCGGAAGAGGATGGATGGATGGATGGATGTTGGGTATATTGAAAACAGCTAGAGAAGATAACATTTGTAACACAAACACAAAGTGTAAATTGCTGTTTTTCCAAAGTTTCAATAAAGACCCCGTTGAGTGAGCAATCATGCTACTGTTCAATGAGATTTTGCTGAAAGAATTGTGAAATTGCTCCCTTCTATAGTATTATAAGATTGAACTAGATTTATTAAATCCAGACATCTATTATTTTACCATTGATGATTATTTAGAGTAGCTTCCAGAAGTCCTGTTATCACTGGACTAGGGATACCATGATACCAGAATGAAACTCATTAATTTTTCAATACCATGACAAAAACAAAAATTCCATTAATTTAATTAAAAGTACCTTCATTATTCAAGTGAACAATATCTTGCCTTTTTCTGTATTACAATATAAAATATATAAATTCTAACAATAACAACAGCTTTAAAGTTGTGCTGTATTCTTCAAGTAGTTACCTAACAGTCTCATAAGTAGACTAGTATTGACATTCATAAATACCAAATTAATTTTTTAAACTCAGCTGGGATTTGCCCAGTGCAACAAGTATAGCTGAGTTAGTGAACTCCAAGATCATTCCGAATATTTTTATTTAAACAAACTCTTTAAAGTTGTTTTTTAAATAACATGCTTTTAAAATATGGTTTGTCAGAGAATCACTGTTAAAGTTTGTAACATTTGCTACTGTAAGATTTATATTTGCAACATTAGCTGGTGGTGTTGCAATGGTAATGCTGCTGCGTCACAGTAAGCAGACCATGTTTCATGGCTCAGGTCCTTCATGAGTGGAGTTTGCATGTTGTTCTTGTGTCTGCATGGGTTTCCTCTGGGTTTGCAGATTTGTTTTCAGTGATGAAGTCTGCTTGTATGGCATTCTTGGTAACTGTGGGCATGTCTCTTCGATTAGGCACTTCAATATTGCAGACAGCAATTGTTCTTTGTTGGTGTAAATAAGGCAAATAGTCACTTGGTTTAAAACTAGCTTCGATTTATACTTGCTACAGCTATTGTTAGCAGTACAGCCAGTGTGCATTTTCTTCTCACAACTCTATAGGTGTGATTTTGGATGCATGTGAGCTTCCCCCAAATGCCGGTTAGAAAATGGATGGATGCTTAAAGGACATCTGTGGACATGCACGTTGCAATCTGAAATTGAATGTGAAGCCCCTGTACCATTTTATCTCCTGTTAGAAATTTGTGACACTGCAAGTTAAATGATTAAATTTAATGTTTTCAAGTCTCATTTCTCAAAGTATGCACAGATTTTTTTCGGACTTAACTCCATAATGAGATAAAAGTGGCAATCATGAGAGGCTGTGTGGGCATATGTTTTGCCTTTTTTATTTTTAAATAATGCAATAGCATTACCATAGTTACATGCTGAAATTCTCTTGCCTAAACCTCAATGTATTTCCAGACTTGACTTCTGCTGTTTTTCATCTCAATTGTGTTAATACTGTGCTGTAGCATCACCACTTTGAACTCTTTTCATATGTGGTTTTTACTCATGTTCTTCTCATGTATGATTGTGATTTACTCATATTCATCTTTTGATGTCACACACAGTTGTATTCAGTGCAAGGCAAAAACAAATCATTGGCCTTCCTGTTCTAGTACTTTTGAAGGGGACAGTATTATAGGTTACAACACACAATTATTTGATCACAATCGTTTTATCTTTTTGTCATGCAGCTACTTGCACCGTGATGAACATTCAGACAAGCAAATTCACTGGGCATATCATAGCAGTTTGGTTGTACAGTACAGTGGTGTATGCATCAGTTTCTCTATACATGTCAACGTTTGATGACCAGTTCACATTGTCATCAGTATCACTTGATTCAACTAATGGTTCTGTTTCAATCTGTTCTAAAACTGTCTTTATAGCTTCTCATTTACATGCCACTGTCTTTTGGTTGAAGGCTCCACACCGCTCATGAATATTGATGAGTTACTTTAGAGTGGCAAAATGCACTATCCACTAGAAGGCAGAAGATTACTGTCCCAAGAGTTATTCTGGCATAACACCCTAAAGCAGATTATTACACGTCACCCCAAGTCTGACTTGGGAAATTCCAAGTCCAAGTCACTCTTAGGGTTAGTGTCATTTAGATTAAATCAATTATTCTCTTTGTTTTAAAAGGTTAGCTACAGATTTACACCAGTTTGATTATATTATTGGAAGTCATGTGTTGGTTGGCTGTGCTTTGCTTGCACATGATGAATTCAGTAAATCAGAAACTAAGGGCAGAACCTGCAGGACATGAACCTCTCACCTAATTTGCTCTACAAATCCTGCAGTGACAGCTTCCATGAGTGAGGTAAAAGATAGTTGTACTGCTTTCACTTAAAGTTTGCTACTGAAGGAGTGTTTCTGGTGAGTTTAAACTAAGTTATATCTGTTATATTCCTGTCAGTAGAAATTTATAAATAAGCCTGCTTCTTGATATATGTGCTGTTGCCTCAGCAAAGCAATTCTAAATGAGCTTTACTGATGCCTTTTTTCATAAGACATGCGGGCAAAGTGGCTTAGAATCTGAAATCCTAAAGGTTGTTACTTGAGTAATACTTGTTAACCAGAATAAGTTACTTAACAGGATATATGTTGCAACAGTTTAACCAGTGTTTCTCAATGTGTACAATACTGTATTTTGAGTGATGCTTAGTGGGAAAAACACTTTATTAACTTTTTAGATTTATGTTGTCCTTTGGGACATTTGTAATTATTAGTTTTCACATTAAAGATTGTTTTAATGATATTACAAACTAGCTGTATTTCCTTGCTTTGTAAAGGAGATCTCCTCAGACAATAGGCCTTGGTTATAGTGTTGAGTGTAAATAACGGAGTACTTTTCAGTATACAATATTTTTTGCCCCTGGGTCTAGTATTGTTAGTTCACTGGAGTTCCCATGCAGGCACGAGGAGAACATGCAAACTCCACGTAGGGAGGATCTGCCACTGTGCCACTCTGCTGCCCACTCAGGAACATGCTATATGCACATGAATAAAGTATTCCTGCTGTAGATTAATTCCTGCTTCTCCTATTGACTTGGCTTTTGTTGATGGTAACTGACAAAACACTTTTTTAGAGGAATTAGTAGGAATTTTGGGTATAAATATAATTTCACACTGTATCAGATCCTGTAAAAGTTGTAGCTTTAGTCAGAACTGAATGTAACACTTTGATCTGTAATCTTTTACTGTTAAGTTTTGGAGGGTTTAGATCAAGAGCAATATACACTGAATTGCAGTTTCCTTTAACTTATTATGTATAGCATTGACATTTACAGGCTGCACATTGTGTGGCCCATTGAATGAACTCAATGTTTTAAGTACTGTACAGATTAAAAAAGGTGAAAAGAAATAATATCATGAACTATGTACAATGTCCATCTTCTCTATTTTATGACCAAGGGGGACTCCTTTAGTGATCTGTGCAAATGTTTAATCTGACCAGGGCATGAATTGCTCCCAGTTTCTGTTGTACACAGGGCTTGAAGTGGGCTGGTGCACTGTACTGCCAGTCCCGTTTTTCTTTGCAATGCAGAACATTGCAGCACACCACAGTCTGACCTTGGAGAGGACAGTCCAGTTCTCCAAAATATGTATTTTGTCACCAAGCTGAAACTCTGCCACCCCCATCGACCACTTCCTAAAGTTTATGTATATAAGAGTGCTCGACAATTCAGTCTGTCTTAAATTTACATGTATTTTTTTCTTCATTGAAGAAGAAGAAGCCAACAGATAAGGACTACTTCATGTACCCAAAGAGGCCACTTGTTAACCACATCTTCTTTATGTTTCGCCTAATGTTTTTCATCCATTTCACATCTCATTTTCCATGAAGCTCGCCACCTTGTCTCTTTTTCCTGTGCAGGACAGCTGCCCTTTTTCACTTGCCACAATAGTGCTGCTCTGATTGTTGTGTTCATTTGCATGAACTGCAAGCCACATTATTTTGTGCTATTTACATTCTCAGCGCTCAGCAGTAAAAAGGGAAGCGCTACCTAAGAATACCCAACTCGGTAAAGCTTTATTACCAGCAAATATTGAGAAATAAAAAGAGCGGTTGCTAATTTTCAGTTTTCTATAACATCACCAAATTTCAATCATATCCATCAGGGCATTTTTCAGATTTTTAAGTACAGTAATCCCCCGCTCTATCGCGGTTCAGCTATCACGCCCCTGCAATATCGTGGAAAAATTCAATAAGTACATCCTACCTGTAGTGTACTTTGCAGCCAATTCATAACAAAGCATACGGTTTTCAGCACACAAAGACTTTCGCATTACAGCACCCAGATGATTTCTTACAAAGCCCGTTATTGGCTGAAAGAGGACACTCAACCAATCAGAGCAGATTTTATTCTCTTGGGCTCTGATTAGCTGCTGCTAACGTGGTGTAATCTCGCAAGAACAGCGAGTGTGGGTCCTAGACGAATCGTGTATCGCGTACCTTGCTTGTGGTCCGACTTTTGTGAGCAAACTTTTGTGAGCTTTTTGTTTGTTTTAAGCCCTACAATGGCTACCAAGCATCCATCATCTTCTGGTAGCAGTGAGCCTAAGCTCCAGAGGAAGACCTTGACCATACAGGAGAAGGTAAAACTGATGATGATTATTATTATGTTATCATATCTTTAGCCCGACATCTGTGTATCATATGTGTATCCAAAGTGTGTTTTAATAAGTTTACATGTGTTTAGAACATGTGGGAGGGGTATTTTAAGGCTTAAACTATAAAAAAAAAAAATGTGGTCTTTCTATATCGCAAATTTTCACCTATCGCGGGTGGGTCTGGAACATAACTTCCACGATAGGCGGGGGATCACTGTATTTAATTTTCCTGTTGTGGGGAGGGGGCTACCCCTAAATATCAAAATTTCAAAATATCCTGTCCTAGCTCATACCAACTGACTTGGATGTATCATCCTGCCAAATTTCAGCTTTCCAACTAAACTGAAATATTATTTTTGTTGATGAATAAGTGACTCAGTCAGTCAGCTTTGCATTTTAAATTTATTATTGAATAACTGTGTTCCATATTTGATCACTTTAAAGAGAATGATGAGTAGATTTCATTCTATAATGACTCCAAGGGTATCAGACAGGAAAGTGAAAAAAAATAAACATAAGTATTTTTTGAGAAAAAATAAAATTGCAGACCATTAAGACTGGTTTCCTCTAACCTTGTGTAGGTAATAATTAGTGTAAGCTTGGAGAAATAAGTATGGTGTATGATTTTTTAATTACATTATTCCAGGTCTAGCACAGATTAGGGCAGAAATTAAATGAAGACTTATTTTTTTTTATAAATTTTAGTATGTTTGAGTTTATTCTTTTTCATTTTTAATTCTAATTCATTATATTTTGAAGGTGTTTTTTCCTTTACATGATACATTTATAAGATTTGCAGTGGCATCTCATCCAGGATTAGTTCTTCCCTTGTAGATAGATAGATAGATAGATAGATAGAGTGCCCGATGCTGTGAAATCTATAAAATGGGAATGGATCGATGATGATTTGTTTCAATTTGTATATCTCAGCTGAATGAATAGTAATAGTGAATAGATAAAATGTAATCAACAAATTCAGGAGAACATACTTTTGCCCTTGATTGCATAATACTGTTAAGCATAGTTTGATTTTGAGATTTAGCAGATTGTATACTAAAGAAAGCTGTTCGGTTAAACAGATTTCAGTGAATTCAGGCACATGTTTGCACTTAAAAAAATAGTACCAGCCACACTGGTGTAAACCTTTCTGTGATGTAAAATTCTTGCTCTGTAATGCACTCACAATTGATCTAGTTTTGTAAATGTCTGACTTACTTGTACATTATTTTTCCTTTTATTTACCTTTCATTTTAGATGACTGCGACTTTGTGCTTGCACAACAAACTGTGGCTAGAATGGGAAACCCTGTGAAGGAAAAGAAGGGCTCTATAACACAGGACGAGGTACACTCTATAACTGCTAGCAATCATACAGAGGTAAATTCTGTTTGGCACCCAACAATAAAAAGCAAAATTAGAATGAAGATAGTGTTGCATATACATAAATAACAGTGTAACAGCAGCATGATGTTTCTTTTTAAAAAATTACTTAAAAACACTTTAAAACTTCATGAAGATGAGCCAAATTCAGAGACACCCAGCAGAGTGTGGGTGTTTAAATTTCCAGGGTAATTTTAACAACTGCCCACTTTTTAAGCTGTCAGAAAATAAGTATCTTTTCTAAGAAACTACAGTACTATATAGATGTTATTTTTTATTGGTGGCATTATTTGGGACTATTTAAATTATTAATTGACCTTGACAATTTTTTCCTGATAAGAAAACACAAATTTGTTTAACCCACATTATGAAAGGTCAGATAAATAATGTACTGGGATCAAAAGGCAAGTTGACTCTGGTATTGCTTCCTTTGAACAGCAATCAAGGGATGAAACATAGCAGGAAGTAGAGAAATGTCAGCAAACTATAGTGAGACACTTAAGTATTATTTTTACAGCATATTTTTGATAAAAATAGCATTCTATAAAATTAGCTTCAAAAAGACAGCAGATGTACTTATGAGTTATGATTACACTCCCACTTATTAGACATTTTAAATTGTAATAACAAAGTAATTGTACTACATGAGTACAATGAATTATAAAAAGGATAAGGTTTATCTATTGATATGTTTACTATTTTAGTTGTTTCTTTGATTTTGTTGTTTTATGCATTTGCTTTTTGTAAATGAACTCCTTCTTAAAACACATTGGTTTTATTTTAATGCTGCTTTGTGGTTCTGGTCTGGAAAACTCTTCTATGGGATGCTACTGTATTGCAGTTTATGTTCCACCAGATTTTTCACTCAGATTCTTAGCAAGACATAACAGTTGAGAAGTTTCCATTTTTGCAGTTTATTTATTTTTCATCCTAATACATTCCAATTAATTGTAAGTAATCTTTATTTCATTTTGCTTACTTACTGGATTTGGGCCTGCAGCATTTTCCTTGCCTATGCAATGGAGTCTGCAGTTGTTGTAATGTAATCAGATAAACATGCAACATATAAAATGCTGGCTGTTTGTTTGTCCTTTAATTTTGCTCTTTTGCCTGCCTTGTTTCTTTAACATGCAGTATCTAAGAGACCAGTGACACATGCGGACAACTTACCTTTGTTGGTACAGCTTGGGAAATGTATTGATTCAAACTCTTTTTCTAGAAATTACATACGATTTTTAAATATTGTCTACATCAGAAGTTTGTAATGCTCTGTGTGTCTAGAAAATAATCCAGTGTGAAGTGAATACACCCTTAAATCGACCTGTATACTATAACTATGAGCGAATATACACTTCATTTTCAGTTTGTTTTATCATTCTTTGCACCTCTTGCTATTATAATACTACCAAAAAATAAATGTGCTATGTGTGTGTACAAATTCGTAGCATATGAAAGTGCACAAAAACTGAAACGATAATAACATCAGATTTTTCTGCAACAACACAAAGACAATGAATTTTGGCAAAAAAAGAATGTATTTATCTGTTAGATATATCAATGAAAATGCAGACAACATTAAATAATGCAGATATTTGTTAAGCATACCAAGAACAGGGGGGTATTTTTCGTACGTGGATTACTCGTTTAGCCGGATGTAATTGTTGACGATTTGGCATGATCCTGGATCTGTCGGTTTTTCGAGACTCTTTCTGGATGTGTTGTCATAGCAACACATCCAAATCCTCAAACCTGCTTGGAGCAGGTTTGTTCTATGTAAACAAGGATTAGCTCACACACACAGTCAGTGTCAGTGCATGGAATTCATTCAGTCATGGCTACACCGTTCATGAATGAGCGACCAATTGATATCAGTGTGCAAATTATAAGAAGAGAATTTCATATAGAGAGGGTTTCGCGCAATCGGCAAGATCCTTTATTGCTCCCGGAGGAAATTCTTTTCGAAAGATACCGCTTTAGCCGAGGGGGAATATTGTACCTCAAAGATTTATTAGCACCTTATATTCGAAGTCAAACTAGGCGAAGTCGGGCTCTCACAATCACACAGACAGTATGCATTGCTTTGAGGTTTTTTGCAAGCAGCACTTTTTTATATACTGTACGCGATGCGGAAAATCTATCCAAAAGTGCAGCTTGCCAGGCAATTCGTAAAGTCTGTTTGGCTCTGAAATATTTCCTTCGGGTTTTCATAGTGTTTCCTGGACACCTGCGCGTGCAGACAATAAAAGAGGCATTTCATGCCATTACAGTTAGGCAACACACAGGCAAAAACACCCACAGTTCCATGAAGAATCTCACAATCAGCCTAACATTCTAATTACCCAGGATTTCCAAATGTGATTGGGGCACTGTATTGTACGCAGATCCGAATAATCAGACACAGTGTCTTCATCAAATATTTGACCTTTGTCAATATCTCATTGGTCAGACACAGGCATTCCCTGCAACTGACCCAACAAAAAAGAGGGCTTTATGAAACATACCTATGGCACACATCGATGACAAATATATGCAATGACCATCCTTTACCTGAAATGAAGTGACCACTGCATTCTGCCACTGGTTCTGAGGAGGAGCTTTGCCCTGGAATGCCCTCAAAAACAGGACGATGGGCATTTTGCTGGATAGCCAACTCTTCTGCAGGGGTTAGGTCTGGACCGTATGGACCTCCACCTGTTTTTTGCTTGCCTGCCTTCTTATTAGCTTTAGAATTAATGTTTTTTTTATATTATATGATTCTTTATGTCAGCAATTCTTTAAATAGTCATATACCAATATTTACCAGTTTGAAGTATATTCTTGTACTTCACTTTAACCTGTTTCCATGTTCTCCTTGTGCTCACGTTTAATCTGGAATTATGACATATTAAATATGAATTTACATGCATATTTAATATATTAAATGTGAATTTCCCCTTGGGATTAATAAAGTATCTGTCTATCTGTCTATCTAATTAATCTGACACATATGAAATGAAACTCTGCATTCATTAAGTACAATGCACACTACTTAGCATTTAGTTTGTCGGCCACTTTTTGCCAGCCGTCTTTTCTGGTTTGGGCTGCTTTTGCAGTGTTACCGCTTGTGCATATTAAATCTTGAAATCCTTTGAGTAACTAATTAACTAACTAACACCCACCCACCCAGCTTGTGAGAAAAAAATGCGCCCGTTCTTTCATCATTTTGTTGCAGCCTATCAAAGACTTGCTGATCATGTTTTCTAGACTCAATATACATTGGCTTTTCACTCAGCTCGGGGCCGCGCATTCATCTCGGATTATTACATCCTGCTAGACTAATCTGCTACACGGCTGCGTTTGAAAAACCGACTTATCCCTGATGAGTTTCACCGGCATTAATGATTAGGAATCTGGTTGGAACAAAACCCTGCATCCACAGGGGTTCACCAGGACCGAGTTTGGGAAACACTGCTGAACACAGACGAAACCGACTCAGGTGAGGAGTTGGGGCGGGCAAAGTGGTTGCAGCTATTGATTATTCAGTGTTGTTTGTCTGGGTGTCTGATCTGCTTGACGGGATCATAAATAAAAGGAAAACAATGTGAAGGCAATGTCATAGGTGATCCTGTGGTATAGCGGGTCCACAGCTCCCCTTCAGAAGGCCATTTTTAAATAAATAATCATCGCACTCACAGCGTAGCGAGGGGCGTGGAAGTGTGGCTGAAACGGTTTCCGGGTGGAGTCGTGCTGCAGGCATTTCTCCCCTGTGCAGTGTGCGAGCGAGTGAGGAGACAGAGAAAGCCGGTACGTTAGAGTGAGCAAGAGCAAGCTCGAAGGCAATGTGTTCCTGTGGTATAGCGGGTCCATAGCTCCCCTACAAAATGCCATTTTTAATCCGGCGACTGAGAGTAGTGGAGTCAGGCACAGAGAAGGTCAGCTGCTGAGAGAGTGTCTTGACTGTTGCAGGGCCTGCATCGGTGAAGCAGGTGAGACGCTAATGAAAAAGAGGCACAGGGCTTATTGGTTTTTAAAGACTGCTTTCTTCATTGTGTTTTAACCTCAGTTTTAAAGGATTGCGCGGCTCTCTCTCGCGCGCTGCCTGTGTGTGTGCATCTGTCTCTCTGTGGCGCTGCCTGTGTGTGTGCGCGGCTCTGTCTCTCGGGCTGCCTGTGTATGCCTCTGTCTCTCTCTCTCTGGCGCTGCCTGTGTGTGTGCGCGGCTCTCTCTCTCGCACTGCCTGTGTGTGTGCGCGGCTCTCTCTCTCGCACTGCCTGTGTGTGTGCGTCTGTCTCTCTCTGGCGCTGCTTGTGTGTGTGCGCGGCTCTCTCAATCACGCTGCCTGTGTGTGTGCCTCTGTCTCTCTCTGGCGCTGCCTGTGTGTGTGCACGTCTCTCTCTCTCGCGCTGCCTGTGTGTGTGCGTCTGTCTCTCTCTGGCGCTGCTTGTGTGTGTGCGCGGCTCTCTCAATCACGCTGCCTGTGTGTGTGCCTCTGTCTCTCTCTGGCGCTGCCTCTGTGTGAACCAAGGTTCCACTGAGGTTGACTAATGAAAAGTCAACGTGGCTCAGAGCTGCATGTGGACTGTGGCACAGACAAACAGAAATGACAGCATGTTTTCCGAGGCGTTGTATCCAATGGTCTTAGAGTTGGTGGGCGTGGCTCCTTCCTGCGTGCTTTCATAGGTGTCTTGCCCGCTCTGGCGGCGGCTTAGAGAATCTATATATGGCTCCTTCCTGCGTGCTTTCATGGGTGTCGTGCCGCTCTGGCAGCAGCTTAGAGAATTATATATATAGATAAAAAAATAATCGATTCTTGAGTAGCTATAATGCACTGGTGAGTAGAATGAATATGTTCTTGAGTTTGGGTTAAGAAACCTCCAGGGGTCTGATTAGTTGTGGTTATTTAAGAACTGTGTAATTGTCTTTGCAGTGTTAGATGTTGTACCCCCTGTCAAAGGAGTCCTATCTACGAGTGGATTTAAAACACAATTAAAGTCCCCAGCCATTATAATTTTATGAGTGTTCACATTGGGAATGGATGCAAATAGATTTTGCATGAATTCCTTATCATCAACATTGGGTGCATAGACATTTATCAAAATCATTTTACTGTTAAATAAGTTGCCCATGACCATCACATATCTCCCTTCAGGGTCCGATACTACATCTGATGCTACAAATGGAACTGTTCTGTGTATGAGAATTCCCACCCCTCTAGTTTTCTTTGTAAAGCTGGAATGGAACATTTGGCCAGTACAGTCTTTTTGTAGTCTGAACTGTTCCTTGCTTAGTAAGTGGGTCTCCTGTAAAAATACTATTTTAGCGTTTAAGCCTGTTAGGTGAGAGCATACTTTCTTTCTATTTATTTCGTGATTCATGCCTTTAACATTCCAGCACAGAAAGTTAACTGTCCCATCATGGAGACATTGATTCTGAGTTTTTTAATGTCATTTTATAGTCTTAAGTAGTAGTGAGGCAGTTTTAATCTTAATTTCAAAATTCCCCATGAGTTATTGCATTTTAGCCTATTGTTGCATTGATATTTATAGTTATAAGGATTAGAAGAATAGATTAGATATAGCCTGCTCTCCTTCTCTCCCCCCTTTATCCCCCCTGACCCCTCTCCCCCCCCCCCCCATTTTGCCTCCCCACTTGAGACTTGATCCCACTTTGAGATGTCCCGGTCCTCTGACATACAAAGAGACAGAGCACGTCCAGAACAAAACAAACCCCACCCCGCAGCGGCATTAGAGAATTAAAACAACGAGATATCTATTGCAGCTGAATTCTAAATACTATCTGCCGAAAATATAATCATTAACAGTCTTTAAGCTTAAAATAATCTTCAGCAATTCAGTACTGCACCCTCCACCCATCCTTCTGCTGATACCAACATAGGTGAGAGTTTACCCCAACCCACAATTACAGCAGCCCAGGTAAACAGAGAGCTGAGGAGACTTTGTGCTAGCAAAGCAGCGGGTCCAGATGGAGTATTGCCACAACTGCTGAAGGCCTGTGCGTTGGAGCTGGGGAGTCCTCAACAGCGCATCTTCAACCTGAGCCTGGAACAGAGGAGAGTCTCGAGGCTTTGGCATCACCCCAGTCCCAAAGGTATCACATCCAGGTGAGCTGAATGACTTCCGGCCTGTTGCTCTGACGTCACATGTGATGAAGACCATGGAGCGTCTGCTGCTTCACCACCTGGGGCCACAGGTCCACCATGCTCTCGACCCTCTGCAGTTCGCATACCAGGAGAAGGTGGGAGCAGAGGATGCCATCATCTATATGCTACACCGATCCCTCTCCCACTTGGACAGAGACAGTGGTGCTGTAAGAATTATGTTTTTGGACTTCTCTAGCGCCTTCAACACCATCCAACCTCTGCTCCTTATGGACAAGCTGGCAGAGATGGGATTAGATTCATACCTGGTAGCATGGATCGTGGTCTATCTTAAAGACAGACCTCAGTATGTGCGTCTCGGGAACTACAGGTCTGACATTGTGGTCAGCAACACAGGAGCGCTGCAGGGGACTGTACTTTCTCCAGTCCTGTTCAGCCTATAGATAGATAGATAGATAGATAGATACTTTATTAATCCCAATGGGAAATTCACATTCTTCAGCAGCAGCATACTGATACAATAAATAATATTAAATTAAAGAATGGTAATAATACAGGTAAAAAAAAAAAAAAAAAACAGACAATAACTATGTATAATGTTAAATATTAACGTTTACCCCCCCTGGTGGAATTAAAGAGTCGCATAGTTTGGGGGATCTACATATACATCGGACTTCCAATACAACTCGGAGTCCTGCCATGTGCAAAAGTTTGCTGATGACACTGCTGTCGTGGGCTACATCAGGAGTGGGCAGGAGGAGGAGTACAGGAACCTAATCATGGACTTTGTTAAATGGTGTGACTCAAACCACCCACAACTGAACACCAGCAAAACCAAGGAGCTGGTGGTGGATTTTAGGACGCCCAGGCCCCTCATGGACCCCGTGATCATCAGAGGTGACTGTGTGCAGAGGGTGCAGACCTATAAATACCTGGGAGTGCAGCTGGATGATAAATTGGACTGGACTGCCAGTACTGATGCTCTGTGTAAGAAAAGACAGAGCCGATTATACTTCCTTAGAAGGCTGGCATCCTTCAACATCTGCAATAAGATGCTGCAGATGTTCTATCAGATGGTTGTGGCGATGCAGTGGTGTGCTGGGGAGGCAGCATAAAGAAGAGAGACGCCTCACTCCTGGACAAACTGGTGAGGAAGGCAGGCTCTATTGTAGGCATGGAGCTGGACATTTTTACATCTGTGGCAGAGCGACGGGCACTGAGCAGGCTCCTGTCAATCATGGAGAATCCACTGCATCCACTAAATAGTATCATCTCCAGACAGAGGAGCAGCTTCAGTGACAGACTGCTGTCACTGTCCTGCTCCATTGACAGACTGAGGAGATTGTTCCTCCCCCACAGTATGCGACTCTTCAGTTCCACCCGGGGGGGTAAACGTTAACATTATACAAAGATATTGTCTGTCTGTATACCTGCATTGTTACCACTCTTTAATTTAATATTGTCCTTATCAGTATGCTGCTGCTGGAGTATGTGAATTTCCCCTTGGGATTAATAAAGTGTCTGTCTGTCTGTCTATGTAATAATGCTTCAAGCCTCTTTTTTGAGCTCCTTTGGCAGTAGCTTCTGTCTCTACCAATGAGGATCCACCTTCTTTCACTCTAACAGAGCTGAGAGATCAAGAATGATTGTTTCCTCTGCATTAGGAGGAACTGGCTTGCTTTCCTTTTCATTTTTGGGCTCACCATCCCCTGCAACTTTCTGAATCCCTTATAGAGCTTGTGAGTTTCCCCACCCAGTAATGTTAATAACCAAATCAGTGTATTCACCTCTACTATTTGGCTTGTTGCCTCTATGGGTGTTTTTTGCTTCTGCCTGGCCATTGGTTGCTTTGGCCTTCAGATTCTTCCATCTAAATTTTACTTGATCGATGGTCCTCTTCTGGCCAGACTCTGTGGCATTCATATTCTGGGTGATTTTATCCCAAATGTCTTTTTTCTTCTTCATAGTTAGCTCCACACCCTTAATAGAATTAAAATGTCCTACTGTTGAGGCATAATGACACCTAACACCCTCCAGCAGTGCATGTGAAATTAGGATGGTTCCATCTTGTTGGTGTGGTGAACAGAATTTATAGACCATGATTATGATTGATTAACAGAAAACAAGCTGAACCACATCAGCTAATTGATGTTTAAGTGTTTATATACAGTATAAAATCGAACAAATCAACTGTGAGTGATGTGGTGAAAGCTGTGTCAATCACTTTGGCCAGTCTGAGCAGTAACTTTTTAGAACAAACGCAAGTTCTTACTTTTGAGGAACATGCATAGCACTATTGGGGTTATCTAAAGCACTCGTGTATATACAAGCAACCCATGAGAGAGAGTGGGAGTACATCAACAGGGGAAGCACAGTATAAACATAAAACTAATGAGTGATGCTGACCTCATAATCACAAACTGTGTTGTGAAGTGGCCTGGGTTTGTCAATGATGCACGTATCCTGAGAGAAAGTGCTCTATACAGAGAGCTCCATATTAAGAGACATTGTCTATCCACTCCTACCATGGCTGGGGACCCCTTTTCTTGCACAATACACACCTAATCAGGCATGCTTGAACACTGCTCTTTGCAGAACAAGATGTGCTATTGAGTGTTTAAATGGAGTTCTGAAAAGGTGCTCTGCATGCATTAACTACTTGCGTGTAGAACCACAATGAGTATGCAACATAATATTTGCCTGTTTTATCTTGTATAATATTGCTAACAAGTGGAATGTCCATCTCTGTGAAGATGTTTATGATGCACCAGAGCCTGCTGAAAACTCAGACACACCTCCAGCTTTCCCTGAGAATGACTGACTGGACATTAAAGGATGCCATTACTATTTTTTTTTGTCATTGTAATTAATATAAAGTATGAAATGAAAGTTCAAATTGAATAACTTTTGATTTTGACAGCTATTTGGAGAATTATTTTAGGGGGACGAAATAATTTTTTTTACCTTACTGTTCTGAAAGGTGTAATAGCCTATTTTTTACTTTATCTTCTTTATCACTGTAATGGTAAATAAATCAGGTGCAAAATATAAATAAGTAAATGTGTACAGTACACCCCCAAATTTCACGGGGGTTACGTTCCTAGAGTACTTGCGAATTGTGAAAAACCACGAATTTTGGATGTGGTTAAAAAAAAATTTCTATTTTTATAGTTTAAACCCTAAATATGCCCCCAAAACACTTTAATTTAATTTCAAACTCAGATTAATACATTACCTGAAAAAAGAATGTAAAGGTAAACATGCATACTTTACAGTACTGTACTGCTATGTCTCCCGCAGTGCTAGAATGTAAAACACTAATGTTACCGCTATATGTACTGTAATTCATGCAAGTGCATTTTCATTGCCAGAAACCTTAGAAGGTGCAGGGCGTTTCAATGGCATCTTGGGGCTTTAAGCCTTAAACTGCCACATACTTGGGGGTTAATGCATCCCTGGACGGCAAATACTTTTTTGCTGCACTTTAAGTAAACGTCACAATTCACAAAGAAAAAATGAAATTTTAATGGAACACATTTTTTTTCATGCAAAGAGCATCTCAATTACTGCAACACTGATCATTTTACACACTGCTAATGAACTGTAAAAACTATTTAAAAAACTACTGGAACAATATTTACAAGGTGTAACTGATGCCTTGGATGAAATCACCGAGCCAACTGCGCTTGAACTGGCTGCACGCAAGCACACACAGGTAAACGCTGATGCTTGCATGCTAGTCTAGTACAGCGGCTTAATCCCAGGGACAGTGAGGCTGCAGGGTGTCACGCTTGGGTCACAGAATTGCACAGAAACACAAGAGATTGTGGAGACAGGAACTTTATTCAAACACTTTAAACAAACATGTCTCTTTCAGAAGTAAAACGAGCTCAGTATGCAGTTAGTTCTCGATTAAAGAATAGGCAAACATCATAGGAGAGAACAATGGGAGTGGGACCTGCAACAGGAGCAGATGATATCTGGGGGAGGAGAGAGAAACAAAGCAATCAGCCAAAAAGGACAGGTGCTGTTCAGGCTTTTAAGTATGCGTAGTGTCGCACGAGAAACATATCACGCGACAGAGCAGCCGCAAGTAAGCCCAGCAAGTAAGGGAGCAATGTGAAAGTAGTCTGTCAGCGTTTTTTAAGGAGCGTCCATGTCTTCTAGGGGTGCGTTCAGACCCTCTGCTCACAAGGGGCTGTCAGTGGTCATGAGCTGGCTGCTCGAATGTACGGCACTGATTAATCAGCTCCTGCGTGCTTGCAAATGGCACTGGGAAACGACTATAGCCGGTTGTGGCGGTTTAAGGGTTCAGAGAAACAAAACGGAAAACACAAGAACACTCAGCTGGAGATGCATCACAGTCAATCAGCAGCAAGGAAAAATGAATAACACTGTAGCGGTCTGGTGCCGCTAAGATTCACACCATCAAGAAGACAGCGATTTATTTATTTTTATGGTGGAGATTCCAGGGACGCACCCATTTTTGGTCCGACCCGCACACACAAACGGAGACACAAACAAAGCAAACTGGTAATCAAACAGCAAATAAAGAATGTAATGAAAGCAAATGCAAACAACGATACCACCCCTGTTCCCCTTACGGCCATTACACATTAAATACAACAAAGCACAAAGAAAACACACACAGTAAATCGTGAATAGCGTTCATGAAAAATGGCAACGGATGAAATGTAATGATGAAAATAGATAGTCCAGAGATCCGCACTTTGAATGGGAATGTAAAGATAGTCCTACCGCTAGTTCCTGAAATGGTGAAGACAGGTGGACGGGTTCAGGAGCGCTCCTTTCTTTTTAGGATGTCCATGAATCCACTTACAGTCCTCATGTACACAGGCAGACGGCAGACAATTTAGACGCCAATCATGAAACAATCCAGGACAAAACGAATAAGTACAGGTAACCCAAAGGCAGGCAGACAGACAGGAACTTGAAACACAAATTACAAAAATTTTTTTTTTGCATTTGGTCACCCGCCCCTTTTTTAAAAGCCGTGCTGACATCCTTTGACCCCTACAGCTCCAGCACCCTCAGCAGAAGACCAATCGGAGCCACTGCGGGGACTCCTGGAAGTTGTAGTTTCAAATTCTATTGGCTACTTTCACCATCCCAAGCTGCATTTTCCTCTACAGTTGGTTCCTGTCCTCTCTACAGTACGGTATTGCCACTTTAAAAGCCATAAAAATTGCGGAGGATATTTGCGGTTTCTGCTAACAATTATTAGATAGGTTCTAAGGAAAAATCCGCAAATGACTGAGGCCGCAAACTCTGAACCGCGACTTCACGGGGGTCTACTGTATATAGTACATGATAACAATTTTGTTTATTTGACCAATTTAAATTACACTTTTGTTCCTGAAGCCTACCCTGATTCCACCCTAAGGCTTGAATTAGAATAACCCTGATTTTTTGGATAAAAGTTATCCCACCCCTCCTCGAACCGCCACCTTATCGTGGTGGAGGGGTTTGCATGTCCCAATGATCCTAGGAGCTCTGTTGTCCGGAGCTTTATGCCCCTGGTAGGGCCACCAAAGGCAAACTGGTCCTAGGTGAGGGATGATACAAAGTGCGATTCAACACAACATCCTATGATGAATAAAAAATTTGGACGGCATTTTCCCTTGCCCGGACGCGGGTCACCAGGGCCCCCCCTGTGGAGCCAGGCCTGGAGGTGGGGCTCGATGGCGAGCGCCTGGTGGCCAGGCTTGCACCCATGGGGCTCGGCCGGGCACAGCCCGAAAAGCAACATGGGTCCCCCTTCCCATCGGCTCACCACCTATGGGAGGGGCCAAGGAGGTCGGGTGCAGTGTGAGTTGGGTGGTGGCCGAAGGCGGGGACCTTGGCGGTCTGATCCTCGGCTACAGAAGCTGGCTCTTGGGACGTGGAATGTCACCTCTCTGAAGGGGAAGGAGCCTGAGCTTGTGTGCGAAGTTGAGAGGTTCCGGCTAGATATAGTCGGGCTCACCTCGACACACAGCTTGGACTCTGGAACCAATCTTCCTTCAAAGGGGCTGGACTCTGTACCACCTTGGAATTGCCCCCGGTGAGTGGCGCCGAGTGGGTGTGGCCATACTTATTGCCCCCCGACTTGGAGCCTGTACATTGGGGTTTACCCCGGTGGATGAGAGGGTAGCCTCCCTCCGCCTTTGGGTGGGGGGACAGGTCCTAACTGTTGTTTGTGCGTATGCACCGAACAGCAGTTCGGAGTACCCACCCTTTTTGGAGTCCCTGGAGGGGGTGCTAGAGGGCATACCTTCTGGGGACTCCCTCGTACTGCTGGGAGACTTCAATGCTCACGTGGGCAATGACAGTGAGACCTGGAAGGGTGTGATTGGGAGGAATGGCCCCCCCCCGATCTGAACTCGAGTGGTGTTTTGTTATTGGACTTCTGTGCTCATCACGGATTGTCCATAACAAACACCATGTTCAAGCATATGGGTGTTCATATGTGCACTTGGCACCAGGACACCCTAGGCCTCAGTTCGATGATCGACTTTGTGGTCGTGTCGTCGGATTTGCGGTCACATGTCTTGGACACTCGGGTGAAGAGAGGGGCGGAGCTGTCAACTGATCATCACCTGGTGGTGAGTTGGCTTTGATGGTGGGGGAGGATGCTGGTCAGGCCTGGTAGGTCCAAACGTGTTGTGAGGGTCTGCTGGGAACGTCTGGCAGAGCCCCCTGTCAGAAGTAGCTTCAACTCCCACCTCCGGCAGAACTTCGACCATGTCCCGAGGCAGGTGGGGGACATTGAGTCCAAATGGGCCATGTTCCGTGCCTCTATTGTTGAGGCGGCTGACCGGAGCTGTGGCCGTAAGGTGGTCGGTGCCTGTCGTGGCGGCAATCCCCAAACCCTTTGGTGGACACCGGCGGTGAGGGATGCTGTTAAGCTGAAGAAGGAGTCCTACCGGTCCCTTTTCTCCTGTGGGACTCTGGAGGCAGCTAATAGGTACCGGCAGGCCAAGCGGAATGCGGCTTCGGTGGTTGCTGAGGCAAAAACTCGGGCATGGGAGGAGTTTGGGGAGGCCATGGAGAATGACTTTCGGACGGCTTTGAGGAGATTCTGGTCCACCATCCGGCGTCTCAGGAGGGGGAAGCAGTGCAGTGTCAACACTGTATATGGTGGGGATGGTCTGCTGCTGACCTCGACTCGGGACTGTGGGTTTGGTGGGGGGAGTACTTCGAAAACCTCCTCAATCCCACTAACATGCCTTCCAATGAGGAAGCAGAGCCTGGGGACTCTGAGGTGGGCTCCCCCATCTCTGGGACTGAGGTCACCGAGGTGGTCAGAAAACTACTTGGTGACAGGGGCCCGGGGGTGGATGAGATACGCCTGGAGTTCCTCAAGGCTCTGGATGTTGTAGGGCTGTCTTGGTTGACTCGTCTCTGCAACATCGCATGGACATCAGTGACCGTGCCTCTGGATTGGCAGACCGGGGTGGTGGTCCCCCTCTTTAAGAAGGGGGACCGGAGGGTGTGTTCCAACTACAGAGGAATCACACTCCTCAGCCTCCCTGGAAAAGTCTATTCGGGGGTTTTGGAGAGGAGGGGCCATCGGATAGTCGAACCTCGGATTCAGGAGGAACAGTGGACCAGCTCTACACCCTTAGCAGAGTCCTGGAGGGTGCATGGGAGTTTGCCCAACCAGTCTACATGTGTTTTGTGGACTTGGAAAAGGCGTTCGACCGTGTCCCTTGGGAAATCCTGTGGGGGGTGCTCCAGGAGTATGGGGTACCGGACCCCCTGATAAGGGCTGTCCCTGTACAACCGGTCCCTGTACAACCAGTGTCAGAGCTTGGTCCGTATTGCTGGTAGTAAGTCGAACCCGTTTCCAGTGAGAGTTGGACTCGGCCAGGGCTGCCCTTTGTCACCGATTCTGTTCATAACTTTTATGGACAGAATTTCTAGGCGCAGCCAGGGTGTTGAAGGGGTCCGGTTTGGTGGACTCAGGATTGGGTCACTGCTTTTTACAGATGTCAGGCCGTGATCTTCAGCTCTCTCTGGATTGGTTCGCAGCTGAGTGTTAAGCGGCTGGGATGGGAATCAGCACCTCCAAATCCGAGACCATGGTCCTCAGCCGGAAAAGGGTGGAGTGCCCTCTCAGGATTGGGAGCGAGATCCTGCCTCGAGTGGAGGAGTTCAAGTATCTCGGGGTCTTGTTCACGAGTGAGGGAAGAATGGAGCGTGAGATCGACAGGCGGATTGGTGCGGCGTCCGCAGTGATGCGGGCTCTGCATGGGTCTGTCGTGGTGAAAAAGGAGCTGAGCCGTAAGGCAAAGCTCTCAATTTACCAGTCGATCTATGTTCCTACCCTCACCTATGGTCATGAGCTATGGGTAGTGACTGAAAGAACGAGATTGTGAATACAAGCGGCTGAAATGAGTTTCCTCCGTAGGGTGTCTGGGCTCTCCCTTAAAGATAGGGTGAGAAGCTCAGTCATCCGGGAGGGGCTCAGAGTAGAGCCGCTGCTCCTCTGCATCGAGAGGAGTCAGATGAGGTGGCTCGGGCATCTGATCAGTATGCCTCCTGGACGCCTCCCTGGTGAGGTGTTCTGGGCACGTCCAACCGGGAGGAGGCGCCGGGGAAGACCCAGGAGACGCTGGAGGGACTATGTCTCCCGGCTGGCCTGGGAACGCCTTGGGATTCTCCCAGAAGAGCTAGATGAAGTGGCCGGGGTGAGGGAAGTCTGGGTATCTCTGTTCAAGCTGCTGCCCCCGCGACCCGACCTCGGATAAGCGGAAGAGGATGGATGGAAGTTATCCCAATTCTACTAAAAGGTTTTGAACATCGCTAATTGAGGGTTTGATCTAGATTACAAACAAGATTGGATTACGTAATCCATCAGAAACTCATTTTAAAAATTTGATCCAATCCATTATCTAACATCTGATCAGATTACTTCTGAACAACACAGATCCAGGTGGGTGAAAAAATCATGGAATACAGCATGGTTGAAAAAAACCTATCACACTTTATCATGTGTTATAACAGGCAGGGACCATGCAAAAAGGTTTTGAGTATTCGTACCCCAAATACTTGAAAATATCCAAAAAAGAATGATGTCTTTACAGACCACGAGTTCAAAATGGGACTGATATAGATAGGAAAGATGGTGGATATATATGTTGGTGACAGGAAGAGGTAGGTTGGGAACCGGGAATGATGTCATCTGGAGCCGGGATCTTGGTAGTTGGAAGTGTTGTCATTAAGAAGTGGGTTCTGTTGAGGGTCTGTAGGAGATAAAGAGGAGAAAGTATTACTGGACAGCATCACCACTTGGCTTAGACGAGAAACATTTATTTTCAAACCAGTAAGCTGTCTCCTACTTGCACCTGTGACATGTGTGAAACATGATGTATATGTTTTAAGTTTAAAGTGACTGATGTTGTACACATCTGTATATACAGTTTGTTTAAGTCATGTAAAGATTTTTAGTTATATCTGAGACAAAATGTTATTAAGCAGTGTGTACTTTTTTTGAAGTATAGGGATCATGAAGCTCAGTGAGCTGTCTACATTTTCATCCTAGTACAGAGGTAAAAGGGTTCTGCATTTTTATAGGATGTATCCTCCTATGTTGAGGTAGATGTGGAAAAATTGCTAATGATCTGCAACCAAATCAATTTGTAAATATAGAAAAAAAAATCTAATAAATATCTCATAACCATTAAAAGCATAAATCACAGTTACTAATATGTTATTAATTATATTTGCTACTTTCTGTTTCAGTGTCCTGTACATGAAAAAAATTATATCTCATTCTTTCAAATAACTGTAAGAGTTGTCTGAGTCAGATTTTTCCCGAGAGATTTCAAAACTTCCAATAACATGGACCAACATTTTCTTTTCTTATCAACTGAAATATTTGTAAGTTGAGTGATGTGAATTTAATTGTATTTCAGTGGGTGGACACTGAAGTACTTGAAATGCAGCTTTTTGACCTACAGAGCGCTATACTTTAGACAGCATCATTTTGTAAGCAGCACATTTTATTTCAGAAAATAGAGGAGGATACGGTTGACATTTTCAGATTATGGAAATCATTCCTTGAAAGATTTAGATGCTTGAAGAAGGTTGCATTTGCCTTACTGACTTCTTTTTCTCTACATATTTGTGTGAGCAAGCCTTTTGTTATGTCAAGTTCATTTTTAGCCCCACTCATAGCTGATATTGGCACTTGATTTGAAAAAGGCTGCAGCCTCTGTTCTAGAGTTTAAAATTTAAGATACAAATGTCAGAGTACAAAAATGTTAACATAATGCAAGTACAGTGGAACCTCGGTGTGTGAGCATAATTCGTTCCGGAAACGTGCTCGTAGTCCAAAGCACTCGTATATCAAAGTGAATTTCCCCATAAGAAATAATGGAAACTCAGATGATTTGTTCCACAACCCAAAACAATTCATATAAAAATGATTAATACAAAATATAAAGTAAAAATACATAAAACAAATTAACCTGCACTTTACCTTTGAAAAGAATCATGGCTGGTGTGAATGAGTTTCTAAACTCTTGTGGGATTGCACCCAACGGGATGACACGTGGAAGAGCGTCCCAAAGCAATCACAGTCTCCCAGCGCTGTAGCAGTTCGCAGTAAAAGCAAATCCGAAAAGATCGCGGACATGCTATAAGTGCCTGCCGTCGATGGGTGATACAAGGAACATTATAAATGTGCAGGGCCCTCCTGACTGCTGTGTCTGTGTATAAATAACTGCGCTGTTGCTGTTTCAAGCTGAATAAAGCTGGCGTTGCTAAAGTACTGAGACTCAGCTTCGTGTTTTAGGGTGCAAGACGGGGACTCGCACGTCACAGCACACACACACACACGTGCGCGCACACACAGTCACAATGCTAATGCTGTAGTAAACAGTATACGCTCGTACGGATGTTGACTATATGAGTGAGGCACGCCAACTCAGACAGAGAATAGGAGATGATTGCCCACAGTCCCGCAGCGAGAGAGAGAGAGAGAAGAACCATCAGTTCAGTTGTGATCACATGACGCTCAGCAGACAAAGCGTATACATACTACTCGTATTGCAATACCTCGCTCGTTTATCAAGTCAAAATTTATTAAAAATTTTTGCTCGTCTTGCAAAACACTCGTAAACCAAGTTACTTGCAAACCGAGGTTCCACTGTATAAGTAAAATGCAAAACATTCTAAAATAAAATATTTCTGTATGTTCTTGTTGCTACTGGATATACCCTAAGTTCTTGTCTATAAGCCGGACTCATGTATTAGCCGGAGACCAAAAATCATACGAATTTTTAAAATAAAATCGTATCATAGATAAGCCGGACTCATGGATAAGCCGAACGTACTATAACCTATAACTAATAGAAGGGAGGGAGGTCAGTGGTCTCACTCGCGCCCATTTAATTTCTTTAAGGGGGGAGAGAGTGTGAGATATTGCCGTCTCTCTCACTCCCCGCATGGCGCGGTTGGAGCGGCCGGAGCGCGTTCTTTCTGCTCTGGGCGTCGCCGAGTCAACACGAGCGCGTAGCGGGCATTTAAATTGTGATTTTATATGTAAGCATATTTAAATATATATCGCGGATTTCTGCGGACAATGGGTCTTTTAATTTCTGGTGCATGCTTCCTCAGTTGGTTTGCCCAGTTGATTTCATACAAGGGACGCTATTGGCAGATGGCTGAGAAGCTACCCGGCTTACTGTTCTCTCTCTCTTGCGCTGACTATCTGTGATCCTGACGTATGGGGATTGAGCAGGGGGGCTGTTTGCACACCTAGACGATACGGACGCTCGTCTAAAAATGCTGAAAGATTATCTTCACGTTGCTATCTTTTGTAAAGCTGATTCCTGAAAAGACATGCTGCACAGTGCTTCGCATACTTAAAAGCTCGAAGGGCACGTATTGATTTTTGACTGAAAAACAAACTCTCCCTCTCTCTCTCTTTGTCTGCTCCTGACGAAGGGGGTGTGAGCTGCCGCCTTCAACAGCTTTGTGCCGCGGTGCTTCGCATACTTAAAAGCCAAACAGACATATTGATTTGTTTGCTTCACTCCTTTGAAGAGGAAGATATGTTTGCATTCTTTTAATTGTGAGACGGAACTGTCATCTCTGTCTTGTCATGGAGCACAGTTTAAACTTTTGAAAAAGAGACAAATGTTTGTTTGCAGTGTTTGAATAACGTTCCTGTCTCTCTACAACCTCCTGTGTTTCTGCGCAAATCTGTGACCCAAGCATGACAATATAAAAATAACCATATAAACATATGGTTTCTACTTCGCGGATATTCTTATTTCGCGGGTGGCTCTGGAACGCAACCCCCGCGATGGATGTGTAAGCCGGACTTATGTATAAGCCGATATTCTATTTTTTCATTTTCACAACTTTTTTCCTTAGATAAGCCGCGGCTTATTGACAAGAACTTAGGGTAATATATACTGTAGCTATATAAACCACTGATTGAACGCATTTCTCAGAAGAATTCAGGTAAATGTGCCCACATTTTCCTGGTACTTTTTCAGCATATATTTGCTATTTATTAATCCTTTTTAGGATTGGTTCTTGCATTTAATATGGTGCTGCAAGGATAAGCTTCAGCTCATGTGCACTTAAAATGAATTATAGGATATTGAAATGAATTGATGGGTGGGTTTTAAAATATGCAGGTTTACTGTAAAAATTAAGATCTCTGGAATATCAAAATCAGTTACCTTAAAAGCATGTCCATAAAACCCTCAAACACAAAGTCATACTTTAAACTTGGTTCCTGGTAAAAGTTGTAAAGATTGTTCCAGTTAGTTTTCTTAATTAGAGAATATTTTTCACTACTAATAGAACATATTTATTAACTTACTTTTTGTTCACTCATATGTTGATATTTAGGACAATGTATGACTTCTTTTAATCCTAAGCAGATGCATTTAGAATGATGTTTCTTTTTTCCTTAACATTAATATGCCAATTACAAGGGAAACAAAAGTCAGTTTAGACCTATTTGCATCTG
Source organism: Erpetoichthys calabaricus (assembly GCF_900747795.2). Classification (NCBI taxonomy): domain Eukaryota; kingdom Metazoa; phylum Chordata; class Cladistia; order Polypteriformes; family Polypteridae; genus Erpetoichthys; species Erpetoichthys calabaricus. The sequence goes on from NC_041405.2 coordinate 132,934,096, forward strand.
TTTGTGATTTTTTTAAAGTGTATGTTTCAAGTAACCATTTGAAAAGAAATAAGAGATCAAATTAAAACTCAGCACTATTCAATAATTAAAAATAGAGTATATAAAAACATATAGCAGAAACACAAATAATATTAAACCCAAAAAGTTGAGAGATTTGTAATAAACATAAAATACTCAATACGCATAACACATGTATACTGTATACAGTAATCCCTCCTCCATCGCGGGGGTTGCGTTCCAGAGCCACCCGCGAAATAGGAAAATCCGCGAAGTAGAAACCATATGTTTATATGGTTATTTTTATATTGTCATGCTTGGGTCACAGATTTGCGCAGAAACACAGGAGGTTGTAGAGAGACAGGAACGCTATTCAAACACTGCAAACAAACATTTGTCTCTTTTTCAAAAGTTTAAACTGTGCTCCATGACAAGACAGAGATGACAGTTCTGTCTCACAATTAAAAGAATGCAAACATATCTTCCTTTTCAAAGGAGTGCAAAGCAAGCAGTCAAAAAAAAAATCAATAGGGCTTTTTGGCTTTTAAGTATGCGAAGCACCGCCGGTACAAAGCTGTTGAAGGCGGCAGCTCGCACCCCCTCTGTCAGGAGCAGGAAGAGAGAGGAAGAGAGAGAGAGAGAGAGAGAGAGAGAGAGAGAGAGACAGATAAAAAAAATCAATACGTGCCCTTTGAGCTTTTAAGTATGCGAAGCTCCGTGCAGCATGTCCTTCAGGAAGCAGCTGCACACAGCCCCCCTGCTCACACCCCCCTACGTCAGCGCAAGAGAGAGAGAGGAAGAGAGAAAGTAAGCTGGATAGCTTCTCAGCCATCTGCCAATGAAATCAACTGGGCAAACCAACTGAGGAAGCATGTACCAGAAATTAAAAGACCTATTGTCCGCAGAAACCCGCGAAGCAGCGAAAAATCCGCGATATATATTTAAATATGCTTACATATAAAATCCGCGATGGAGTGAAGCCGCGAAAGGCGAAGCGCGATATAGCGAGGGATCACTGTACAGTCAAGAAAAAACAGTTTGAGGTTATTTCAATACTGTGAAAAATGTAAGATAGAGTTTTTTTATCTGCTTTGACTTCTACAAAGATCAAGTGTAACCAGTGCAAACAAGAGAATGAAAATAAGATAAACATTGAAAACAATTACAGTGGAACCTCGGTTTGCGAGCATAATTCGTTCTGGAAACGTGCTCGTAGTCCAAAGCACTCATATATCAAAATGAATTTCCCCATAAGAAGAAATGGAAACTCAGATGATTTGTTCCTCAACCCAAAACTATTCATATAAAAATGATTAATGCAAAATATAAAGTAAAAATACATAAACCAAATTAACCTGCACTTTACCTTTGAAAAGAATCATGGCTTGTGTGAGTGAGTTTCTAAACTCTTGTGGGATTCCACCCAGCGGGACGACACGTGGAAGAGTGTCCCAAAGCAATTGCAGTCTCCCAGCGCTGTAGCAGTTCGCTGTAAAAGCAAATCCGAAAAGATCGCGGACATGCTATAAGCGCCTGCTGTCGATGGGTGATACAAGGAACAAGGAACATTATAAATAAGCAGGGCCCTGCCTGACTGCTGTGTCTGTTTCAAGCTGAATAAACCTGGTGTTGCTAAAGTACTGAGAGTCAGCTTTGTGTTTTAGTGTGCAAAACGGGGACTCGCACGTCACAACACACACACGAGCGCACGCGTGCACACACAGTCACAGTGCTAATGCTGTAGTAAACAGTATACGCTTGTATGGATGTTTACTATGAGTGAGGCACGCCGACTCAGACGGAGAATAGGAGACGATTGCCCACAATCCCGCAGCGAGAGAGAGAAGAACCATCAGCTCAGTTGTGATCACATGACGCTCAGCAGACAAAGAGTATACGTAGCCTACTACTCATACTGCAAGACCTCGCTCGTTTATCAAGTCAAAATTTAGTAAAAATTTTTGCTTGTCTTGCAAAACACTCGTAAACCAAGCTACTCGCAAACCGAGGTTCCACTGTACTTCAAGTAATTAAGAAGCCATGTAAGGAGAGAGTATCAAAAGCTTCTGCAGCAGCTCTGAGAGGAGTAGAGAAAATAGCAGAAGTACCTATATGTTACAATATGTTAATTTCAAGGCCTTTTGAGTAATAAATCCTATGTGTCTCTAATGGCCGATTATTCTGAATAGTTGTTTGAAGCATACAACAGTCCGTAGTCTTCCTTGTATATGTCAAGGTTACTTTGAGACAACCTTCTCTTTCACCAGAGCATACTCCAGATGTCTGGGGGCTTGTGAATATCCCCTCACCAAACTAGAGCCGCCTTCTAAAAAAAACAAAAACAAAACAATACAATTATAATGCAGTGCATTAATGTGTATTTTAGTGTATCTTAGCCCTATCTTTACAGAGAAAACAGAAAGAAAATGTATGTTTAACACCCTAAGTACCAGTTTTCTTTTCCACAATTTGTTATCCCTGGATCCCTCGAGCTGTTGAGGCATTGCACCCAATCCTCATCTCATCCACATATGTTAATTCTTCCTATAGTATTACAATCTCTTTCAAACATACTTACAAGTTTGTAGTTACTTCTGCTTTTTGATTTTAATTTAGTAATAACTTTATATGGAACATTTCTGTCATTCTTCTCATTGGTAGACGTGTAATAAGCTGACATTTACATTAAGTGAAATATAAGATGTTTTCCCACAGCAGGAATTTTGTTTTCAGAAACCAGTGATATCCTATACGATGTAGGCCATGGGCCACTTGTGATCCCTGGTCACATCCGTGTGTTGTGTTTCCACCACGCAACAGGAACTGTAACCTTTATGCAAAATATGTGATGTGCAAAGAAGAGTGATACTGTGCATAGTGAGGCGCGTTCAGGAGTTCCCAGGGGAGATTATTGCTTCAAGTTGGTGCTTTGCATGGCACACCCGGGAGGCGACTGTGAATGGTGATGCAGTGCAAAGTGCGGTGCATTTCGGCGTTCATATAGGACACTTGCACCTTACTAATTCGAAGCGATCATGAGTTCACAGGGGAGATTATTGCTTCAATGCTACACATGATGCAGTGAACCATGAAGATGGTTATAAAGAGTGATCCGGTATGAAGTACAGTGCTATGTCTTCACCGTTAACTCTCAAATTTAAACTAATAACAGATTTGTAAGATGGTTGGCATAATTCATCATCCAAGCCCCTCCCACGATAGTTCCTGTTTGAAGGAAAAGTACATACCCTGGAAGAATGAGCTTTAAAAAGTACCAGGAATTTCCTACCTGGAACTGCAAATGTCCCTGGTTACTGTGGTGGGAATGCTACAAAAGTTCCTGAATTTCTGAAAAAGTCCCTGGTTCCTGATAAAGCATTTTTGCAATGAGAAAGCACCTTCTTTCCTATTTACCCATGGTTTGATAATGTGCAGTATAGTGTTGTATTTTATTTGATGTTTAGCTTGTTACTGGTGTTACAGTCATCCTGTAAATTGAAGAACTTTGAGCATAGTTGACTTAAGTACAAGGGAGTGGCCATTATTTTCCCAATATAGAGTATCCTGATTGTGATGTAACTGAGATGGTTATTTACAACAACAACAGCATTTATTTATACAGCACATTTTCATACAAATAATGCAGCTCAAAGTGCTTTACATGATGAAGAAAGAGAAAAAAATACAAAATAAATAAGAATTAAAATAAGGGAACACTAATTAACATAGGATAAAAGCAAGGTCCGATGGCCAGGGAGGACAGAAAAAACAAAAAAAAACTACAGGCGGCTGGAGAAAAAAAATTAAATCTCCAGGGGTTCCAGGCCACGAGACTGCCCAGCCCCCTCTAGGCATTCTACCTGACATAAATGATCAGTCCGCATTGTATTCAGGGTTCTCATGGAAGAACTTGATGATGATGGTCATGTGGACTTCTGGCCTTGTAATCCATCAGTGTAGGGACATCATGGTGCTTTGATCAGGTGGTTGTGGCGCAGGTCGCCACCCCAGAAAACCGGAAAAAGAACAGAAAAGAGAGTAGGGGTTAGTACGGATTTTGAATATGAATACCATGAATAATAATGATAATTAATTGAATATATAGAGCATCAGGATTAAACTAAGATGAAGCTATGAGAAAGCCATGTTAAAGTAATGTGTTTTCAGCAGTTTTTTTAAAGTGCTCCACTGTATTAGCCTAGCGAATTCCTATTGGCAAGCTATTCCAGATTTTAGGTGCATAATAGCAGAAGGCCTCCTCACCACTTCTTTTAAGTTTAGCTCTTGGAATTCTAAGCAGACACTCATTTGAAGATGTAAGATTACAATTTGGAGTGTTAACGTGTAAGACATTCCAAAATATAAGATGGAGCGAGATTATTTAAGGCTTTGTAAACTATACGCAGTATTTTAAAGTCAATTCTAAATGACACAGGTAACCAATGTAGTGACATCAAAATTTACCCAAATTTGTAGTGATGCACATTTTAAACTTCTACTGTTTTGCCAAATTAATCACAATGGAGTTTTCACCAGCTATAATGTTTTAAATTTAGGGTAATAAAGAGAGTCATAATGTATTAAACTCCTTGGTGTCTGGAGCATTTGCTGGAGCTGTGGCCAAGACAGCAGTGGCGCCATTGGACAGGACAAAGATAATATTTCAAGGTAGGTTCTCTTTAAATGTTAACATTACTGAAAAATCTGAAGTTTTACTATATGGCTGACGTTAATTTTTTTTTTTCCTTAAAAAATATGTCAATAAATATGCCAACTGACAAATGACAATTTTCCCCTGTCCACACAATCAGACACAAATCAAACGACTAAAGGCATGCCTACACAATGGGAGGATGGTCTCCTGATAAATGGTGCTACTTATATAATTGCTGTGTAAAAGTCAAACTAAATTGTGCTTATGTTGTATTCTGTCTTTGCAAAAGTGGCTACATTTAAGGCTGGTTTCTATGTCTTGCAGTAAGTGGTATTTTGCCATGAACTACAGAGATAGACCCAAAAGTTTACCACACATGAAAACAGTGCTACATCTTCTGACTGAAACTTTTCAATGGTAGAGAGCTGTCAGCTAGAGGGATGTGTTTTTATTAAATAATAAAACCTAGGACCTTTATGTGATTGTAGTTTTAGCTTACAGAATTTGGTTAGCATTTCTTTTTGGGACAGTTAGTCAGTTTTTAATTTATATATTGCCCTTAAGGGAGAGAGAACACTATTGTCATAAAAATACCAAAGAAAATAATTGAAAGAGCATGCCATGGTAAGTGTTAATTGAAAGCATAATCAGAATTAGTACAGAAGTGGTATTATATGACAGTTAAGTAATACAGAGTTACAGGTGAAACTGATCAAAATGCCAAAAAGGATGATTTCTTTTCAAGTATTATTTAAATGTTAACACTGACAGAGCTTCACAGATTGAACTGGTAACCGAGTTTTTGAGATTAGGAACTTAAATGCTCATCATTCTTGAGTTATATTACAGTATAATGTGGAGGTCTCAAAGAATTTCCTGCATGTACTAGAGTTGGGTAGAAAGTATGGGTTGTGGAAATTACTGACTTTGTATGTCAGTAACAGACGTTGGGTGACAGTATGATATATAGTACTTTACAATTGTATTCAAGCCATTTTAGAGGCGATGTGCTTATTGCATTGCGTCTACATTACAACTCTGGTAGTAACATTTTGAACCTATTTTAAACTCTCAATAATTATTGCAGGAACATCACTGAAAGTGAATTGTGATGTTTGGGATGTGGTGAAAATGTGAATGGGTATTTTTGTTAGAGGAGGGGAAAAAATGTTGCACTATTGTATGTCAATATTGGAATGACTGGAAACATTTCTAAGGATCAAGTTGTAGTGATAAGCATTAAAGGTTCTCAAGGTATACATCATAGTATAAACAGATGTCTTGTTAGTGATCAGCTCAAGACATTGCACTACCAAATATCCATACATTGTTGTCATTAAAGCAGGTGGTGCGCTTAGTTATATCTGGTTGAAATGCCAGAATGATTTTTTTGAAGAGCTAACTATCATCAGAATAGTTATTGTGAAATACAAGTGCTGGCATAAGAGTCATTTAAGGCAGTAGTATAACCCTCTAGATTGTGGCGATTGCAGCAAAACTGTCACAAACAGATCTTATTTCAATGTCTTTCTGTATTTACAGTTTCGGCAAGAAGATTTTCAGCTAAGGTAAGAACACGATAGACTTTTTTTTTGGTGTCATTAAATGTAGTAGTAACATAAATATCTGTAATTTACAAACCATCCTTGCATAGCAACTTTCATGCTCAACATCTTCCAGTAAGGATTTACTTATAGAGAGCGGAGCCCTTAGGTTCTTTTGTTTTATGTAATAATGCACCCACATCTTATTGCTTGATTTAATCTTTGTTTCTCATTTCGTGCCCTTTTAAGTAATTTGTTTAAAGCCATAATCCATCATTAGGAATCCATGTACTTGTGTGTGCGCGTGCATGTGTGTGTAAATCATCCCCAGCTCTTACTTCTTTCTTACCTTCAAGCTGAGCAGGTCTATTTCCCAAATAAGTGTATGCAGTTTTTCTATCTATCCATCCATCCATCCATCCAAATAAAGCTAGTTAAGACATCATGGAGAAATTAAGTTGATGCCAGTAATAAAAGGTCAACGTGACCAGTTGAGACTTTATTGTAATCGCTCCATGAATTTTATTTTCATTTTGTCCTTCTGTTTTGTAGGAAGCCTACAAGGTAATTTATCACACATACCTTAATGATGGCTTCTTCAGTCTGTGGCGAGGAAATTCTGCCACTATGGTCCGTGTCATCCCCTATGCAGCCATCCAGTTTTGCTCACATGAACAGTACAAAAGACTTCTTGGAGGTTATTATGGCTTCCAAGGAAGGTAAGGTGGCGGTCACAACTTGTGATTCTGAATAACAGAGGAGATCATTTCCAGCTTGTTTTTGAGCTCTTTTATATCTTTTGGTTTATAGAGCTTTACCCCCTTTTCCTCGCTTCCTGGCTGGATCTTTAGCAGGAATTACTGCTTCCATGCTGACATACCCATTGGACATGGTCCGAGCTCGGATGGCAGTTACACCTAAAGAAATGTGAGAGGCTGTCTACTGAATGTCTCCTTGGCAGTGGTGTTCTTGCCATTATTGACTGTCTTATCCATTTTCCCAGGTACAGCAATATATTTCACGTGTTCATTCGTATCTCCCAGGAGGAGGGTCTTCCCACATTGTATCGAGGGTTTACACCTACAATTCTAGGAGTGATTCCTTATGCTGGACTAAGCTTTTTCACCTATGAAACCCTAAAGAAGCTTCATGCAGGTACCTTGTGAGTGTGGTTGTTGTAATGGTGCATCTTTGCAACACTGAGAGCTCCCTAGCAATCTTTATGCATTTGTGAGTGGCTCACTTCACAAATATGATCAAGTTGTTCTGGGAAAGTAAAGTATTAAAAAGTGTTAATTTCTAACCCAGGAAAAGTGAAAGTATAATCTCACTTGACCACATTAACTACACAACAAGTATGAGGGAAATCCAGGTTGCTAACAAATGCATTTCAGGTATGACCTTACAGAGTTCTCTCTCCACAGATCACAGTGGTCGTCTGCAGCCTTATTCATATGAGCGTCTAATATTTGGTGCCTGTGCTGGTCTTATTGGACAGTCAGCTTCATACCCTCTGGATGTGGTTCGTCGGCGTATGCAGACTGCTGGTGTGACAGGCCACACGTACAACTCCATTGTTGGCACCATACAAGAGATTGTCAGAGAGGAGGGCTTTGTGCGGGGACTTTACAAAGGACTTAGTATGAACTGGGTAAAGGGACCCATTGCAGTGGGTATTAGTTTCACAACTTTTGACCTGACACAGATTCTTCTGCGAAAGCTGCAGCAATGTGGTTATATCCAGCAGTAACCAAAACTGAAGAATTGTGGATGGACATGAGATGAGTGCAAGGGGTCATAGCAAGAAGATGATACAGAAGGTCAGTGCTGAAGTGTGTTGAGGTGGATTTCACTTTAGAGTTCCTCACAGCAACACCCACTGTTTGATTCATTTTTCCTGTGTTTGTTTCAGTATCTTGGGCCATTACTTTTAAGAGTCGTCCTTGTGTAGTCTCCTCCCATTCTTGGCTACAGTTGAATATCAGTATTAATAAATTGCATCAGACATTTTAAAGTATGTTGCCAAATGTTTTAAATATTATGAAACATACAATATTTTATGCCCATATGCATATGAAAATTGCAATTCAAATCCCAACATGACTAGGATGTAAAGCACAGGAGTCGTAGTTTAAAATGTTTATTTTCCATGATTAAAATGTATACAGAAAATGCAGGGATGGTGTGGACATTCTGAGGGCCATCACTTCAGCTTCTAAAATATTTTCTTCTAAATTTCCTTCTGTGTCTATTGTATAGCGATAGCTCAAATTAGTGTAATATTTTTTGTTTATTCTTTTTGCACACATCATAAAAGGATAAATAATACTTTTACATGCATAGCCCTGATAGAACACATGAAAGCATACCATCAGCAGCTACTGAAGGCTACAAGTGATAAAAAGTCATCAAGGGGCCACTCATTGGAGCACATCATCCCTTTCCTATTATTGTTGGAGTTCTTGTGTGTTCATGCTTCCATAATATAAATTACACATTGCTTCTTTGTTGCTTTTGAATGAGATTCATGGTAAAGAGCAACTGATTTTAAAGGATTTATAATATGTCAATGTCAGATACCTCCAACAAAGCATTGCTAAACTACATTGAGTCATGGCAGTAAATTTTATATAACAATCTTATTTACCTTAAAAATATACTATATCAGTACATCTTTCAATGCCCTATACGGTAGTTCATGTTGGTTTTTGCTGTCTTCCCTCCTTTCTTGCCCATATTTTAAAAGAGAAAAGAAGGATTATTTGTATAAATTTTTCATAGAATGATATATAACAGAGGTTTCCTAGACTGTTTTATGTTTGGTCAACCAGTTAACAAAATTATTGAAAATTGTCTACTTTGTAATGCATGAAAGGATTTTGTTTTGTTTTGATAGTGATACCTTTAAATGACATTATGGTGGTCTTGTGGACTTATTTTAATTTACCTCTTTTAAAGTCATTTTTAAATGCCAGCGTGGAAGAAACTGCCCTTTTTTTAATTTAAAATCTTTTAACTGTATATTTTTTCCCTCATTGGAACAGTAGCAAGGAGATATTCCTGTTATTTATTTTTCTTTACTTTCTGTTTGCTTAATGCAACATAAAAAGAGGATTACTATGATTTCTTTATTATATTTCAGCTGCAAAGCACAGAGTTCAGTTACAAGCAGGAACCCATAATAGGGGTAGTATATATCTACAAGAAGCTGTCACTTTTTTTTAACCAGGAGAGGTCACCATTGTCCTCTGTTATTCTTTTTAAATTCAAAATGACTTTTTTTTTAATTCCTGTACTTTTTCCTGTTGTATGGCCTACTTACTGACTGACAACACATAAAGCTACTCTCTGCTCTGATTGTTGGTATAATCCTTCTCCTTGGACAATTTGGCAAAACTGGAAATGCTTTCAACAATTTAACAGGAACTTTGACATATGATTCATCTAACTGATGTTTGGACACTCACTTGGAATCTTTGTACCCTTTCATCCTCTTTAACAAAGCACTTCCAGTTTAGAAAATACTTACTCCTGTAAAACATATAGAAAGTTCATACAACACATCTTGTCTTGTGCCAGAAGTAGCAGTGAAAAAAACTACTCATACTCATGTACCAAACTGTAGCATTAGCCCAAGTCTCTGTGATAGTTATAGTGAGCTGTGAACACTTGTAAGAAGAATTCTAAATATGTGTGGGATATAAGATAAGCTGCATTATATAATTATCAACATTCACAAAAGGATTTGCAAAATAGTTTGATCTGACATGATTTTATGTTAACAAAGTAGAAATTAAATTAAATGTGCATTACAGTTTTGGAATGGTTAAGAGTTTATATGGATCATTACTGATTTAAAGCCAAGCAGTGTTTAAGCTTTCTCTTTATAAAATTAGATTTTTTTAGTTATTGTTCTTGAATTAAGTTGTGTTATATAAGGTTTTGGATATTAAAATTTGGTGAAACAGACATAAGTGTTTTCTTTACCTTCAACATTTATCCTTCAATTAAATTTGTGATTTGTTATGCTTCTCCATAATTTGCCACAAGGTGGCAGCACTTCCATTTATTATAATCTAATTTTTTTCTTCTGTTCTTAATTCAGAATTCATACTAGGAAAAGAATTTGTAAAGATTTGTTTGACTTTTTTTGGAGGTTATTTCTGAAACCCCATTAAAACTTTACAGGTTAAACCAGAAGCCGCTTGATGTTGGTGATGTGCTGTTAATGTTGGACAATACCTGCACAATACAGAAAATGGCTTGGATCCTGGTGCATTTTTCGCGTTACAGATTTTAATGCATTGTCTTCTTCTAATCTTGAAAGTCAACACTGTTCATTGTTTTTGTTGAGGAACTGTAACAGTTTGACTGCCAAAGTGTCTTCTTTTTCACCTTTGTCATTTTTGTCCACTTATTTTTGTGGACGATTTATATTAGTTATATTTTGAGCTGCTATGCATGCTTTTATGTTGTTTTTGTTTTGTTTTTTTTGCCAACAATGAATAAAGTATTCAGAAACAACATTTATTGTCTCTTCTGTTTTTTTATTCAAAAGTATTATAGATACTACAATCTGTAATTAAAAGTGTAATAGTTTAAACGTTTTTTCCCACAAGATCTGATAAATAAGATAAGGGACATCAAATTCCACAAAATAAAACAAAATCCTAATGATTTCATTAACAAACAGAATGGGGTCCTGCTATGTATGATGACACAGTAGTGTTGGTGGCTGAATTTTTAGTTCTCTGGGATCTCCCAAAATACTGCATTATTTTTTTATATAACTATTACTGTTACAAAACTATTACTGTTACATTTCTTTTAAGTGAATAATATCTAATATATGACCAATTTGGCAGACAAGCATGAAATTTCAACATTTGTTTTTTTTCTTGTAAGCTGTGTTAAATGATTTTACGTAAAGAGCTGATTTATTTAATTTAATATATTCTTTGTTATTTTCCTCAAAATAATTTTGAATTTGTTGTTTGCAGGCATGAATCATTTTCTTTTCATAGATATTTATGGTGCAAGAGTGTTGTGGCAGTTCACATTATTATTATTAGTATTAGTATTATTATTATTATCTTCTCATTCAGTGAGCATTTTAAAAATGTATATTACTTCCCAAATCAAATTTGAAATGAGGTGGAACTACCTTACTTCTGACCTGTCACAGTGGTTTTACATACCGTGATCCACATTGATGGTGAGCCACACAACAGAATAAAGTGGGCTTTCCATAGGCGGCAGTGTTGCATAGGAAAATCTGCTTTGGAAAGCCTGGTGAGACAAATTTCCTTTCTTTATACTGCTGGGGGAGGGGGCAAACTCATGTCTACCCCCCCTTTTTTTTGGGGATTTTTTTTTTGCACTTGACCTTGACAGTGACATCCTGCCAGACCCATCCCCGCTCTTGTGGGGCTTCCTTCCATGTCTTTGGCAGCCTAACGGAAAGCACCAATGATGCCACATGCTTTAAACAAAGATGCAGCAGGGAGGAAAGGAGATACCGCCTCCCGTCATGAGGGTTGCCATAGATATCTGGAAGCATGCCAACACAGAAAAGCCTCTTTTGCATGTATTCAAATGATGCATGAATAATTTATGATGCCGCATCTCTCCCAGCCATGAAACAAACAATGGGTTTTCGCAGTCCTGTGCCCTGCCCTTGCACATTGTATATAGCCTTAGTGAGCCGTGTGGGAACGGAGATGGGGAATGAAAGGATGCTGATTTGAATTCGTCCCCATCCCTTCGCTGTATTTCTGTAGACTCTTGTGTCACAGCCCCGTGCAGCCATGTTTAGAACAGTTTTTTTTTTTTTAAATGTCTTTTACTTGACGTCGTGATGTTTTTGGAATAAAGCTATGTTTGCTTTTGTATAATAACAAGACTCCACTGAGGCTACACTGCAATTTTTATCAATTTTGTAAGGTTTGGTTCACATATTATCAGTTAAAAACTGAAGACAATGTAAAGTGAAATTTTTGCATCTGCTTAATCAGAGTAAAAAGATGGCTGCCACATGTTTTTCCTAGGAGTTGCCCTATTCGTCATTTAGTGGTTGTTGAAGTTAGTGGTTGAATCTTATGCCAAGCTTCTGTATCAAGCACCACAACTGATATGTTTATTTTTCTTCTTTTTGATTACAGATGCTTTCATAAATCTTACAATATATTGGAAGATGGCTATTGGCACAATTATGAACCCCTAAATATAAATATATCCCATAAAAAAGGAAGAGGACCAGAAGAACAGTGCTTATATGACTGCACATGGATGCACTGTAAAAAAAAGAAGTACTTTTATTATTCATGCTCAATTATTTCCACTTTCCTTTCTTCTTAATTTTACATGTTTCAAAGATGGTTGCATTTGAATTCATTTAGCTGTTGTATTGAGCAAATGGTGGATGGATTTTAGTTTTTAACACCTTTTCTATCACCGAACAAACTGTAATTTCTGTGCTAAACTGTGTAATATTGTTCTGTCAAACAAGATGCGGAAGTCACTTTCTGCAACAAATTCAAAACTGTGTACCATGTTCCACTATTGATTAGCTACTTTGAAGAGATTAGTAATACTTTTCTTCTCCTGGAAATGTAACTATTAATTAAAGTTTCACTGGCTTCTAACCATAATAGTTTTCTTCTCTGTGCCTTGATTCTTTGCTGGGCATTGGCTAGGCACATATGGCAGTGTTCCAGGTAGTTCACATTTGAAGTTGGGTTTCAAGAAAGTCTAAATCCTTGCCAAAAAATAGGACAGAATACAATTTGTGTTACTGTCACAGTTGAAACATGCAGCCACAGAGGCTAAACTTGACCTGATTTGTATATGAAAAGCTGGTAAGGAAGGCAGTGGTAGAGGTGCTTGAAATAATTTTTGGCATCAGTATGCCCCAATTCTGAAGTGCTGTCAAGTGGGAGCTGTGCTCTCCTCCTCACTATACAAGATCATTACTTAAAGAGAGGCGTGCCTTTTTGGATAGACAGATGTATCTTGAGTCAATGGAATATCAAATAGAAATGAGGAGCTAGTAAAGATCACATCCTGGCAAATTTAGATTTTGGCATTTGTATTTGAAATACAATTTTTTTTTCTAAAATGTGTGATTGCTTGAGTAATAGAACAAATAAATGTGAATACTGGATAGAGATAAATGTGTCCCATCAGAGTGAGTGGATTTTCCAGTATGCTTAACATAATGGTAGATGCAGGAACCCACTTAGTGTTGCGGACTTCTCGAAGATGTGACGCAGCTGCTGTCGCAGTCCAGGAGTCGAGTGCAAGACTGATTATTAAAATATATACACATATGTGTATGTTAATATTATATGTGTGTGTATGTTTAATATATTAAAATATACAGTGGCCTTTTTTTTCTTTAAAGAATGAGAAGGTGGTGGTGGGTACTTTTGAAAGTTAGCATGACAAAGGCAGGGTTCCTGTGAACCTTCTGCTCTCTGTGTTTGTGCTGACATCAGACTCAATAGACCGGCATGGTTAGCATAATAAACTGAACCCTCAGTCGCTGTTCCATCATTATCAGCCATTCAGCACCCCCTCCCCCAAATCATAGACATTTAATACCGTCTGCAAGGAAGTCTGGCTTGGGGACAAGGGCTAGACACCAGGCACTGTCACAAAAGAGTGGGAAAGGGGCTGACTGAACTCCTATATTCCAAGATGCCTCATGTTACTACAAATATTTGAAGAGAAATACTGTATAAGGATTCTATCATTGCCTATGGGCCACTACAGAACCCAGTTGGAGGTTTTAGGTGTGTGACATTGTAAAGGTTTCTGTTTTCTTATAACTACCGAATGATAAAGGCTATTTATAAAAGTTCCAAAGTGTGAAGATGGAACAGGATTATTACTCTTGAGTAGCTAATCATACTAGAAAAGAAACAAAATGCTTTTGACTTTCTACAACAGGGCAGTATTTTGATACAGATTGAGGGAAAGGAAGTGCCCCCCTTTCAATTAATAAAAAGTTGCAACTTACATACACCAGGATCCTTAGAGTGTTTTTGTAAGGAAATGTGTAGTTCTAGAAGAGCTGACTGTAGCAAGTTGGCACATGATAAGTTACAGCATAAAAGAATTATACACTGCTGGTACCCATAATTGTAATATTAAAGCTTAAAAAGAGCTTGATTGGAATAGGGGTACAAAACATGCTCTTGGAGTTGGTGTAAGTCGGCATGCTTCCAGTTTCTAAGTGGTCTTATGTATATGACCTGTTGAAGCCTGGTCCCATAAAGTTGTGTGGTTCCCCTTTGTTCACCACTTCTGAGCTTAAGAATGTGAGTTTGGTGCAACCTCCATCATGTTGTGGACTAATGCATGACAGATCAAGATGGCTTTTGGTATGTGTAACATTCTAGCCTAGAAATTAGCAAGAGAAATTTGATGAAAATGGTTGAAAAGTAGCTACAGTCACACTTACTACTAAAAACATAATATTCCTGTGAAACCAGATTGCTTGATTGTGGGTAGTATTTCTTGTGCTTTTGAGTTGCGCAGCAAGAGGGGCCCTACAAAGCTGTAGTATAGCCATTAACTCCTGACTGAGTGCTATGCATTTGGAGTTAGTACTCGTGGTCAAGATGGTCACCTCAAGTGTGGAATTGTGGTGGAGATGTGAATGCATTAAAATTGTGTGACCTAGTTCCAGGTATTTATTAAACACATACAAGAATGTTGTGACTTATAAATTGATTACACTAAATGTAATAACAAATATTTGTGTGGTTATCCACAATGAACGTATGGAGAAAATCACTTTGGTGCAAGTTGTTCTATTTGCAGCTTCTTAATGCATGTTTTACGTACTTTATCTTTTTTAGTTTAGTTTCTGCTGCCAGTTTGAAATTTGGCTCTGTACTTTCTCGTTTTATATTGGCCCTTCCAATTCACATGGAACACTGTTGTCATCCCATATCAATAGCTTTACTTTGCAAAAGAAAAGAGTCTTGTACAAAACGAGACTGGTTTAAGTGACCACATTACAATGCATCCGGAAAGTATTCACAGCGCATCACTTTTTCCACATTTTGTTATGTTACAGCCTTATTCCAAAATGGATTAAATTCATTTTTTTCCTCAGAATTCTACACACAACACCCCATAATGACAACGTGAAAAATGTTTAGTTGAGATTTTTGCAGATTTATTAAAAATAAAAAAATTGAGAAAGCACATGTACATAAGTATTCACAGCCTTTGCCATGAAGCTCAAAATTGAGCTCAGGTGCATCCTGTTTCCCTTGATCATCCTTGAGATGTTTTTGCAGCTTAATTGGAGTCCACCTGTGGTAAATTCAGTTGATTGGACATGATTTGGAAAGGCACACACTTGTCTATATAAACATCCCACAGTTGACAGTTCATGTCAGAGCACAAACCAAGCATGAAGTCAAAGGAATTGTCTGTAGACCTCCGAGACAGGATTGTCTCGAGGCACAAATCTGGGGAAGGTTACAGAAAAATTTCTGCTGCTTTGAAGGTCCCAATGAGCACAATGGCCTCCATCATCCGTAAGTGGAAGAAGTTTGAAACCACCAGGACTCTTCATAGAGCTGGCCGGCCATCTAATCTGAGCGATCGAGTCAGAAGGGCCTTAGTCAGGGAGGTGACCAAGAACCCGATGGTCACTCTGTCAGAGCTCAAGAGGTCCTCTGTGGAGAGAGGAGAACCTTCCAGAAGGACAACCATCTCTGTAGCAATCCACCAATCAGGCCTGTATGGTAGAGTGGCCAGACGGAAGCCACTCCTTAGTAAAAGGCACATGGCAGCCTGCCTGGAGTTTGCCAAAAGGCACTTGAAGGACTCTCAGACCATGAGAAAGAAAATTCTCTGGTCTGATGAGACAAAGATTGAACTCTTTGGTGTGAATTCCAGGCATCACGTTTGGAGGAAACCAGGCACCGCTCCTCACCAGGCCAATACCATCCCTACAGTGAAGCATGGTGGTGGCAGCATCATGCTGTGGGGATGTTTTGCAGTGGCAGGAACTGGGAGACTAGTCAGGATGAAGGGAAAGATGACTGCAGCAATGTACAGAGACATCCTGGATGAAAACCTGCTCCGGAGCGCTCTTGACCTCAGACTGGGGCGACAGTTCATCTTTCAGCAGGACAACGACCCTAAGCACACAGCCAAGACATCAAAGGAGTGGCTTCAGGACAACTCTGTGAATGTCCTTGAGTGGCCCAGCCAGAGCCCAGACTTGAATCCGATTGAACATCTCTGGAGAGATCTTAAAATGGCTGTGCACCGACGCTTCCCATCCAACCTGATGGAGCTTGAGAGGTGCTGCAAAGAGGAATGGGCGAAACTGGCCAATGATAGGTGTGCCAAGCTTGTGGCATCATATTCAAAAAGACTTGAAGCTGTAATTGCTGCCAAAGGTGCATCGACAAAGTATTGAGCAAAGGCTGTGAATACTTATGTACATGTGATTTCTCAAGTTTTTTTTATTTTTAATATATTTGCAAAATCCTCAAGTAAACTCTTTTCACATTGTCATTATGGGGTGTTGTGTGTAGAATTCTGAGGAAAAAAATGAATTTAATCCATTTTGGAATAAGGCTGTAACATAACAAAATGTGGAAAAAGTGATGCGCTGTGAATACTTTCCGGATGCACTGTAAGTATTTTAAAATGGTGGCCAAAACAACAGTATATTTAGGAGCTGCCTTGTCATTTCCATGACAGTTCCAAGTGAAATTGGCTGTTAACCACAACATCAATACAAACTCATTGACAGCATTCCCATTGATGTGGGTCACACATAGAGTGTATGTCCTCGAAGAGATTTGCAATTTATGATAACCTTCAGAAAAAAATTAGTGAAAATGAAAGACAAACCAGGCTTAGTCTGTTTGTGGTTTATAGCAAAAAAAACAGTGCTAGAGACAGGTGTAGCCTCCTGACTTTGTAGTGTTAGGGAAATGATGGTCAGACTGGGAAGGACCTGATTAGGAGAAGTGGCCAGTCTTATTATTTTCTTGTGTTATTGTTGGATTTCTGTGCAAGTCATTGTTTGTCCATAGCAAATGGATGTTTAGATGTTTGTGTGCCCTGGGAACAGGGCTTCTTATGCTAAAGGTAAGTAATGACTTAGTAGTTGTATCATCAGTCTAAAGCTATATAATCTGTTCACCTTGACAAGAGATGTGCTGAACTGTCAACTGATGACTGCTTTATGGCTAGTTATGTAAGACGACTGAGATAGCAGCAAGACTGACCTGAAACTCAAAAGCTAGTAATGATGTGCTGTGGATACCTTGCTCTTACTTACTTTTGTTCAGGTTATGCCAGAGGGGATATGAAATGTGAATGAAAACCATTCAAGATATAAACAGTGGAGGTGGCTTAAAGTAGCATTGACTGAGAGGTGCTTTTTGTCATGAGGCTCATGATGCATGCCATTTGAAGGGCTAGACATGTGTCTGCATTCTTGTCATTAGATCAGTTTGAGGTTGGCAGAGGACTGTGGTGAGGGTAAATCTTGTTTCCTGTCCAGTTTCTTTTATTTGTTACCAGATTCACTTATTAAGGTATATCTGACATAGAGAGTTTACCATTTCATGTTTCTCTGTTAGTTCTGATTTAAAGTAAGCTGCTGGCCAGTTTTGATTGTGGTCTTCATCATACATTAGCTTGGTTTACAGTCAAATTTGACATGGTTAGGATGATAATCATTACCTATACAATAAAATTTTAGACATTCTGATGGTTCTGTAGTTATTTGAAGTGTATTTTTTCATGTAATGGTAAATGTCCCTGAGTATTTCTGAGACAGTGGTTCTGTGCTTGGCTCACTAGGAGGAGATACCCATGACAGTTTGGAAAAAGAAAGCTGAGTGTCTCTCGGCTAGCCAGGTGGAAATGGTGAATACTGCTGGAAAAGATAAAATGTTCTGATGAAATTTATGGTAAGTACAGTTAAAATGATGTGTTATGAGTAAGGCAGAATGTCCTCCTGTTGCCTTCAAGGCTCATTGGCATCCTCAGACACTTGTGGAAAATAAGTTTTTCAGGATTAAAAATGTTAAATTTCAGTTCCATAGTTGGTAGACGTTTATGTGACATCTGTAATTTACTGAAGGCTCATACTAATATATTACTGGATGGAAATATCAAATTATATAAAAATGAGCCCAGGAAAGCAATTAAAGTGCTTACTGATTATAAACTGTTGCTAATAGACTGGACTGCCAATACTGATGCGCTGTGCAAGAAAGGACAGAGCCGGTTATACTACCTTAGAAGGCTGGTGTCCTTCAACATCTGCAATAAGATGCTGCAGATGTTCTATCAGACAGTTGTGGCGAGCACCCTCTTCTAAGCAGTGGTGTGCTGGGGAGGTAGCATTAAGAGGAAAGACGCCTCACGCCTGGACAAACTGGTGAGGAAGGCAAGCTCTATTGTTGGCATGGAGCTAGACAGTTTAACATCTGTGGCAGAGCGAAGGGCGCTCAGCAGGCTCCTATCAATTATGGAGAATCCACTGCATCCACTTAATAGTATCATCTCCAGACAGAAGAGCAGCTTCAGCGACAGACTGCTGTCACTGTCCTGGTCCACTGACAGATTGAGGAGATCGTTCCTCCAACAAACTATGCGACTCTTTAATTCCAACCGGGGGGGGGGGTAAACGTTAACATTTAACATTATACATAGTTAATTTTTTTTTTTTGCACCTGCATTATTATCATTCTTTAATTTAATATTTATTGTATCAGTATGCTGCTGCTGAAGAATGTGAATTTCCCATTGGGATTAATAAAGTATCTTATCCTATCTATCTATCTATCTATCTATCTATCTATCTATCTATCTATCTATCTATCTATCTATCTATCTATCTATCTATCTCAGTGCTGCAAATTGCTGAATAACCTGAATTGGAAAGTGGGTTCAAAAACAATAGGTGAGTTGATGCATATACAGGAGGACTTGGTGCTCTGAAAGGCAACTTTTGGTTTGGTCCTTACCAATGAGTGCCAAAACCCAAATATTTTCTATATGTAGGTTATGTCTGCTAAATTTTAAAGGAATACTCCCCTCAAAATTATAGATTTTTTCCTTTTACTTACCCTGTGGTTTTGTTTTAATGGCCAAGAAGTATTTCTGTCCTCATGTTCTCATGGAGAATCAACAACATTTCTGATATAATTGGCTTCAATGGGGACCAGTAGGGGCAAATGCTGAACAGCAGCAGATATTATTAAAATGTCCATGAAAGCATCTCAGGTTACTTGTGACTATATATATCAATTTAGTGTATGTGCAGATGAGGCTTGGGATCACCCCTCAATTGCCTGCAGTTTGACCATGGGCAAGCCAATTAGCTTACATTTTTCCAAGCTCCAGAAATTCTGTTAAACTGTTTGAGATTGTGTAATCCATGAAATGTACTATGTAAGCTTATATTACTCAGCTTACCTTGGCAAGTAAATTGGCTATGAAAAGTTTAATTAACAGAAAAATGAAATGTTAAACACACTTGCACTGCTTAATATACAACATTTATGAATCTCTTTTTCTGCAGTAAACTGAAAGTGGTTTTAATATAATGGTTGATGTTTCATGTGACAAATAATGTTATACATCCAATAGTGTGCCAGCGTAATCCAGTTCAGACTTGCGAGAAGCTGAAATGTATCCTAGCATTCTTAGGTGCATGGCAGAGTGCCAGTCCATCATAAGATTCACTCACTCATATGTGGCCAATTTAGAATTTCTAGTTAACCTGACTTAAATGTCTTTGTGATGTATGGTTGAAGACGGAATACTAGGACAAAGAACATTCAGATGTGAGAGGAAATGAGCAGTTTCCAAGTGAGGCAGTGCTTAGAAGCCAGATCCTGAAACTATAAGTCAGTGGCACTAGCTAATGCACTTCCATGCTGTCTTCCATGAAAAAGCAATACATAGAAATACACTGTATGCTGTCTTTCAAAGTTGCCATGTTGCCTTGTATTTTCTATCAGTTTCTTTATCATTTGTATGTACATTTGACATATGGGAACTATAAAGACATTTATGCCTTTGTCTTCTTCTCTTGCAAGGTGACTCAGCAATTCACAAATTGGGGAAACAGGTGTGAAGGGAATGTGATGTCCTTAATTACATTGTGGTGCAAGCCTTCATTGCAATACAACAACAACAACAACATTTATTTATATACCACATTTTCATACAAATAGTGTAGCTCAAAGTGCTTTACATGATGAAGAAAAGAGAAAAAAAGACAAAAGTAAGAATTAAAATAAGACAACAGTAATTAACATAGAATAAGAGTAAGGTCCGATGGCAAGGGAGGACAGAAAAAACAAAAAAACTCCAGACAGCTGGAGAAAAAAAAAATCTGCAGGGGTTCCAGACCATGAGACAGCCCAGCCCCCTCTGGGCATTCTACCTAACATAAATGAACAGTCCTCTTTGTATTTTGGGTTTTAATGGAAGGAATGGAAAGTGGTGAAAAGATGGAAAAGATAGCGTCTTTCTTTTCACTTCAAACGGATACTCAAAGACATTCATTAAACAGCGCCTACACAGAAGATGCCAAAAAACTCAGCAAACAATTGACTCGAACCAGACCCCCCATCCCAACTGGTACACACTTCCTTATCAACACAGTGTGTCTGAAGGTGCAGTACACATCCTGGCCAAATCAGGCATCAGAATAGCACACAAACCCGCGAACAATCTGCGCACTGTCCTTTTCGATGCTAAACACAAGAAATCGACAGCAGAAACACGAAACACAGTTTATAGCATTACATGCAGTTCTTGCCTACCGGTATACATAGGACAAACATCAAAAAGAATTGCAACACGTATACAGGAACATCGCAACGCCGTTAGAAGGAAGGACTCACGATCACAGATCTATATGCATACAAAATCGATAGGACATACAGTACATTTAACTGGGACAATGCACAAGTAAGATTTAAGGCCAGTACTAAAAGTTCCAGAGAGCTGGCTGAATCTTGGCTATCAGACAAAAACGCCATTAACAGACATTTAGACATAAACCCAGCATATGCAAACTTAAGTAGAACATGTTCATAATAAATAAAACGTTATGACCTGTACCCCCCCCCCCCCCCGACCCAGCAACTCCCCCCACCACACCAAATTTTGCTATATATTGCCTTTGATTCTTGTATGTGTAAGCATTATCCTTTGATGAAGGCTCCTGGTAGGGGCTGAAAGCTCAGGAATAAAAACTACTTTATGATACATGATTTATTTTTCTCCCTTTGTGGATCGCCACCTGCTAATATATATAATATACACAGTCATATGAAAACGTTTGGGAACCCCTCTTAATTCTTTGGATTTTTGTTTATCATTGGCTGAGCTTTCAAAGTAGCAACTTCCTTTTAATATATGACATGCCTTATGGAAACAGTAGTATTTCAGCAGTGACATTTAGTTTATTGGCTTAACAGAGAATATGCAATATGCATCATAACAAAATTAGACAGGTGCATAAATTTGGGCACCCCAACAGAGATATTACATCAATACTTAGTTGAGCCTCCTTTTGCAAATATAATAGCCTCTAGACGCCTCCTATAGCCTTTGATGAGTGTCTGGATTCTGGATGGAGGTATTTTTGACCATTCTTCCATACAAAATCTCTCCAGTTCAGTTAAATTTGATGGCTGCCGAGCATGGACAGCCTGCTTCAAATAACTACATAGATTTTCGATGATATTCAAGTCAGGGGACTGTGACGACCATTCCAGAACATTGTACTTCTCCCTCTGCATGAATGCCTTTGTAGATTTTGAACTGTGTTTTGGGTCGTTGTCTTGTTGGAATATCCAACCCCTGCGTAACTTCAACTTTGTGACTGATGCTTGAACATTATCCTGAAGAATTTGTTGATATTGGGTTGAATTCATCTGACCGTTGACTTTAACAAGGGCCCCGGTCCCTGAACTAGCCACACAGCCCCACAGCATGATGGAACCTCCACCAAATTTGACAGCAGGTAGCAGATGTTTTTCTTGAAATGCGGTGTTCTTCTTCCACCATGCAAAGCGCTTTTTGTTATGACCAAATAACTCAGTTTTTGTCTCATCAGTCCAAAGCACTTTGTTCCAAAATGAATCTGGCTTGTCTACATAAGCACTTGCATACAACAAGCGACTCTGTTTGTGGTGTGAGTGCAGAAAGGGCTTCTTTCTCATCACCCTGCCATACAGATGTTCTTTGTGCAAATTGCTCTGAATTGTAGAACAATGTACAGACACACCATCTGCAGAAAGATGTTCTTGCAGGTCTTTGGAGGTGATCTGTGGGTTGTCTGTAACCATTCTCACAATCCTGCGCATATGCCGCTCCTGTATTTTTCTTTGCCTGCCAGACCTGGGTTTAACAGCAACTGTGCCTGTGGCCTTCCATTTCCTGATTACATTCCTTACAGTTGAAACTGACGGTTTAAACCTCTGAGGTAGCTTTTTGTAGCCTTCCCCTAAACCATGAAAATGAACAATCTTTATTTTCAGATATTTTGAGAGTTGATTTGAGGATCCCATGCTGTCACTCTTCAGATGAAAGTCAAAGGGAAGCACAACTTGCAATTGACCACCTTAAATACCTTTTTTCATGATTGGACACACCTGTCTATGAAGTTCAAGGCTTAAAGAGCTAATCCAACCAATTTGGTGTTGCAAGTAATCAGTATTGAGCAGTTACATGCATTCAAATCAGCAAAATTACAAGGGTACCCAAATTTTTGCACAGCCGGTTTTTCATATTTGATTTAATCTCATACAGCTAAATACTGTTTAACTAAAAATCTTTGTTCAGAAAACACCCCAGTACTCAAGATGTTTCTAGGAAATGAAAGACATACCACTGTTATCTTTTCTGTTGAAAGTAGAGTAAATTATTATGTTGGCTGAGAGGGGTTCCCAAACTTTTTCATATGACTGTGTATATATATATATATATATTTTTTTTTTTTTATATATATATTCATAGCATTTGTATTCTGAATCTTGATCTGATTGTATGGGTGGTTACCTACCAGGTAACGCATGTGGTTGGTCTGCCAGTTTGCAAACATCCGCCATGGGGCCCTCTCAGTTGTGAGAAGCAAATCATAGAATGTTACATAGTTTACTATCAAATAATGCCAAGAGTATGCGACACGTGTTTCACCCTTATTTGGGCTCATCAGGCATACACACTCCACTGCACCCCTCTCGGGGATTGAACACCCTGATGCTGATCCCCAAGAGGGGTGCAGTGGAGTGTGTACGCCTGAGGGTGAAACACGTGTCACGTACTCTTTGCATTATTTGACAGTAAACTATGTTATATATATTTTTTTTTTTTTCTCGGTATTCCCAGTACACCATAATAGTTACTGGGGTGACTAATACATGTCCCCACCACCTCAGCTACCTCCCTTTGGTCCAGAGTAGTTGTGACTACTTAAATGTCCCCCCAGGTTGTCAAGTTGTGTTACAGAGAGTGAGGCCCACAGCCTTATGGAAATGTGTTATTTTTAATGTGTGTATGGTGTCTGTAGCCTTCTTCTTTCATTTATTTTGAATTACTTGTGGCTACAGTTGCAGACTGACCAGCACAGTGGTGGCTTACTTTAAGGACTTGGCTACTGGCTGACAAGCACTGATACAAGCAGATCAGTGTTTTCCAGAACAGAACAATGACATCTGGTTTGAAAGTGTTAATTCATATCTCAGCCATGCCAAAGCTCTATTTGATCACCCTGGAGATCACAGTAGAATTAGAGTGAAAAGGGCACACAGAAGTGACATTTGAGGTGATTTGAAAATGGATACTTTCCTTCCTTTGGATGCACATTGTTATCCTATACATTTTAGAAAGAACAGGACCTCAGAGACATGTTGTGTGGCCATTGCTCCCACCTGTTTGCAAAACTGACTTAACAGCATGGAAATTAACACAACCCTTTCTTCTGTTATAAAGAACCCAAATGATCTGATACTCCAAAAGCACTGGGTTCAAAATTTTTATTCCCTCAAGACACGTAAAGATAAACAAAGTTAAACATTTTCCAGGCTAAAAGACACATGTAGATAGAATTAATAAGCCCTTTCAATCTGTGAAATATTCGTTCAGGGACAAAGACTGGGTTCACTGTTTTGTGATCAAGATGGAAATTGTATTTTTCTTCCTGAAGCTAATTTCAGAGCTTTTCTTTGGCTGCCCAAGCTGATAGGTATGTTTAATTGCTATTGCAAAACATTTCAACCACTGCTGAGGCATTCTCACAGAAATGGACCCAAACCCAGGGATAAAGGCAGTCAGGGCAGCATTCTACTTTCATCTGTTGGGTTTTGGAATGGTTTGAATCTACTTGTAAAGGTTTCTTCATTTCAGAACACAATTTCATGTTGCAAATGGATATAAGCAATGATTGTGAAGAAATAATTTCAACTTGATAAATACCAAACTTATTCTTTAACTTGGTGACTTCCCTTACCATGTTAATGTTGCTGCCATGACATACACTGATTCCTTTTCAGCCTCAACTCCTTATAGATTCCTTGTGTACAGATAACTGAACAGGGTCCAACCAGACTTTATAATCCCAGCCTCCCCTTAGATTATCTAGAGATGAAAATAGAACTGATCCCAAACAGAGGTGTTTGCCTCACTACCTGCTTGGTTCACTTGTGTCAGTTTAGCTTGTGTTTCAGCTGTCTGAACAAGCCTGTCAAGAAGTAAACACAGAATATCTTAGCCCCTCTCTTGATGCGGTGTCCAATACATATTGTTTTATTTTGAACGAATCAAATCAAAAGTCCATCGATGACTTTTAGCTCCACTATACTTACAAGCATGCTTAAACATGGTGAAAATGCGTTGAGTTTATTACACAGATTTTGATAATTAGGCCATGTTGCCCAATCACAGATCTCCAGGTGTGTCTGTCATTTCCCACATGAACATTTAAGTTTCTTAGTAGAACTACAGAGTCAATAGTCAAGCATCATGCTTCCTACCTCTGCTAAGGCCAAATACTCTGAATAGTAGTTTTCTGCAATTTGGCCTTAGAACAAAATTAATGCAACCCACTTTGTGGCATGTATGTATCCCCATTCTTACTTGAGGGTGTTTTTACATAGCATCCCAAGAATAGCAGAGTTCACCCTAATTGAGAAGTCTGATTGCAGAGGTAATGTTGCCATTAAATAATGACTCAGACTATATGTAGCATGTAATTTTCAAACTCTTGCACAAAGTGAAAATAAATAGTAAAGCTCCAAACATCCAGTGTCCACCCTTTACCTTGTGAGTATTAGTCCACGCTGTGCCTTCACATAGTTCTTTTAGAATGAGTCTAACTGGGCTAAATGATTCATTTGGCTTTCACTCTTGTGGGCAATCAACATCAGGCCGACCTCCAAGGTTGAGTTCCATTCTATTTTTTTACAGAAAAGATTTTCCTTGATTTTTTTTTATAGGTTTTTTCCTTGTTTGTGGGTAAACCTTCACAGAGGATGCATTTTGATTTAGGCTTACCATTTCAAGACTCCAAACAACATGGCTCTAGAGATTCTGTAGACATAGCAGCCCCAACTGCTTGAAAAGGTAAAGTTCCTGGGATGGGAAATGTGAATAAATCAGTCTAACTAGTGTAAAATTGTGCTTTTCAATATTTCTCTTCCACTACACACATTTTGCATTCCTTTGTAGACCAATTATTAATAATAATTGCTATGTTTCCCTAATTATTTGGAAGCCCCTCCAATGTTTTGTAGTGGTTCATCTCGATGTTCCTTATGCATTACACACTTTTGATAATAGCACTGGTCTGCACCAAAATCCTTCCATGCAAAAGAAAAAATCCATTTACATGTGCTGAATCATTTCTGAAATTGGAATTTCCCTACCGCAGGCTGTTTTAATAAGATAACAGATTCAGTAAAAAAATAATATTTTGAAAAAAAAAAAAGTTTTCTTTAATAAGTTATGTTTGTTTTATTTATATGTATATTTTGTGCTCAGAATAATATTTTAAGTATATTTTGAGCTGAATAATCACTGTCTTCCTCATTAACATTAGCTGGGGTGTAAACAAACTGAAAATAAAATATTTGTTACACATTCTTTGCTCTGTGTTTCTTTCTCTCTTCTTATTCCATCAAAATAGCCAGGTATTTATATTTAGAAGGTGAAAAAGATGCCCTTTTTAATACCCAGAATAGAGAAAGTTGTTATCTTTTTACAGAAATATGCAAATTTGGGTTAATCCATCTAATGTCTTGACCACGTAACAGGTAAGTAAACAGTAAGAATGCACACCCTTTTTTTATTGACATTAAAAAACAGTGTGTGCCACAGTTTCCTTGGGAATACAAAGATGCAAAACTACGAGGAAGTAGTTGAGGAGCTTCTCTGTCTTTCTACCTAGTATTTACATGCAGCGCATCTTTAAAAATCCTTTTTCTATACTCTCATTTGGATTAATTTACCTGTGACCATGGGAGTGATCGCAGATGAACATACAGATACAGTGCATCCGGAAAGTATTCACAGCGCATCAGTTTTTCCACATTTTGTTATGTTACAGCCTTATTCCAAAATGGATTAAATTCATTTTTTTCCTCAGAATTCTACACACAACACCTCATAATGACAATGTGAAAAAAGTTTACTTGAGATTTTTGCAAATTTATTAAAAATAAAAAAATTGAGAAAGCACATGTACATAAGTATTCACAGCCTTTGCCATGAAGCTCAAAATTGAGCTGAGGTGCATCCTGTTTCCCCTGATCATCCTTGAGATGTTTCTGCAACTTAGTTGGAGTCCACCTGTGGTAAATTTAGTTGATTGGACATGATTTGGAAAGGCACACAACCGTCTATATAAGGTCCCACAGTTGACAGTTCATGTCAGAGCACAAACCAAGCATGAAGTCAAAGGAATTGTCTGTAGACCTCCGAGACAGGATTGTCTCGAGGCACAAATCTGGGGAAGGTTACAGAAAAATGTCTGCTGCTTTGAAGGTCCCAATGAGCACAGTGGCCTCCATCATCCGTAAGTGGAAGAAGTTCGAAACCACCAGGACTCTTCCTAGAGCTGGCCGGCCATCTAAACTGAGCGATCGGGGGAGAAGGGCCTTAGTCAGGGAGGTGACCAAGAACCCGATGGTCACTCTGTCAGAGCTCCAGAGGTCCTCTGTGGAGAGAGGAGAACCTTCCAAAAGGACAACCATCTCTGCAGCAATCCACCAATCAGGCCTGTATGGTAGAGTGGCCAGACGGAAGCCACTCCTTAGTAAAAGGCACATGGCAGCCCGCCTGGAGTTTGCCAAAAGGCACCTGAAGGACTCTCAGACCATGAGAAAGAAAATTCTCTGGTCTGATGAGACAAAGATTGA
Source organism: Erpetoichthys calabaricus (assembly GCF_900747795.2). Taxonomy (NCBI): domain Eukaryota; kingdom Metazoa; phylum Chordata; class Cladistia; order Polypteriformes; family Polypteridae; genus Erpetoichthys; species Erpetoichthys calabaricus. The sequence goes on from NC_041405.2 coordinate 132,961,719, forward strand.
ACTCTTTGGTGTGAATGCCAGGCGTCACGTTTGGAGGAAACCTGGCACCATCCCTACAGTGAAGCATGGTGGTGGCAGCATCAAACTGTGGGTATGTTTTTCAGCGGCAGGAACTGGGAGACTAGTCAGGATAAAGGGAAAGATGACTGCAGCAA